>NC_083570.1:39052230-39385563 GCF_027579695.1 Neoarius graeffei | reverse complement strand
ATGCGGTATCCGTTGTAAAAAGCCGAGCATGTTGAAGAAACACATTCGCACACACACTGACGTGAGGCCATATGTCTGCAAGTTCTGCAACTTTGCTTTTAAAACAAAAGGTAGGTTTCCTCCTCTATGTATTGCAAATCCCTTGACGTTGTCCAGATATATAGTTTGAAATAAATGGCAAAAGTGTTTAATTTGAGTTAGCAATGCAGTTATTTGTTTGTGCCATAGAAAAAGTAAATTGAAATTTTGGTACTGTTGATGTATTTAAAGGCCAGCCACATCCTTTCCAAGTCTTTAAAATTCGTAAACTCTGGTTTCAGGAAATCTAACAAAACACATGAAGTCAAAAGCCCACATGAAGAAATGCTTGGAGCTTGGAGTGTCAGTGACATGTATAGATGACGTGGAGGGAGTTGGTATGAACGGGTCTTTTATTTTGAGAAAAAAACAATAATGTGATGCATATTAAGCTTTGTACACTGTGGAATACTATTAGCTTAATTAAAAAGAGGAGACCTAACACTACCAGGATTCATGTGAAATAGCCAAATTAACTCTTTTAATGCCACAGTTAAGAGGATTTTTTCTTTCTTCAGATACTGCTGAGGAGATTCAAAGAGATACTGGAAAGATTGGCATGTTAGAAATCATGGCGGAGCACCAATTTTCTGATGCTGATGATTCAGATGGGGCTGAGGAAGATGGTGATGAGGTGGATGAGGATGAAGATGATGATGATGATTATGATGGTGATTCAACACCAAAGACACCCTCTCGAAGCACAAGCCCACAACCCTATGTCATCCCGTCACATTCTGTCACTGCAGTTGCCGCATCCCATGACACTGGCCCTGATCCATTAGGCTCAGCCCCCAAGCAGCCACTGTTTGGCTATTATAGTAGTTTGCCCAGTATTCAAGTCACTCAACTCATGGTGCCTAGTGAGAAGGCTAGAGAGAGCCAAATGGCAGAATACCAGAAACTGCTGCAAGGAGCTTTGGGTGAAGACCCCAAAAACAGATTGGAGATGCCTACCTCCATGGATGAAGACCCTGGCTTGTCTCCAGAACATAGCTCATCTTCTTTTGAATTCTCCCCTTCCCGTCTGTCTTCACCTAGCTGTGACTCCTCACCTCTTCGAGAGCCCTCACCTAGTAGTAGGTACTTGTCCCCCAAACGAGACCTCTCCCCACGGGGTCGTTTGTCACCAAGAAGGGAGGCATCCCCCCTAAGACCTCTGTCCCCCAGGAGAGATATCTATAGAAAGGATCTGTCTCCAAGGAGAGACATGTCCCCCAGAGGCCTCCTTTCACCAATCTCCCATGCAGGGTGTCCAGTGTCTCCCGCAAGAGATCTCTCTTGCAGACGTGAGCTGTCTCCCAGAGGCCGCTACAAAGGCATGCTCAGACCGTTGTCTCCAAGAAGGGCACCTCACCTTCACAGTGGACCTTGGACACTCAACCAGCATCCACATAGAGAGATGGCGTCAGTGGCTCCAAAGAGCAGGAGCCACTCGGAAATGAATATGGTAAGTGACGGTTTTATTGAAGTTGATAATTCATGCTGTTATTTTCTCTTATACTCTTGTGTCTTATCATTGCTGTACTTGTAATTGTGATAAAATAATTTGATTACTCCAGACATCCATAATGACGAAGCTAAAGCATGTATATAGTTTTTCAGGAGTTTATTAATTGTGTAAAATCTATTAAATTTATTAAAATCAGAAATGTAAATCTCTGATTTAGATAAGTATTTAGACCCTTCACTAAAGGTAGGGTTGTAGTCAAGACTTCCATTGTCAAGTCCAAGGGCTAGCCTAGATCAAGATCGAGTCCAAATGAAAGAGAGACAGAGTCAAGATTGGCACTGATCAAGTTTCACTCAGCTTCAAAATGGTTTGCTTTTCTCCCAAAGACAGCTTTCTGGTCTTCGTATTGGTTTAACCTTTTTAACAGCACATGTAATCTTCACAGGAAAAACCCAGGGCTCAGACCAAGAATAGACATTCAGAGCTATTAATTGTTTAAACAATCAATCTAACAGGGCACACCTGGGCAACAATAAACACCTGTCTAAAAATGGGTGGGTTCAAACAAAAGGTGGCATGTTCTGATTTGTTTAACATATCTAGATGAATCCAAAATTTTCAGACATCATTCCAAAATGTTGATTTACTTCTTCTGAAGCCATTCCTTTCTTAACTTGGATTTGTGCTTTGGGTCATTATCATGCTGAAAGGTGAACTCTTCTCTTCACCCTCAGCTGTCTAACAGAGATCTTAAGGTTTTGTGATAAAAATATATTGGTATTTGGAGCAATCCATGATTCCCTCTATTTTGACTAGAGCCCTAGTCCCAGCTGAAAAAAGCAGCTCTATAGCATGATGCTACCATCGTCATGCTTCACTGTGGGTATGGGGATCTTTGGGTGAAGAGCTTTGTGTTTTTGCACCAAACATATCTTTTAGAATTATGCCTATATACTGTAGTTCTACCTTAGTCTTTTCATAATACACCTTGCCATATTGGTTGAGGTGATTTAGGCATGCTTGCATGTTGTTGTGGGGTTTTTTGTTTGTTTGTTTTTTTGTTAGACAGGACTTCGGTGTAGCCACTCTACCCCAGAATCCAGCCATGTGAAAAATTGTTGTCACCAGTACTTGCCAGATCTTCCTGCAGCTCCTTTAATGCTGCTGTAGGTCTCTTGGCAGCCTCCCTGATGATAAATTTTCATCTTTTCCTTTTACCCCATTTTCTACACTGGTTGATGATGGTCTTCATGGTGTTCCATGGTACATCTAATGTTTGAAAAAATATTTGTACCACTCTCCTGATCAATACCTTTCATCCGCAGCTGAATGAACCCAAGTAAAAAAAAAAAAAAAAAAAAATATATATATATATATATATATATATATATATATATATATATATATATATATATATATATATATTTTTTTTTTTTTTTTAAATTATTATTAGTATTTTTTTTTAAATCGTACATAAAATGCCTGATCTTTATCTGGGGTTAATAAGAATCACTTCACTGATGACAGGTGTAAGATAACTACTTTTGCAGGAGATTAATTCCGAGCACAGTTTTTGTTTTCCTGTATTTTCCTAAACCATTTCTATTTGTTTTTCACTTAAATTTTGTTGTTGCTATAATTAGATAACATTACATGATTTTTTGGTGGCATCACGATGACATATTTCCAGCAAAGAAATCATATTGCATAGCGTATTGCTGTAAGCTAATCTGACTAATATTTATTTTTAGAATCAGAGAACGAGTTGCTATCCCCAAGGAGATAAACACAGCACAGAAGCTCCATCTACACACCAAGGTCTTTTTAGCCATCTTCCCCTCCACTCCCAACAACAGGTTCGTACACTATTCCCTATGATTCCAATTGGTGGAATCCAAATAGTGCCAGGCCTGGCCCACCCTGCTCGCCTTCCTCTCAAGACGACTCCATCAGAGGAATCCAGTGAGGCATCTTTCCACTTCTCAGAGGGTTGTGAGTCTACCAACACACAAGGTGCAGAGGATTCAGTTCAACCACAAGAGATGGCCCTCTCCCCAAAAGCTGGAAGTTTAGCCCCCTCACCTTCTTCTCAGAAGTCCAGAGATGATGGTAAAGGCCTGCGTGACAAAGAGAGCAAGCAGGAAGAAGGCATCATGACATGCACTAAGGCCATTGCTTCTTTGCGCATTGCCTCAGAGGAATCCTTAGGAAAGGTGGCTGGTACCATCGAGCAGATCCAACAGCACACATTGTCTCATTCTCCTACCACCCAGCATGAGGGTACAGCGAGGGGGATTCAGAAATTTAGTAGCTCAGAGTTCAGGCACTCCAACACAGAAACTGGTGTGTCTACCACATCAAAGGCTCCTGCAGGAGGCTGTCCCCCCGTCTACAATACAGGGGCTGCAGAGAGGTCACCTGGCCAACAAGGCCATAACAAGAATCCATCCAGCACAACAAACGACTGACAACAGCTGAACGTCAGAACGGAGAACAATACATTACACTCATGCTGTATGTTTACACATACACAGTCACACTCAAATCCTAGAGTGTACATGTACAGTGTAGCATGCCTTTTATAACCTGGTTTGCTGTTTTAACTATGGTTACTTTCTTATTTAAAATGTCAGAGAATAACCTATATGTTAACTTATACCTGTATATGAGCCTGACCAAAATTGCTTATGAACTCTGTCTGGTACTCTAAAATGTACAGATCTGTGTGCCTTTTTTCATTTATGCTTATATTCTTATAAGCATATAAAACACGAAGACATGTAAATATGTCAAACTTTGTGTATCCGCTTTGTATTAAATGCAGGTTGCTGTCTTTTTGGACACCAGAGTCTAAATGATGTGAAGTATCAATATATGTACGGTTGCACTAAAACATATTTTTATATGAGTGAAATGAAATGGCTTTTGTGTACAGCATCAATTCTATGATAATATTTATTGTATCTTGTTTCATAAATTGTAAAAAAAAAAAAAAATTTCTTAATGTTGTGGATGCCTTTGCTAAGTAAAGCATGGATTTTACTATTGCATAATAAGAAGAACAATATATGTATACTGTAAAATGGCTTTCTATTAGAAATATTCATATACTTCAAGCCAAACTTGTTTTATCGGGTTTTCTCTCGGATGGACACACACACACACACACACACACATAACACAGAATGGTGGTTGGTAGCTTTATGTTCTGACTGCCCTTTTCCTGTCAGCTAAATAGGCTACACACTAGTTGTGATATTGCTGCTCTTTTATGTAGAACTGTCAAGCATTAAGTGAATCAGTTTGTCGATTGGTTCACTTCATTTGAAAACATTCTCAAATGGTTGTGAAATATTAATCATGTCGCTTGAAGTATTTGTTTTATTAATTAGAATGGGGAACATTCCAACAGATGTATATATTGAATGCCCATAATCCTGTATACTCATAGTCATACATACATTGAAGGAGTTCATTATGGGCCATGCCATCAGTCCATAAACTTTTTTTTAAATGGTTATAGGTTGGTAAACTCCAATAATAGCTCTTAAAATGCACTTTATATTTCTTAAACCTTTAAGAAAGATAATCCTGCGCTATAATGCTATATCTGAAACTCATGCTATATCTTTTGAAATTTTGGAAGTGGGATTCAGTCAGATTCAACACAGTTTCTGATTAAACAATTTAACTGGAGCATGGAGCCAGAGCACTCCCATGTGTAAATCTGTAATTTGTACTGTGTGTATTTGATCCATGTTATTTACTCCTTGGACATTTTTGTCAATAGTACCTGGTATTCACTGTTAAGTGTATTAATATGTTAAAACCCAAGGTATCAAGAGCATAAATCATTGTAATGAAAGATAAAGACATACATTATATACATAAATGGGTAACTTTGTGATGTCAGTGAAAATACATTATCATACACAATTTTGACAATAAATGACAATACAAAAATAATAATTTAAAAAATCTTCTGGATTGTGTTTTCAAATAAATGCAACTGTGAAAACTTCATGTGTACTTGATCCTACTACTACATAGCTATTAATCTATCTAAATCTATTTTTTTTAAAAAAACTATCAATAATTTGATACTAGTCCCCAATTATCTAGTCACTCAGTTTTTTTAAATTTAATATACATTTAATGTAAATATTTAAATATGTATGTATATTTAATATACAGTAGATACAATATTTATCTGAACACAGGGTGTTTTTTTTTTTAATTCAGTGAAATTGTCTTTTCTCCAAGGGGAAGAGAAACGGCTACATTAAAATATTCAGATTTTTTTTAAAGACTCCAACTAAATTTAAGTTCCTGTTTAATTTTCTTGATTTTCAAGAGTTTATTCTTTATATTTACTTTGAAGGTTCTTTTGTATAGCACCCTTACATGAAAAACGCACTCGTGGGAGATGTTAAAATGCTCAATAATTCAAATTTTTAATAATGATTTACTGCTGAGGTCACCCAGGTATGCCTATAGGTGGAGGTCCTAGGTTGGGGGAAGGCTGTTACTGTATACCTTGTGGAATAAGCAGGAAAACCAATATTTCTTAGATATGGATTTGTGTACATAAGTGACTGAATTCACCCCTAAAGTCCTCAGAGCACACAGAGATTATATCATAATCATAATCCTTAGCCCCACCAGTTTGGAGAATCTGTATTAGATTTGAAATTTAACTGGAGGTGGAGAACCACTGCCAGTTTTTCACTTCATGTCATGTGAATTGAATTGCCTCGGCAGCAGCAATAGTATTGCTTTTATCATTATTATAGATTTGAATATTTCAAATGAATGCATTATTAACCAGATCCATCAGCAGCTTTTCCAACAACCATTTGAGCGAGTGTGAGATCTGCCCTTTTTAAAGTGAATATGTGCAGGAGTTTATTAGGAAAGCCTGGTTCAACTTAACAAATTGTTAATCTATGTCATGATGTACATTAATCCAGCTTGTCGATATTTGTTTGAGTGAAGCTGGCTATCATAACGAAACCCCAAGTTTATTGATCTTGCTTTGTGGCTTTGTTCTGTTTCCAATCTTCAACTGTCCAGTAGAAGACACTAGCTTAGCTGTATACTTATGTAAAAACTTTCTGAGTTCAGGCAGTGAGGTACAGGGAGACAAGCTTCACAATGCAGGTGCATTTTATTTTTTAAACTTGCATGTTTCAGTGATTTCAATGCACACACACACAAACACTTTGGGTAACACAATTCTCTCCCTCTGATTACTGGCTATCTGAAAGACACAGAGAGACACATATTAGTAGACAACCAGTAATTACAGACAGATGCAACCCATCACGTTACCTGCTGGTTCAACCTGACTCTTTGCCATTCACAGCCGACTCTTGACTACACCCTAGCTGCCACATACCCCCACCGCTCGACTGAGGCTGGGGAGCCATTCAGCCTACAGTTGACTCCCCCTTGCAGGAGAGGTAATCCATCACCATCATCTGTGCCCCCAGCCTTTGGATCACCTCGAACTTGAAGGGCTGAAGAGCTAGATACCAAAGAGTGAGCCATGCGTTGGCTTCTTTCATGCAGTGGAGCCACTGGAGAGGGGCATGGTTGGAACAGAAGGTGAAGGGACATCATAGTACCAGAGAGTGACGACCAGACACTCCTGCTTTATGATACCGTACTTACTTTCTCATGTTAAGAGCTTCCAGCTGATGTGCAACACTGGGTCCTCCTCCCTCTCCACCACCTGGGACAAAACTGTCCCCAGCCCTCTGTCCGATACATTGGTCAATAAAATATTTACATTACATGGCATTTAGCAGATGCCGTTGTCCAGAGTGACATAGAACAAGTGCAAAAGTCAGGTACAGGTACATGAAGTGCTGAACTTCTAGACAAGAAAGTTCTAGCGCCAACTGAACAAGTGACAATAATACTAAGTGTAATATTCTGTTGAAGTATCAATACTCAAACAGCCAAGGAAACAAACCAACCATACAAAGTACAGCTAAATAGATAACTCAAACAGCTGAGCCCAGGCTAAACAGTACATGGCCTGGGTCAGTGTAGACTGAAACACAGTTACAGAGTGGGTAGGGAAGCAGGGGAGAGGTGCAGTCTGAAGAGGTGAGTCTTCAGTCTGTGCTTGAAGGTGGTCAGGGAGTCAGCAGTTCTGACCTCAATGGGAAGGACATTCCGCCAATGGGGAACCAGGACAGAAAGCAATCTTGAGCAGGTTGGGGAGGAGCAGAGAGGAGGAAGAGCCAGGTGACTGGTAGTAGCAGAGCATAGGGATCTGGCTGGCACATAGGGGTGGATCAGAATCTGGAGGTATGCTGGCCCTAACCCCTTGACAGCTTAGTAAACTAGCACCAATGTCTTAAATTTGATATGATCTGCGATAGGTAGCCAGTGCATGTCAGCAAGCAGAGGGGTGACATGGGAAGAATGAGGGAGGTTGTAGACTAGGCGAGCTGCAGCATTCTGGATGAGCTGCAGAGGTCTGATGGCAGAAGCTGGAAGGCCAGCTAGGCAAGAGTTTCAGTAGTCCAAGCAGGAGAGGATCAGTGCTTGGACCAGGAGCTGAGTAGAGTCTGTGGTGAGAAAAGGGCAGATCCTTTAGATGCTGTAGAGGAGGAATCGACATGTCTGGGTCACTGCAGCGATGTTCACTGAGGAGCAGAGTTTGCTGTCGAATACGACCCCTAGGTTCTTCACACAGGGTAAAGGTGACCTAGAGATGTCCCCCAGGGAGACGATAATGCCCAGGGGTGGAGAGGATGGAGCAGGAATGTAGATTACCTCCATCTTGCCTGAGTTGAGCTTCAGGTGATGGTTGTCCATCCAGCTCTGGATGTCATGCAGAGATGCGAGTGGAGATCTGTGTGTCAGAGAGAGGAAAAGGGATAAACAACTGGGTGTCATCAGCATAGCTGTGGTAGGGTAGACTATCAGCAGAGATAATTGGGCTGAGAGACTGGGTACAGAGGGAGAAGAGAAGCGGACCAAGGACTGAACCTTGAGGGACACCAGTGGTAAGTGGGCATGGTGCTGATACAGTACTAGTCCAAGTAACCTGGAAGGAGCGAGAGGTAGGACTTGAATCAATCTAGGGTTGTCCTGCAGATCCCTAGAGCTGATAAGGATGATAGGAGGATGGGGTGATCAACAGTGTCAAATTCAGCAGAAAGGTCAAGGAGAATCAGGACAGAGGAGAGGGAGGCAGAACATGCTGCATGAAGTGTCTCACTGATGGAGAGAAGCGCAGTCTCAGTTGAATGTCCAGCTCGGAAGCCAGACTGGTGAGGATCCAAGAGGTTGTTCTGAGAGAGAAAAGAAGAGAGTTAGTTAGCAACAGCACATTCAAGCATCTTTGATAGGAAGGGGAGAAGAGAAACCAGGTGGTAGTTCTGGATGATAGAGGGGTCTATGGTGGGTTTTTTAGTAGGGGAGTGATGTGGGCCCTTTTGAAGCTGGAGGGAAAGTAACCAGAGGACAAGGAAGAGTTGACAAGGGAAGTGATAAATGGTAGGATGTCCAGAGTGATGGTCTGGAGGAGAGATGAGGGGATAGGGTCAAGGATACAGGTGGTTGGATGGTGAGAGAGCAGGAGCTGTGATCTTTGCATCAAAAAAGACCGTGAAGTCCTCTGTAGTGATGGAGGACTGAGGTGCAGCTGGTGGAGAGCTGAGAAGAGAAGAGAAAAAAAAGCTGACAAGGGTTGGAAATGGAGATATGAATAAAACAAAAGGGAGAGAAAAGTCAGGTGAATGCAACAGCAGGCCCCCACACAAAACCATTTTAACCTGAGCAAAGCGAGTTTGTATGGTTCCATCCACTGGACCTGGATCTGGTGCCCCTTTTTAGTGAGGTCAGTCAGTGGGTTGGTGATGTCTGAAAAATTAGGTATGCACTGACGATAATAGCCAGCCAACCCCAGGAACTGCCTCACCCCCTTTTTGGTCTTAGGTCTCAGGCAGACCACAATTGCTGCAGTTTTATCAATTTGGGGACACACCTGTCCATAACTCAAGTGAAAGCCCAGGTACTGTACTTTCACCAGCTGAGTTGCATACTTCTTTAGGTTTGCTGTGAGTCCTGCGTGCCTCAGCAATCTCAGGACAGCCCTCAGATGTTGTAAATGCTGTTGTCAGTCATTACTACAGTGTCTTGCAAAAGTATCCCCCCCCCCCCCCCCCCCCTTGGTGTTCTGTTTTGTCGCATTACAAGCTGGAATTAAAATTGATTTTTGGGGTGTTGGCACCACTTGATTTACACAACATGCCGACAACTTTAAAGGTGCAAATTTTTTTTAAATTGTGACAAAACAATAATTAAGATGAAAAAACAAAAATCTGGAGTGTGCATAGGTATTCACTCCCTTTCATATGAAACCCCAATGAGCTGGTCCAACCAATTCACTTCATCCATCCATCCATTAGCTGTAGCCGTTTATCCTGTTCTACAGGGTCACAGGCAAGCTGGAGCTTATCCCAGCTGACTATGGGCGAGAGGCGGGGTACACCCTGGACAAGTCGCCAGATCATCGCAGGGCTGACACATAAAGACAAGCAACCATTCACACTCATGGTCAATTTAGAGACACCAATTAACCTAATCGGCATGTCTTTGGACTGTGGGGGAAACCGGAGTACCCGGAGGAAACCCACGCAGACACGGGGAGAACGTGCAAACTCTACACAGAAAGGCCCTCTCTGGCTGCTGGGCTCAAACCCAGGACCTTCTTGCTGTTAGGCGACAGTGGTAACCACTACGCCACCGTGCCACCCCCAATTCACTTCATCAGTCACATAATTAGTTGATTAAGAGCCACCTGTGTGCAAAGTGTCACATGATCTGTCACATGATATCTATATAAATCAAACTGTTCTGGAAGGACCCTGACTCTGCAACATGACTAAACAAGCAACATGAAAACCAAGGAGCACTTCAAACAAGTCAGAGACAAAGTTGTGGAGAAGTACAGATCAGGGTTGGGTTATAAAAAAATATCCCACAGAGCACCATTAAATCCATTATAGCAAAATGGAAAGAATATGGCACCAGTACAAACCTGACAGAGATGACTGCCCACCAAAACTGACAGACCGGGCAAGGAGGGTATTAATCAGAGATGCAAAAAAGACACCTAAGATAACACTGAAGGAGCTGCAAAGATTCACACCGGAGATGGGATTATCTGTCCATTGGATCACTTTAAGTTGTACACTCCACAGAGTGGGGCTCTATGGAAGAGTGGCCAGAAAAAACACTGCTTAAAGAAAAAATAAGAAAACATGTTTGATTGCCCAACAGCATGTGGCAGACTCCCAAAAAATATCGAACAAGATCTCTGGTCACATGAGACTAAAATTGAACTTTTTGGCTATCATGGGAAAAGCCATATGTGGCGCAAACCCAAGACTTCCCATCACCCTGAGAACGCCATTCCTACAGTGAAGCATGGTGGTGGTAGCATCATGCTGTGGGAATGTTTTTCATCTGCAGGGACAGGAAAGCTGGTCAAGATTAAAGAAAAGATGGATGGCACTAAATACAGGGTAATTCTGGAGGAAAACCTGTTTGAGTCAGCCAGAGGTTTGAGACTGGGATGAAGGTTCACATTCCAGCAGGACAATGACCCAAAACATACTGCTAAAGCTGCACTGGCGTGGTTTAAAGGGAAACATTTAAATGTCTTGGAATGGCGTAGTCAAAGTCTAGACCTCAATCCAATTGAGAATCTGTGGCATAACTTGAAGATTGCTGTACACCAACGCAACCCATCTAACTTGAAGGAGTTGGAGCAGTTTTGCCTTGAGGAATGGCAAAAATCCCAGTGGCTAGATGTGCTAAGCTAATAGAGACATACCCCAAGGAACTTGCAGCTGTAATTGCAGCAAAAGGTGGCTCTACAAAGTATTGACTTTGGGGGTTGAATACCTATGCACACTCCAGATTTCTGTTTTTTCATCTTAATTATTGTTTGCATCACAATAAAACAACAATTTGCACCTTTAAAGTGATAGGCATTTTGTATAAATCAAATGGTGCTAACCCCCCCAAAATTCATTTTAATTCCATCTTGTAATGCGACAAAACAGGACAAACACCAAGGGGGATGAATACCTTTGCAACACACTGTATGCAGGGTTCCTATGCAGTATGGAAAAGTATGGAATTTGATTTTAGTAATTTCCAGGTCTGAATAAGTATGGAAAAAGGGAAATAGAGTATGGGAAAATATTTCTGTTTCCAGACTATTGCCCCGACTTTCTTTTCTAAAATATAAAATGAAGCCAAAACGTTCAAACCAATGTGAGTTTGATGTCATTGAATTTAAACAAGGCAAGACGTGTGCGCAATATATCTGAGGTTATTCCTGTAGCATTTGCCATCAGTGAACTATCTGACGTTAGCATGTTGGGCTACTTCATACCTCTGCAGAACTTAAAAAAAATTTGTTGCAAATACACATTACAACACTACAAATGTAAGAATGGATAATTGTAAGTTTTTGGAGAGCTGGCAAGTTTTGCGGGGCAAATATCGTGTGTGTGTGTGTGTGTGTCAGTGTTTGAAAGTAGCACTCATTACCTGCTAAATGTGGGTGATTTTGCTCAACCTACAAAGCACAGTGGCAGGTAAATAAAAGTAGCATATACAAAGAAATAATGCAATTGTAATAGAACTATTTGTGACATTGCACAATGCAGATTGAATCAAGAGTCTACTTGTTCCACTCGGACACTTTAATGAGGACACAATCACCTCATTAATGTGTCTGAGTGAAACAAGAAGACTTGGATTCAGTGCGGCAGCTTGAGCGTAGAATGCTAACTAGTGCTAACTTAAGCATAGAACGCTAGCTGGCGCTAACTTAAGCATAGAACGCTAACTACCAACTGATGGTTAAAGAGAATTAACTCAGGCCAAGCAACCTGGGCTAGCATTGCAGCAAACAAACGAAAAAATGTTACATTGTAGGGCACGGGCGCAGATAGAGGGGGGGACAGGGGGGATTCGTCCCACCCAGATTTAAATTCACCTCGTTCAGTCCCCCCCACTTATAGGGAGGAAAAAACGTCTATGCTGTCTTTCTTTGCATAAGGCAAACCTCACGGAAAAATCAAAAGACTAATTACCATTCGGTTTATTGAGGTGCACAGCAGTATATACATAGTTGCAACTGCGCAGACTGCACAGGTTGCGAGCTTGAGCTTGGTTGCTATGGTTACCCACAACAAGTTTGACAGGCATATCGGGGACAGCTCCTCCTAGTTCAGGACCCCAACACGGCATGATGAAGGGTGCCAAAAGGCAGAAAACGATTGCATCATTAAAAAAAAAAAACGACTGTAAGTAAACTGTGCCTTACTTTATCATATCACCTTGCAATTTTTTGATAGTCTGTTCAAAGTAATGTCGTAGTGAAAGTAAAATCGTATGGAGTAGAGATGCCTTTCTGGTAGCCTCCTTCTTTCGGTGGTAGCCTGTAGATACAGTGCTCAGAAGGCAGTTTTAATGTTTAATCTGGCGTTCCCTGCCATAATTTCAGCGAGCATATTGTTTCATAAGGAAACTTTGCGAAGAGTTGTTGACTGACTGCCGCTCACGCAACACACAGGCATAGTTAGAAAGTCAGGATGCACTGGTTTACACTTTACACTTTACACACACACACACACACACGTAGCCCAGCCTCTCGCTATGTTTAACAGTTGGAACTTAGCGGTTTTAAAACTAGTTTTGCAGTTTTGCAATTTCTGTGCGTGATGATAATGTGTAAACTTTGGATTTCCATAGGCTATGTTAAAATGTTATCATTGTCCTGGCCTGCAGGTAGTTCCTGGTGATGGCAGTGAGGGAGGTGAAATAACATGTATACACACTACCGTTCAAAAGTTTGGGGTCACCCAGACAATTTTGTGTTTTCCACGAAAAGTCACACTTTTATTTACCACCATAAGTTGTAAAATGAATAGAAAATATAGTCGAGACATTTGTCTGGCCATTTTGAGCATTTAATTGACCCCACAAATGTGATGCTCCAGAAACTCAATCTGCTCAAAGGAAGGTCAGTTTTATAGCTTCTCTAAAGAGCTAAACTGTTTTCAGCTGTGCTAACATGATTGTACAAGGGTTTTCTAATCATCCATTAGCCTTCTGAGGCAATGAGCAAACACATTGTACCATTAGAACACTGGAGTGAGAGTTGCTGGAAATGGGCCTCTATACACCTATGGAGATATTGCACCAAAAACCAGACATTTGCAGCTAGAATAGTCATTTACCACATTAGCAATGTATAGAGTGGATTTCTGATTAGTTTAAAGTGATCTTCATTGAAAAGAACAGTGCTTTTCTTTCAAAAATAAGGACATTTCAAAGTGACCCCAAACTTTTGAACGGTAGTATATATATATATATATATATATATATATACACACACACACACACACACACACACACACATATATATATATATATATATATATATATATATATATATATATATATATATATATACACAAAATGGAATCATTTGCTGACAGCTCAGTCCCCCCCAGTTCAAAAATCCTATCTGCGCCCCTGTTGTAGGGATTAGGAGGTCTGAAGGGAAAACCTCCCAGGAGACGCAGGCCAAAGAAGGGAAGGTCAAAAAACATTTGTTTAATGAGAAGCGGAGAAAAGCCAACAATGGAGAGTCCCGTGACTGCTTTGTTTATTGGTTTTGTTTTGTTTTTTTTGGTTGTTGTTTTTTAATATAAATCTGCCCAACTCATCAAATGTAAATTCCATCATTTCACTTGTGTGTGTGTGTATGTTGGCATATGTTTTAGAGCAGGTGTATGAGAACATAGTTGCCCTTACTTATTTGTGTGTGGCACACTCACACAAGACTTTTTAGCCTGATATCTGTCTTACTACCATGTTTTATCTTCATATTTGAACATGTGCTTATGGATGTCTCTGTCACTCAACCAGTCTTTGCAGCAGGATGCAATGGGTTTCCTCTGTGTTTCCATTGCTTGCGCTCGCTCTCTCTCTCTATCTGTGTGTGTGTGTGTGTGTGTGTGTGTGTGGTTGCATGTATTTGAGCGATGGTGTGTATGTGCTTATGACAGAAGGAGAGACATAAGACAAAGGGGAGAGCATTGTAAACATTTTGTGACCAATGATTTTTAATCAGTTTTACTCCATCTAATGTTCAACAAAGCAAAATCAGCTGTACATTGAACTTGTCTGGGTTTGGTTTTAATTAATTTAATTAATTTGGTATGAGGGTGGCACGGTGGTGTAGTGGTTAGCACTGTTGCCTCGCAGCAAGAAGGTCCTGGGTTTGAGCCCAGTGGCCAACGAGGGCCTTTCTGCGTGGAGTTTGCATGTTCTCCCTGTGTCTGCATGGGTTTCTTCTGGGTGCTGTGGTCTCCTCCACAGTCCAAAGACATGCAGGTTAGGCTAATTGGTGGCTCTAAATTGACTGTAGGTGTGAATGGTTGTTTGTCTCTATGTGTCAGCCCTGCGATGACCTGGCGACTTGTCCAGGGTTTACCCTGCCTCTCACCCACAGTCAGCTGGGCTAGGCTCCAGCTTGCCTGCGACCCTGTACAGGATAAGTGGCTACAGATAATGGATGGATGGATAATTTGGTATGAACTACAGAGGTGCCACTAGAAATTTTGGGCCCAATTACTTACTTGCTTTTGGCAATTATTTGGCAATATACTAGCTTACATACTCACAGTGTAACATACATATCAACAGTTGGATTTTAAAATCATTTATTTAAATAATAACCAACTAGTTATTTGTACTGTGGTGTCAAATATGGTCTGAAGAATGTACCGTGAAATCTGGAAATTTGAGTATGGAAAAAGTATGGAATTTTGAAATGGAAAATGTGCAGGAACCCTGACTATAAATATTGATGTCGTCTAAATAGACAGCGGGATGTGCTCTGTGGGGACAGAGGATTCTGTCCATGAGATGCTGAAACGTTGCTGGGGCTCCAAACAACCAAAACAGAAGGGTGACAACCCAAACTGTTTGGTGTAACCCAAACAGAGTGGATAAGCCTGTTTTGTTTTGTTTTTCATGGGATAATGGAGTCAAGGGAATCTGCTAAATATCCCTAAGTCAAATCCAGTGTCAAATAAAAGCATGCTGCGCCTAACTGATTGAGCAGTTCATCAATGCGAGGCATCAAATATGTGACAGATTTGGACACCACACTGACATTCCTATAATCTACACAGAACCGGAACGTCCCATTGTTCTTGGGAACTGGGAGCACAGGGCTGCTCCAGTCGCTGTGCAACTCATCAGTTACTCTCATGTCGAGCATCGCCTTGAGTTCATTCTGATCCACATTTCTTGTGTTCAGGAAGCCAATACAGGCAGCTGCGCACCACTACCCCTGGAGGAGTCCCTATGTGGTGCTCTATGAGGGTAGTGCGACCCGGAAGGGGCAAAAACACATAGCTGAATTCTTTCTGCAACCTGATAAACTGTGCTCTCTGTGACAGTGAGAGGTGGTCTCCACAGGGGACTGGGTGAATTGGGTAACACTTTTTGGACTTGCCTCCAGTCCTAGCCCTGCCCTCTCGGGAAATACATTGGCCTGAGCCATAGGAACTTCCTCTCTCCATGGTTTCAGGAGATTGAGGTGGTAAATTTGACATGCATGGCCCCTATCTGTGCGCCTGACTCCATAGTTGACTTCCCCAATTCACTGTGTGACCTCAAAGGGCGGGCGGCATGGTGGTGTAGTGGTTAGCACTGTCGCCTCACAGCAAGAAGGTCCGGGTTCGAGCCCTGTGGCCGGCGAGGGCCTTTCTGTGCGGAGTTTGCATGTTCTCCCCGTGTCCATGTGGGTTTCCTCCGGGTGCTCCGGTTTCCCCCACAGTCCAAAGACATGCAGGTTAGGTTAACTGGTGACTCTAAATTGACCGTATGAATGTGTGAATGGTTGTCTGAGTCTATGTGTCAACCCTGTGATGACCTGGCGACTTGTCCAGGGTGTACCTCGCCTTTCGCCCATAGTCAGCTGGGATTGGCTCCACCTGTAGAACAGGATAAAGTGGCTAGAGATAATGAGATGAGATGAGATGAGATTTCTAAGACTCCACAAGGCTTATGCCAATATAGCAATTCAAATGAGAAAACCCATTGGAGGCTTGTGGGACCTAGTGCACTGTAAAGAACAGAGGGTTGAGCCACTTATCCCAGTTTCTAGCAGCCCCATGAACAAACTTATGAATCATGTTTTTAAGTATTTGATTAAATTGTTCGACCAACCCATCCATTTGCAGATGGTAAACATAACTATGAATCAATTTAATCCCCAATATTTCATATTGTCCATATAGTGTATGTGACATGAAAATAGTGCCTTGATCAGTCAGGATTTCTTTTGGAATTCGACCTCAGGAGATAATGTGGAAGCATGCCCCTGCAACACCCTGTGCAAAGATACTGCAAAAAGGCACTGCTTCCCCGGGACTGCATTGCATAATCCACTATAACGAACACAAAGCGATACCCTCATGCAGATCAGTCTAATGACCCGATGAGATACATGCCAAAGGGGATCTCAATTAATGGTAATGGGCACAATGGTGCTTTTGCAGTGGCCGCTGGTTTCATCAGCTGGCATTCGTGACAAGCCGCACACCACCTGCGGACATCAGCACAAATCCCTGGCCAATAGAAGTGAGCCATGAGGCAATTTTGTGTCTTATCCTGACCTAAATGTCCAGCCATAGGATTATGATGAGCCACATGGAATGAAAGTTCCCGACGACTCTTTGGGACCAACAACTGTTGTCTCTTCTTTACTCTGAGTGTCCTGCATCACTTGATATAACCTATCCTTTATCACTGCAAAATACATGTAGGAAAGTGTAACATTAGGCTGGAGGTTTTGACCATTGCTTACTCTCACTTGGTCAAAAGCGTTTTTCAGAGTATCCTCTCGTGTCTGCTCCAGAGTGAAATCCACGATAGAATTCCCAAAAGAAAGAGGAGGGGCAGGGCCCTCCCCACTCTCTGTGTCATCATGATGTGGAGCTGACACAGACAGCCCTGAGACCACCTCCCAGGCAAACATTGCCATGGGATTCCCCTGTGACATGCTACTTCAGGACCCATCCACAAGTAGCTGTTGGAATAGCTTCTTAAACCCTGGCCAATCTGTCCCCAGGATAAGTGGATGGGTGAGGCTCTGGGTAACCGTCACCTCCACACTATGTTTTTCTCCCCAGAAATGAATAGTGATGGGCATTAGCAGATATTTGTGAACATCCCTGTGCACACACCTCACCTTCAACAATTGTGCATTTCCCAGTGCCCTGCATTGAATCAGGTTTTGATGCATTTGAGGTCTGTTTACAATTAGAATCCACCAAGGCCTAATGTGTACCCTTGAATACTCACAGAGATGTGGTATGCTCCTGCTTGATCAAGGGAATCCTGTGCTACATCAGGAATGCAAATCAGAATCCCTGCCTCTTTGTGGAAATGCCAATTCCAGGAAACCCTAGCCTTCCTGTTGCTCTGACAGACCTGCTCAGATTTGCTTGCAATTTTCGTAAGCATGGATGGGTCCACCTGTGGAGAGAGGAGGGGGACTAGTGGCAGCACAGACACAGAAGGAAGAGGGATTGAGGAGACACAGGGAGAGTCACGGATTCAGGGAGTGGGCTTTGAGGGAATTGGCCTGTTTTTGTGGGGCTGGGGTGGGGTAGGGTAGGGGAGATGGGAGGGAGGGGGAGAGAGAGATAGAACCTGTTGGAGCACCTGCTCCCGGAAATGCTGCCAGATGGTCCTCAGCCAAGGACAGCCAAGCGCTCTCCAGTAACGTGGGGTGGTGGAACTGGACCCATTATACTGTTGCCCAAGTAACCGAGTGATGAACTGCTCCAGTACCACCAAGTCAATGATTTTCTCAGTGTCGCTGTACTCTGCCCTCAACAACCACCAGCAGGCATTGCAGAGCTGCTAGCTGAATGCAAATGCCTGACTGACCTCCTCCATAGTCAGTGCACAAAAATGCTGATGGTGTTGCTCAGACATGCAGAAGAAACTTTGCAGGATGGCCTGTTTCATATCTGGATACTATAGCCTATTTTCCATGGGCAACTGCTGGGCCATGAGCTGGCCTCAGCTGCTCTTTCGGCCATCTTCATGCCTCTGTGGCTTGCTCAAAGAGTGCCAAGAAGGCCTCTGGATCATTGTGAGGCCCCATCTTGGTGAGAGTAAAGGGATGGCAGCCCAGGGATGCTGTGGCTCCTGTTGCTGGGGTACCCACTGGTGAAATCAGGCTCTGGAATACCTGCCAAGCCTCCTCTTGGCCCTGGAGCAGGGCTTGGAAGCACTGGTCCTGCTCTGTGCACAGGGCAACCAGCTCTTGGTGCTGGGTTCAGTGGGTGGCAGTGAGGGTGTAGATCAGTTCTTTGAATGATAAGGACTCCATAATGGCATTTGTTCTTCACTCCCGGGTTTTGGCACCAGTGTAACAACTTTCTGAGTTCAGGCAGTGAGGAACAGGGTGACAGGCTTCATAATGCAGGTGTGTTTTATTTAAAAAAAAAAAAACTTTTTTTTTTTGGAAGCACTTTCCAGTGATTTCAACACACACGCACACAACTCTCTCTCTGGTTACTGGCTACCTGAAAGACACATTAATAGACAGTCAGTAATTAGACATGTGTAACTCATCACATGTTACCTGCTGGTACAACCTGACTCCTTGCCATTCACAGCCAATGCTCGACTATGCTCTCATTGCCACAGCTTATTATTGAACTATTATTGAACTTCATATTGACTTCAAAGTACACATGAATCTCACTTTAGGATCTAAAGTCTAAAGCCTCACTCACAACCCACCGTACGTGCTGCTATGGGCAGTCTATGGTAAAATATTTGGTAAACTCATGCTTGAGACTTATGCAACACTTGCATGTGTTCAGCGCCGTAGAAGGTCACAGGCTGCCCATGGAAACTTTTGGTCCTACACATGCAAATTCTATAGGTCTTGCGACAAATCAAGAATGCATACACTACGTACCGGACCCGTACTCCTTTTGTACACCTGAACCAAGTTAGCAGTGTGGCTAGTCGGGGCTTTTTGCGATTACAGTAAGACTCATGAGTGACACATGGTCATTGTATGAGTGACGTGCCTCAGAAGTACTACACAAGTATTCCACACTTGCTATTTGTGTGGCCCGCAAGACAGAAGTGCATCTCACTTTCTACCCCTATGTGTGGTGTGCATGCAGCGCACACGACCTGCATGCAGCGCACGCGACTTGCACACAGCACACGCGACCTGCACGTGACATGAGGGGCAAGACTCTGAGTATATATATTGGGGAGGAACCAAGGAACCAATCATGTAGTGTGTAGCATTGTAGAAAGGAAGAAGACCACCTCATTTGCTGTTTTTATTTGAGTATATGTTTAATTTACCATGCAAACGTCAAATAATAAAACATGAGTATAAGGGAATAACGCATTTTATTACACTGTAAAAAATCCCAACTAAATAGCCCAACAGTTTGGGCACTGAAACACACTTTGACTCCGAGCTACTGTCCTGATCCTACTCCTGCTGAGTGGTGGGATGGGGTGTCGGGATGTCCTTGTCCTCATCACTGTGCATGGCACAATGGCCTGACAGCGATGATGGGATTGCAATGTCCTCACTTCTGGGCGTCGTTAGCTGAAAGATACATGAAAATCAGTATATATATAATATTAATTACATCAGCATATAGATACCAAAATTAATGTTTAAAGCATGTGTATTTACCTGTGAAAATACCTCTGGCGGGGTGCTGTGCCTTCTGCCGGCTTGAAGGTATACTTCTCCCTGTCCATGCAGGGCTCGCCGGTGCTGCTACCATCATCATCAAATTCTTCTTCCTCCTCCCCCTCTGCTGTTTCAGGCTGGGTTACTTCACTTTTGCTCGCTTCTTCTTGGGTCCCATTTTCTAAACTTTAAACTGAAAATTTTTACATTTTCCCCACAAAATATCCAATGTTCTTCAGCCGAAAAACAGATGCAGAATGCTGCAGACACATTGGTTTTATATCCACTCCTGGCTTGCATTACATGCAAGTTATGAGTGATTGTCACGTGCTAATCACATGCATCTCACATGCTTCACAAGTGCGGCCCGAACTTGTAGCGCAGGAAACTGGTAAAATGCAAGTCTCACACACTCCACACTCACTGAACACGCACTGATCATGTGCGTCAGACATACGCTTTCCATGAGCTAACGGCGCAATTTTTCCCATGCCTCGAAGAAGTCAGGTGTGCAACCTGTACTTGACAAGTACTTTGCCCGTACTCCTCCCCCAAACTTTCTCCCTGGTTCACCGCGACCCTTGGTACAGCTGTGAGCTACCAAACCCTGTGACCCGTACATGTCCAAAACACTTACGGCGGGTTGTGAGTGAGGCTTAAAGTCTTTCCCACACCATATGGTGCATAGGGTGGCGCTGATCTCCATTTCTGTAGCCCTCGGCCTCTCGCCTATTACATAGCCAGGGTTGCAGTGGGGGGTCAGTCCTCTGGTAACCACATAATCTGTATTGCAGCATGCCTTGCCAGATGGCAGTAGGTACCATTTTTATGATGGTCTTTGGTATGACCCGACCACGAGTAGAACTTGCGATCGGGAGGCAGACATGCTAACCACTAGGCCAACTCGCGGTCACGTTAGGATAAAGAACATAAAACTGAAAACTAGCTGCAAGCAGTGATTAACAAGGCCAAGCACTTTTGGCTTAACCCCCTTACAGTAGAAAGAGATGGAAGAAAACCAGAAGCTACGGGGACAATCAGCTCAAGGAGATTAAATTAAACTAAATTAAAAGACAAAATGTCAAGCTGTTGCTGAGATTTTGTCTCACTTCCTGATTTCAGTAGCACTCCAAAGATACAAATTAACTCAAAGGTTGTTTCTTAATATCAAGCCATGTTGCAAACCATATGTGACTAGATTGGTTATGGGTAAAACTGTTGCTGGGATATGCTCTCACTTTCTGTTTGGCAATATCATTGTCAAATTCATTTTCATGTTATAGAAAAAAAAACATCCCACATACCAAAAGTCTGACAATCAAGTTTTGTTTAGTCTCATGATGCTGTGATCCACTTCATACAAACAGTTTTACTATGATAGCTTAGGACTACAATTGTCATGATAACTTTAGGATTGCATTTGTCTGGAACAGTTTTGCACTCAAGTCTCTATCAATGAACAGTCAATAATTTCAACAAAATAGATATCATGTCAATAATATAATGAAATTATTGGTTACACAATTGCTCTTTATTCATAGAGGACACACTTATAGAAATGAGTTACTTATAATTACGCTATCTGTTATCACCCAATTGACAGTGGGCTCCATTTTGAATCTGGTTCCTCTCAAGGTTTTTTCCTCATGATGTCTCAGGGAGTTTTTTTTATGCCACTGTCACCTCAGGCTTGCTAATTAAGGATAAATTTATTAATTTGTATGTTTAAAATGTATATTTTTCTGTAAAGGTGCTTTGTGACAATGTTTATTGTTAAAAATGCTATACAAATAAATTGACTTGACCCAAATTTTCCTGATAATTGGACAATATTTATGAGATGACATGAACAAACAGTTTTTGTAAAAATTCAAAATGGCATCCTATCTGCCAAGTCACCCTTTTTTTAAAATATCACATTCACTTGATACCTTCCAGGGAATCAAGTAAAAGAAGAATCATGATTTTATAGAGAGCAATTCAAAACTTATGAGTTTTACTCATTTTTGATATATAATGCCACCTTAAGGTCAATCTAGGCAAAACATTTGAGCGTTCGTTAGGTTGGACTGTCACTCTCCTACAAATTTGGTGTGAATATATCATGCCCTTGCCAAGGTGCCCTCACTTTCTTTTTGGTGACTTGGCCCCATAGACGAACTGTCCTGCATATCAAAAGTCCACGAAACAAGTTTTGTTTGGGCTGGTCACATGACACTGTTCCAAACTTAGGGATGATTGGTCAAAATTTGTAGAAGTGTCATCCTTTGAGATATCAGGATGCTTCAAAATGGGAGTGGTGGTCAATGCTGTCTTGAGCTTCTCGAAGGCCTCATCAGCTGTGTTCCTTGCCAGATACTTTGGTCCCTATTTTTAATAAGGACTGAAGAGGACTACCGATGGAACTAAAGCACCTGATGAACCTTTGATAGAAGGCCAAGAAAACTTTGGAGGTCTTTGACGGTCTTGGGAGTGAGCCATTCAATGACAGCAGAAACATTTTTTGGTCCATGGCCACCTCTTCAGGGCTTATGATGTACCTAAATGTGGAAGGAGATGGTAGCCATGAAATTCACTTTTTTCTCCTTTTACATAGAGCTGGTTCTGAAATACATCACAAGTTTTCCAAGCACCTCTCTCATTCATGAGGCAATGGAAGACAAAGAGGGTGCAAGATATCCCATATGGCAAGATGCAGCACAAAAACTGGTGTAAGTTAGGGCTAAAACCCATCTTTCATGCGAATGAGGTTATATTTTGGCTGAACGAAGTTCCAAGGTAGACGGGATGAGTAGGAGGGGCTATTGATATTTCTACTGTGGTCTGGTTGAGTCCTCAGAAATCAATATATGGCCGGAGAGCTCCTGTTTTTTTCCCCTTTGAAGAAGAATCCTGCGGACGCAGGATAGATAGAGGGATGAACACCTCTTGGACATATTCCCACTTTGCCTATGTTCAGGTAAGGAGAGAGTGTAGATTAAATTGCGTTTAGAGATGGTGCCTAGCAGGAGCTTTAAGGTACAATCATAGGATCAAAGTGGCAGGAGACCACTAGCTTTAGACCTGCTGAATACCTCTTGAAATTCCTGATACTCTTTGTGAATGTCTGTAGGCTCTTGGGCTTCAGAGATTTTCACTGTGGTAGATGTGATAATGAGGTAGAGAAGAGGCAGGCAGTGATTCAAGCAGTGAGACAACCACCATATTTTTTTTTTTTGTCTAACCATGATATTTGTGGTTCATAGAGGTTCATCTAGGGATGATGGAGTGCTTATCAGTGATGGTGATGAGGAAGGAAATGGACTCCAGGTGGAGAGTGCTGACTTTGAGCAGGAGAGGCTTGGTGATGGTCTCATTTCCTGTTGGTCGTCCATCAATAGAATGGATTTTTAGGAGGTATTGGTTCTCAAGGTTTCGTTATGCACTTGGCAGTTGCAAATGAAGTGATCCAGATGGATATCTAAATCATTCACAGAATTTTTTCATCTCTGTAGGCCAGTTCCATGAGCATTTCCTGGTTTAAGCCTTGGTGAAAAGCAGCTTTGAGTGCCAGCTCATTCTACCCGCTTCCCGCCACAGTAGTGCCAAACTGTAGGGCACATTCAGCCCCATTTATTCATACCTGGGTTACAGCAAGGAATTGTTCTCTGATTTCCTTGCCTTTCGCAAATGATCATATATTTGTCAGGATGGGAGACGAGTGACCTGGGGGGTGCAGGTGAGGCTCTTGGAGAAATTGTAAATGTTGTTCAATAATGCATGAATATGCTTACTTCACACACTAGGGGTTAGTAGAGAGTTAGGATACCCTGTCTGTTTTTCCTTCTGGCTCCCCCTTTTAGTTATGCTGTCATAGCTAGTCCCTGCTTGCACTCTGCACACAGTGTACTATTTCTTTAACCATTAACATGACAATGAGCATACCTTATAATATCTCTCTCTCTCTCTCTCTCTCTCTCTCTCTCTCTCTCTGTCAAGCTACACAAGTTACTTCTGACAAATTCTCCGGACCTGTCTGATCTATCCTGATGCTCTACTCCTGGTTGGAGTTCTCATCACCTGAAAACCACTTGCTGCTGAGGATGGCCCAATATGGACACCCAGTGAGATGACAAGATCAATGAGATTATTACAGTTGGTACCACTTAGAAACTATAAAGATGATTTAGAACTGCAATTGCTATGGACAGTTTTGTTATGATAGCTTTGGACTGCAATTGCTACAATAGCCTTAATGAATTCAGAAATGACTCTCATGCTTACGGTACATACATAAGTTAATAATAAGCTTACTGGTCACACAGTTGCACTTTTTGACTATATAGTATACAGTTATAGGAAGGGAAACTATTGAAAATTGCACAATCCAGTGTCACCAGATGAGGATAGGTTCCCTTTTGAGTCTGGTTCTTCTCAAAGTTTCTTCCTCATATTGTCTCAGGGATTTTTTTTTTTCCACTATTGCCTCTGGCTTGCTCATTCTGGATAAAATTAAAATGTAATGTTTACTTCTGGAATTAATATATTTCTGTAAAGCTGCTTAGTGACAATGTCCATTGTTAAAAGCACTATACAAATAAAATCAAATTTAATTGAATAGGTGACTATGAATTACACAATTGACTATGAATTACAGAATTAGAATCCAAAGAGGGACCTAGTATAAAATAGGTTTAATATGGCAGAAAATGAGCAAAGTGGATGATCTTGAGCCACCATTGGATTTTACAGAAGGCTCACTTGTAGCCTGCAGAGATGGTTGAATGAAATAATTTCTCATCTCATCTCATTATCTCTAGCCGCTTTATCCTGTCCTACAGGGTCGCAGGCAAGCTGGAGCCTATCCCAGCTGACTACGGGCGAAAGGCGGGGTACACCCTGGACAAGTCGCCAGGTCATCACAGGGCTGACACATAGACACAGACAACCATTCACACTCTCATTCACACCTACGGTCAATTTAGAGTCACCAGTTAACCTAACCTGCATGTCTTTGGACTGTGGGGGAAACCGGAGCACCCGGAGGAAACCCACGCGGACACGGGGAGAACATGCAAACTCCGCACAGAAAGGCCCTCGCCGGCCACGGGGCTCGAACCCGGACCTTCTTGCTGTGAGGCGACAGCGCTAACCACTACACCACCGTGCCGCCCATGAAATAATTTATTAATGAAATAATCCACACTTTCAGTCAACTGTATAGAAACCCCAAATCAGAAAAAAAATTGGGATGTATGGAAAATGCAAATAAAAAAGAAAAGCAGTGATTTCTAAATTTACTCTAACTTTTCATCATAGGCTCCAGGTTGCCTGCAACCCTGTAGGACAGGATAAACAGCTACCGGTACATATGTAGTGGATGTTCATTATGTCTAACTATTACAGATATTTTAAGTTCGTTTCTTACACAAGGATTTTTTAAAGCTTGTTACCTCGTTAACAGTTTCGGCGAGAATCTCCCGCCTTCTTCAGAAACAGTCACCAGATGTCGAGTGGTGACGTGCCTTATCAGCTGATGTTGCGTTACGGAGGCGTGAACGCCCCGCCCAATTTGACAGGTAGTTCACGCCTCCTGCTGTCAGGTCGCTCCTCCAGGACGGCGCTCCATGTGTGCGACAGCACGTACGCTCCCTCATCCCGGTATTAAAAATAAGTTATGGAGAAGATTGTGCCAAAGAGGTACGCTACCTGGAAAAGCTAGGAAAAAAATTGGTGCGACAAAGAAACCATCTCCGCTTCAATCTCCGCTGCCGAGACGAAGGCATCGTCCCAGCAAGCCTCTACATTAAAAATCCAATTCCAACAAGAAACGCAGAAAGGACCATCGAAAAAGCGCGAATGACTCTGGTAAGAGAAAGAATCAGATGCACGACTAACAAAATCAACAATTTAAACACAGAAATAGCACAAAGAAAACAAGATTTCAAACGCCGGTTCAAATTCAGCAGTGAAATGGAAAAAAATATGGAAGAACATCTGAATGCAATACAAGAACAAGAGTTTTCAAAAACAAAAACACGCCATATTAAAAAACTGAACAGACTTATCAATAAGAAACAAAATAAATGCAAGGACAAGCAAACAAATGAAAAATGGATTTGCAACCTGTCTAAACACACACTAACAACAGCAGAACGCACTATACTCTCACGGGGACTAAACTATGCCATCACACCAAATAAAATCCCGAATGAAGAATTCATATTAGCCACGGAACTAGCGTGCAATATGATACAGGACCAAGGACAGAAGGCCGCATTAAGGAACGAAATAGCAGGTACCCTCACCTCAGCTAAACCGCCACCCAGAAACATAACCAAACAGGAAATGGAAGCCATCAGAACACTTACAAAGAACAAGAAAATAACAATATTACCGGCTGATAAAGGGAGGACCACGGTTATCCTGGACACTAATCAATATGAAAAACAAATGAATGAAATGCTCACGGACCCAAACACATATGAAGTATTAAAAAAAGACCCGACGGAGGAAAAGAAAAAAAGACTAAAGCTATTACTCAAACCGTTACTGGACGACAACAAAATCGATAAACAAACATACAACCACTTCATCCCCACAGCAAACATCACCCCCCGGATATACGGCACACCGAAAATTCATAAACCCGGAGCACCACTAAGACCCATAGTAGACAGTATAGGATCAGTTACCTACAACCTTTCCAAGACACTGGCAGACATAATCAAACCACTCCTCGGACTTACGGAATACCACTGCAAAAACTCAAAACAACTGGCGAAAGAATTAAAGGAAATCAAGATAAAAAAGGATGAAATGTTTGTATCACATGACGTCATATCCCTCTTTACAAAAACACCGGTCACAAATACTCTCAACATAGTAGAAAACCGGTTAAAAGCAGACAGAACCCTGAAAAAACGCACAAAACTTACAGTACAGGACATAACAAAACTATTACATTTCATTTCCACTTCCACATATTTCCAATTTAGAGGCATAATCTATAGACAAAAAGAGGGATTTGCAATGGGGGACCAGCTATCTGCCACTCTATGTAACTTTTTTATGGAGGATCTGGAAACCCGAGCCATAGAAACAGCACCGGACGACTGCAAACCCATTTTCTGGAAACGATATGTTGATGACATTCTCGAAATAACCAAAACAGGCCACACACAACAACTCACGGATCATTTAAACTCCATAGACAAGACAGGCAACATCAAATTCACACACGAAGAGGAAACGGACAAGACAATAGCTTTTTTGGACTTAAAAATACACCACACAGAAGAAGGGAACATTAGAATCACAACATACAGAAAACCTACACACACCGACCAATATCTTCTCTGGACATCTGAACATCCCATCGCACACAAAATGTCAGTAATCAGAACACTATACGACCGAGCACAGAGCATCACAGAGGAGAAAGACAGACAGGAGGAGGACCAACACATCCAACAGGCATTAAAAAACTGCCAATATCCACCGTGGGCAATTCGGAAAGGAAAATTACAGACACAAATAAAAGAAAAAAACAAACAAACAAGAAAAAACACCGAAAAAACAAACCGGGGCTTTGTCACACTACCATACATAAAAGGAGTCACAGAACGCATCCAACGATCCATGAGGAAATACCACATCAACACCCCGGTCAAACCATACAAGAACCTCCGACAGCTGCTAGTTCACCCCAAAGACAAAATACAACTGGACAATAAATGCAACGTCATCTATGAAATCCCTTGCCGTTCATGTAATAAAGTCTATATTGGTGAAACGGGCAGATGCTTCCATACTCGAAGGAAAGAACACCAAATAGAGTGTAAAAAAGAAACAACAAAAAGACTCACAAGATCCGAAAAAGAAAAAGCAAACCAAGAAAACCTAAAATCAGCCATTTCAGACCACTGCAAACGGCAAAATCACATAATGAATTGGGAAGAGGCCAGAGTCATTCGCGCTGAAGAAAATAGATTCCAGCGTTGGATTTTAGAGGCAGTGGAGATACGTAAGTGGGCGCAGAGGACGATGAACCGGGATGAGGGAGCATACGCGCTGTCGCACACATGGAGCGCCGTCCTGGAGGAGCGACCTGACAGCAGGAGGCGTGAACTACCTGTCAAATTGGGCGGGGCGTTCACGCCTCCGTAACGTAAAATCAGCTGATAAGGCACGTCACCACTCGACATCTGGTGACTGTTTCTGAAGAAGGCGGGAGATTCTCGCCGAAACTGTTAACGAGGTAACAAGCTTTAAAAAAAATCCTTGTCTAAGAAACTAACTTAAAATAAGCTACCGGTACAGATAATGGATGGATGGATGGATTTCATCACAGATAGTGGCACTCAACTCTATTCTGACCTACCCAAACTGCCACAACTCATACATCAGAATGCTGTTCATTGATTTCAGGACAGCGTTTAACACTGTGATCCCCTCCAAGTGGATCTCAAAGCTTAGCCAGCTTGGGAGTAGCACTTCCCTTTCCAACTGGACTCTAGACTTTCTGACAACAGACCCCAGTCTGTAAAGATAGACAATCTCTCCTCTACCACTATAACCCTGAACACCAGCGTGCCACAAAGCTGCATGTTGAGCCCTCTTATGTTCTCCTTGTTCACCCATGACTGTGTTCCATGGCTGTAACACCATAATCAAGTTCACAGATGACACCACAGTGGCAGGTCGGATCAGAGGTGACAATGAGTCAGCCTATAGGGATGAGGTCCAGCACCTGGTTCCATGGTGTGATGATAACAACCTCGTGCTCAATTTAGAGAGTAAATTACATTTACAGAGTATACCCCTGATCCTGATGGCCAGTCCCAGCTCCAACTGTGTATAGTGCAACCCAGTCCTCCGATATCCAAATAGACAGACACATTAAATGACTGGTGTATTTGGCAGATTAAGGGGCTATGACTCACCAGTTGTATGTACTGATGCACTGGGATGTACTGTGGTGGTACAACATCAGATTGTTACCACAGAAGACATATCTATTTGCAACAAAGCTTAGAGAGTTCCAGTAGCCTAAAAATGTGGGATTGATGAATCCATTGATGAGATTTTGTCTACAAGATTTGACCACACAACTCTCCTTGGGGAGCACCTGTCATATTATTGACACAAAAAGATGGAGGTATAAGATTTTGTGCAAGAAATAGCCATATTTAATACCCTTGACCTGAGGACTGGTTACTGGCAGGTGCACACCGAGTATCCACAAAATGCATTGAATGCAAGCAGTACTGGCACTGGGGCAATACTGAAACAGGAAAAAGATGGGGAAGAACATGTTGTAGATTATGCATTGAGGTTGTTCAGTGAAGCAGAAAAATCATATTCAGTGTCTGAAATAAATGTCAGTGTGGTATGGGCAGTGGAAGAGTGGAGGCCATACTTAGATAGATCACACTTTGAAGTTATGATTGATCATAGCGCATTCACATGGGTCTTCAATCATCCGAACTCTTCATCAAGACTAACTAAATAAGTCATCAGGCTCCAAGGATATGATTTCAATGTGGTATATAGGAAGAGACAGTGCAACATCATTCCCAATTCTTTATCACACAGCCAAGTACCTCACTCACCACAAGACACTATTGCCACATGGAAAATTGCAACCATGAATGCTGAGCTCCTGGTGAAATGGACAGACATAGCCAGTGCACAACAGACTGGTCCTGAGGTTCAAGCACTAATCAAAAAAAGATCCCAATCTGGAAATAATTCATTATATGATGAAGAACAGTTTCTTGTTTCGCTATGTACCCAAACTTGCCCAGGGCCACACTATCCAGTTGTACATTCTTTCCAGTCTAAGGGAAGCATTTTTGCTGTTTGCTCATGACAAACCTCTCAGTGGACATTTGGGCTGGCTTAAAATCATCTTGCATTAGTTAGATGGGGTGTATTGGACAAGTATCAGAAAGGACATGTGGAAACATTGCAAGGAATGCAGAACGTGCCAGAAATACAAACCCTGAATAACCAAACTTTCAGGCCATGCCCATAGTAGAGTCAGGGTACATGTTAGGCATAGATATTATTGCCCCATTGCCTATCTGTTGGTAATAGTTGATTATTGCAGCAAGTGGACGGAGCTATTTCCTTTGAGGGTAGCAAAGTCACCACAGATGGCTGCAATACTAGTCAAAGATAGCTTTACAAGGTGAGGTTCTCCAGTGTACCTTGTATTGGATCAAGGAGTGGAAGTCACCTCACAGCTCCTAAACAGCATTTGTAATCAGTGGAGAGTCATCCAAAAGTTGACCATGGCATACCATCCTCAGACCAACCTGACTGAGTGCATCAACCATACTTCCAAAATCATGGTATCTTCTTATGTCCAAGGACATCACAGAGAATGGGACAGATGGATTGCAGAGTTCACTTACCCCTGCATATAACACATATGCCACCATTGATAAACAGCAGAGACTCAAATAAGTATGTGCCAACATAGATAAGGCTCAGTACAAACACGCTTGGGCGGCACGGTGGTGTAGTGGTTAGCGCTGTCGCCTCACAGCAAGAAGGTCTGGGTTCGAGCCCCGTGGCCGGTGAGGGCCTTTCTGTGTGGAGTTTGCATGTTCTCCCCGTGTCCATGTGGGTTTCCTCCGGGTGCTCTGGTTTCCCCCACAGTCCAAAGACATGCAGGTTAGGTTAACTGGTGACTCTAAATTGACCGTAGGTGTGAGTGTGAATGGTTGTCTGTGTCTATGTGTCAGCCCTGTGATGACCTGGCGACTTGTCCAGGGTGTACAGTACCCTGCCTTTCACCCGTAGTCAGCTGGGATAGGCTCCAGCTTGCCTGCGACCCTGTAGAACAGGACAAAAAGTGGCAAGAGATAATGAGATGAGATGAGACAAACAAGCTCACCATTACAATGCGAGACGAAAAAACGTTCACTTGATACCTTCCTGTTTCACCTTGACCAGCTACTTTTGGTAACCATCAGCAAGCTTCTGGCAGAATTCTGGTTCAATATTTGCCAACTTTTCTTGTCAGAATTAGTAGAGTTCAATTAAATTCATTGGTTTCCTGGCACAGACCCAACTTTTAGGCACAGCCCACATATTTTCAATTGGACTGAGGTCAGGACTTTGGGAAGGCCATTCCAAAAACTTAAAGTTAGCTTACTTTATCATTGTTTGTGGTCACTGTTTTGTTGGAACAACCAATTGTGTTTAAGTTTCAAACATCTAATTGATGGTTTGAGGTTATGCTGGAGAATTCTGAAGTAGTTATTCTTCTTTATTATTCCATCCACTTTGTTTAAAATTGGTACAATGTTTTTGGTGTTGAATGCCTCAGCTTTACTGCTCCAAACATACCTTTGGTCATTGTTGCCAAATAGCTCAATCTTTCTCTTATGTGACCATAAAACTTTCCTCCAGAAGGCATTTTCTTTGTCAATGTGGTCAGCTGCAAAATTTAGTCAAGCTTGAAGGTGTCAGTTTTGGAGCAGGGATATCTGTCTTCGATGGCAGTCAATGGTAATGTAAAACTCACTTGACTGTAAACAGCGACACTGGTATTTCAGCAGCTTCCAGTTCATGACAGGCCTGTGCCTTGGTGGTTCCTGGGTTGTTCCTGACCATCCAATTGAATTTCCTCTCAGTTGAAGGTCACAGTTTGTGTCTTCTTCCAGAAAGAGGCTACACCTCCCAATAACTTATACTTGTCAAACAATCACTTTTTATGCTGGCACAGAGAACCCAGCTGTAGTCAATCATGATCACTAACAGGAAGTTAAAAGGCCTTGGTCTTGGTCAGTTAACACATTTTGAAACGTTCAACACCACTGAATCTGAGTGACTGTATGTATATTTTTGACCCTGTATGTACAAACCCCATTTCCAAAACAAACAAACAAACAAACAAACAAACAAACAAACAAACAAACAAACAAACAAACAAACAAACAAAAAACCTGGGATATTTTTCAAAATGCAATAAAAACAGAAATATGTGATTTGCTAATTTGGGTGAACCTTTATTTAACTGACAGTAGTACAAAGAAAAGATTTTCATTCGTTTTGCTGACCAACTTAATTGTATTTTGCAAATATAAACAAAGATAGAACTTGATGTCTGCAACAAACTCAAAAAAAAGTTGAGACAGAGGCATTATTACCATTGTGTTACTTCACCTTTCCTTTTAATAATACTTTTTAATTGTATGGGAACCAGAGGATAGTCAAGTCAAGTTTATTTGCATAGCACTTTTAACAATAAACATTGTCGCAAAGCAGCTTTACAGAATTTGAACGACTTAAAACATGAGCTAATTTTATCCCTAATCTATCCCCAGTGAGCAAGCCTGTGGTGACAGTGGCAAGGAAAAACTCCCTCAGACGACATGAGGAAGAAACCTTGAGAGGAACCAGACTCAAAAGGGAACCCATCCTCATTTGGGCAACAACAGACAACATGACTATAACATTAACATTTTAACATGAAGTCAGTTTCGTTGATGTTATAAACTCTTCATTGATGGAAACTTGAGTGCAAAACTGTTCATGACAACTGCAGTCCTAAAGTTAGCAAGTCAACTGTAGTCCTCAGCCATAAAAGCATTACTGTAAGAGTCCAGAGCATCCTCCAGGTGTGACTTTCAACTGTCCACATGGAGCCATCCTCCACAGGAGCGATGCAATGAGACTCCAACCAGACACAGGGCACCAGGATGGATCAGGCAGGTCCAAGGAGCAGAAAAGGTCAGCATCTCGATCCCAGGACTGACATGTAACTCAGAGGGACAGATTTGGGGGGGTGGAGAGAGAGAGAAAACACAGGTATGCCCAATGTCACCTGAATAAGTAGGAACAGTATACATATTGCACTGAGTGCAAACAGGGACTCCGGCAACTAACTATGACAGCATAACTAAAAGGGGAGAGCCAGAAGGTAACACAGGCATGAGGGAGCCCCGGGACATAAAGCAGCCAGCCACTACACCGTCAACAAACTCGAGTGAGGGACTGACAGCATCCATACATCCCAGTTTACCAAAACACTCTATGTCTGAGGACCCTCCAGACACTCTATGTCTGAGGACCCTTGACCTCATAAACACCATTAACAAAAGGCTTGACTAAACAGATATGTTTTCAGCCTAGACTTAAACGCTGAGACTGTGTCTGATTCCTGAACATTACTTGGAAGGCTGTTCCATAACTGTGGGGCTTTGTAAGAAAAGGCTCTGCCCCCTGATGTAGCCTTCACTATACGAGGTACCTTTTGATCTAAGTAGGCGTGGCGGGTCATAAAGGACCAGAAGTTCACTCAGGTACTGTGGTGCAAGACCATTCAGTGCTTTAAAGGTCAATAGTAGTATTTTATAATCAATATGAAATTTGATTGGGAGCCAATGCAGTGTGGATAAGACAGGGGTGATGTGGTCATATTTTCTAGTTCTAGTAAGGACTCTTGCTGCTGCATTTTGAACTAACTGGAGCTTGTTTGTGCACTTATTGGAACATCCAGACAGTAAGGCATTACAATAATCCAACCTGGAGGTAACAAAAACATGAACTAGTTTTTCTGCGTCATGGAGTGACATTAAATTTCTTATCTTAGCAATATTTCTGAGATTAAAGAAAGCTATCCGGGTCATGTTATCAATGTGAGTTTCAAATGAAAGACTGGGGTCAATAATCACTCCGAGGTCTTTTACTGCTGCACATAAAGAAACAGAAAGGCCATCCAGAGTTACTGTGCAATCAGAAAACTTACTTCTAGCTGCATGTGGTCCTAGTACAAGTACTTCAGTCTTGTCAGAGTTAAGCAGAAGGAAGTTAATAAGCATCCAGTGTCTAATGTCCTTCACACATTCCTCAATTCTATTAAGCTGGTGTCTCTCATCAGGTTTTGCAGAAACATACAACTGTGTGTCATCAGCATAACAGTGGAAACTAATACAATGTTTACAAATAATATCACCCAGAGGTAACATCTCATCTCATCTCATTATCTCTAGCCGCTTTATCCTGTTCTACAGGGTCGCAGGCAAGCTGGAGCCTATCCCAGCTGACTACGGGTGAAAGGCAGGGTATACCCTGGACAAGTCGCCAGGTCATCACAGGGCTGACACATAGACACAGACAACCATTCACACTCACATTCACACCTACGGTCAATTTAGAGTCACCAGTTAACCTAACCTGCATGTGTTTGGACTGTGGGGGAAACCGGAGCACCCAGAGGAAACCCACGCGGACACGGGGAGAACATGCAAACTCCACACAGAAAGGCCCTCGCCGGCCACAGGGCTCGAACCCAGACCTTCTTGCTGTGAGGTGACAGAGCTAACCACTACACCACTGTGCCGCCCAGAGGTAACATATATAAAGAAAAAAGCAGTGGACCCAAGACAGAACCTTGTGGAACACCAAACTTTACCTCAGTATGTCTAGAAATATCACCATTTACATCAACATACTGATAGTGATCAGTTAAATAAGACCTCAGCCAGGAGAGGGCCATTCCCTTAACTCCCACAACATTTTCTAGTCTATCCAGAAGAATGGAATGATCAATGGTATCAAATGCTGCACTAAGGTCAAGCAACACAAGCAGCGAGACACAGCCCTGATCAGACGCCAACAGTAGGTCGTTTACTACTTTAACCAGAGCTGTCTCTGTGCTATGATGAGGTCTAAATCCTGACTGATACATTTCATGGATGTTATTCCTATGTAAATATGAGCATAACTGCTGTGCTACAGCTTTTTCAAGGATCTTGGAGATAAAGGGGAGGTTTGATATTGGCCGATAATTGAACAGTTGACAGGGATCAAGGTCAGGTTTTTTAATCAGGGGTTTGATAACTGCTAGTTTAAAGGATTTGGGTACATAGCCAATCCCAAGAGAAGAATTTATTATTTTTAGAAGTGGTTCAATTACTTCAGGTATTATCTGTTTGAATAGACGTGTAGGTAAGAGATCTAGTACACAAGTTGAGGCTTTTGATGCTGAGCTTAATGAAAGTAATTCAGTTTCTCTAAGGGGAGTAAAGCATTCTAATTGCTGATCTGATACAGTTATATTGTTAACTACAGGGTCACTTACATTGTCTGACCTTAAATTAGTAATTTGAATTTTTTGTCAGATATTCTCAATTTTGTCATTAAAAAAATTAATGAAGTCATTGCTACTACATATTGCAGGTGTGCATGTGTCTATAGTGGACTTATTCCTGGTTAATTTTGCTACAGTGTTAAATAGGAATCTAGGATTATTCTCAGTCGACTAAGGCACCATACCATAAATCCGGGGACCCGGGTTCGATTCCAACCCGAGGTCATTTCCTAATCGCTCCCCGTCTCTCTATCCAGCTCATTTCCTGTCTCTACAATGTCCTATCCAATAAAGGTGAAAAAAGCCCCCCCCCCCCCCAAAAAAAAAAAAAAAAAAAAACTAGGCCTGTTCTGAGACTATGACCTATGCTGCAGGAAATGAGAGCAGCACCTTCCTGAGTGGGATGGATACCATCCCGCCCTAACAGGCCAGCAGTGCCCTCAAAATTAGCCCAGTTATCTATAAAGCCCACACTGTTTTCAGAGCACCACCTGGACAACCAGCAGTTCAGCGACCATAATCTGCTGTAAGCTACATCGCCACGCCGCATTGGGATGGGGCCAGAGCATACAGCATCGGACATCGCCTTCGTTAATTTAAACACCTCTACAAAGTTACTCTTGGTAACCTCAGACTGACAAAGGCATATATCATTAGCTCCTGCATGGATAACTATCTTTGAGAACCTGTGCTTGCCTAGGACCCTAAGATTACCTGCTATGTCTGGCACCCTGGCTCTCGGTATACACCTGACTAAAGCTACTGGTGCCCCTAAAGGCTGAGCTAATTTCATGTGCCGTATGATAGAGTCCCCTATAACCAGAGCTCTTTCAGGTTTCTCAGTGGGTGCATCACTAAGGAGAACAAACCTGTTCGACACGTGATGCGGAGAGGAGTGGTGCTCCCGTGGGTGAGCCTCAGCGGTAGCTTTGGCTCTACACTTATGCCACTGAGTCGTCACCCATTCGCCCCGCTGTAAGGGCTCTAATGCCGGAGTTGAGGGATTACCGTACTAACTCCACCTAGGGCATCCAGACTTTTCCCTACAGAAACTACACTGTTCTCATTCTCACTGACCTTCTCTAAAGCCTGGATACGCGCTTCTAACACTATAATCTTCTCCATCAGAGAGCTAACTAATCTGCACTTGTCACAAATAAAGCTATCGCTAGCAACAGAGGAAGAATTACTAAACATCCTGCACTCAGCACACTGAACAGGCTGAAGGTGTGCCATGATGAAAGGATTCACGTACTTTAATTGAAGATCTGTTGATATTAAAGCAGATCCGATGTGGATGGCCTCCGCTTATGGTCTTTACACAGGAGGAGTAAAAAAGAAAGCTTCCGGTCTCGGCGTTCTTCCGAAAAAAGAGAGAGAAAAAATGGAAAAAGGAAAGTGAAAGTGGAAAGTACAAAAAGGAAAGCGAAAGTACAATAAAAAATAAAGAGGATACTGGGAAATTATTTGTAGAATTTTTTTTTAAAGATTAGTAATTAATGCCAACACTCACGGAAAACAGACTCGTCGCAAACAACTCGGGAACCAGGAAGTGCGTAGCACAGAATGTGCATGCACAACCCAATCACCTTTTCATAGTAATTGTTGCAGTTGTGCAATTGGTATTTTTGTCCATTCTTGATACAAGACTTCAGCTGCTCAATAGTCCGTGGTCGCCATTGTCTGAGTCTCCTCTTCATGATGCGCCATACATTCTCAATAGGAGACAGATCTGGACTGGCAGCAGGCCAGTCAAGGACATATACTCTGTGTCTATGAAGCTATGCTGTTGTAACCCATGCATGAGGCCTGGCATTTTCCTGCTGAAATAAGCATGGACTTCCTGGGAAGATATGTCACCTTGATGGCAACATATGTCTCTCTAAAATCCCATTATATGTCTCCGTGTCAGTGGTACCTTCACTCACATGCAACTCACCCATGCTGCGGGCACTGATGCACCCCCATACCAGCACAGATGCTGGCTTTTGCACCTTTCTCTGATAACAAACTGGATGGTCGTGTTCACCTTTGGCATTGAGAACTCAATGTCCAGTTTTCCCGAAAACAAGCTGAAATGTGGACTCATTTGACCACAGCACACGTTTCCACTGTCTTTTGGTCCATCTGAGATGAGTTTGGTCTCAGAGAAATCAGCAGCATTTCTGGATAGAATTAATTAATGGATTCCTCCTTGCATAATACAGTTTCAGGTCACATTTCTGGATGCAGAGGTGGATTGTGTCAAGTGACAACAGTTTTCTGAAGTACTCCTGAGTCCATGTGGCTATATTTGTCACATTAGCATGACGGTTTCTCAGGCAGTACCACCTGAGGGTTTGAAGGTCACGCACATTCAACAGTGATTTTCTTTACGCACTGAGATTTCTCCAAATTCCCGCAATCTTTTCACAATATTATGTATTGTAGATTTTGAAAGATCTAAATTCTCTGCAATCTTGCACTGACAAATTTTCTTTTTGAATTGACTAACAATTCTCTCTCAAATTTTGTCACAAAGGAGTGAGCCATGACCCATCCTTGCTCACAAAGAATGAGCCTTTGGTGCTGCTCCTTTTATACACAATCAAGTTACCAGTTAACCTGCTTATTGTGGAATCTTCCAAAATGAAGTTACTTGAATATCCTATAAACTTTTCAGTCTTATTTTGCCTCTGTCCCAACTTTTTTTGTGTGTTGCAGATAGCAAATTCTAACTTCGTTTATATTTGCAAAATACAATTAAGTTGGTCAGTAAAACTACTGAAAATATTTTCTTTGTCCTTTTGTCAGTTAAATAAAGGTTCACCTGAATTAGCAAATCACAGATTTGTGTTTTAATTGAATTTTTGAAAATATCCCAACTTTTCTGGGTCTGGGGTAAGTATAATTTTGATACTGTGTTGATTTCATAAAATCCAAAATACATTAAAACTTATACACCAGATTCTTAGTTTTTTTCCCCCCTGTTACAGTAAAGATGTATGTTGTACCATCATTCTTCCCTAGATAAAGGAACAGTTCAACAAAATCATTGGAAGCCCAATATTGCCCAACATGTCATTCTTGTCCATAATGAGGGTATGTAAACCTCTGACCACAACTGTACATGACTGTTGCTAAGCACAAAAGTGTGGCTAGTGCCGTCACTGGTCAGTTTGAGTGGCATTGCAACAGTTACTGGTGCTGAGGGACTGCCCATTCAAGTTTCCTGGAAATAGCTTATTATTAACCTAATCAATCAAATGCTTACTGAAATTTGATTAGCCCTCTGGTTGGTGGTCATGTTTTTAAATATGTCAACTTAAAAAAAAATCCCTTACAAATAAACATGTAGATTGGCTTCAACTGATTAGATTTGATTTGCCAGTAGCATAAATTCATTTGACACCTTTTTTTTTTCAAAATAGGACAAAAATTCTCGTACAAGTTCATGAAAGAAATTTTTATATATATTTTGCAGATTCATTAAAAATCAAAAGACTTTTGTTTGTAGGCCTCACAGTTCTCAAGCTATTGGGTAAACCATACAGTGGTGGGCGGCATGGTGGTGTAGTGGTTAGCACGGTTGCCTCACAGCAAGAAGGTTCCGGGTTCGAACCCAGTGTCTGGCGAGGGCCTTTCTGTGTGGAGTTTGCATGTTCTCCCTGTGTCCGTGTGGGTTTCCTCCGGGTGCTCCGGTTTCCCCCACAATCCAAAGACATGCAGTTAGGTTGAGCTAACCTTGGGCTGAGGTGCCTTTGAGCAAGGTACTGAACCCCTGACTGCTCCCTGGGTGCTCTGGGCTGCCCACTGCTCTGGGTGTGTGTTCACTGCTTCAGATGGGTTAAATGCAGAGGATGAATTTCACTGTGCTTGAAGTGTGCATGTGATGAATAAAGGTTTCTTCTTCTTCTACAGTGCCACCGTTAGGCCAATCATGATCATCTTTCTTGCCTAAGTAGTGGGAGTGAGTGCTACATACCTGCACTGAAAACTGATAGGTTCATGTCTCAATTTTTCTGTCTGCTCAACCTTACAAGAAAAAAAAAAATCTATTAATTTCAAAGGAAAGATATAGCCACAAGCAGATAATCCAAAAAATATATTGCCACAAGCAGCAATCACTGGGTCAAAAAGCTTTTATTCAGATTCATACACTATTGCGGTCATCTTGCAGTGCAATATCTCATCTCATCTCATTATCTCTAGCCGCTTTATCCTTCTACAGGGTCGCAGGCAAGCTGGAGCCTATCCCAGCTGACTACGGGCGAAAGGCGGGGTACACCCTGGACAAGTCGCCAGGTCATCACAGGGCTGACACATAGACACAGACAACCATTCACACTCACGGTCAATTTAGAGTCACCAGTTAACCTAACCTGCATGTCTTTGGACTGTGGGGGAAACCGGAGCACCCGGAGGAAACCCACGCGGACACGGGGAGAACATGCAAACTCCACACAGAAAGGCCCTCGCCGGCCCCGGGGCTCGAACCCAGGCCCTTCTTGCTGTGAGGCGACAGCGCTAACCACTACACCACCGTGCTGCCCGCAGTGCAATATATGATAGTAATTATAATCATATGCAGTGGTATGCAAAAGTTTGGGCACCCCTAGTCAAAATTGCTGTTACTGTGAACAGTTAAGCAAGTTGAAGATGAAATGATCTCCAAAAGGCATAAAGTTAAAGATGACTCATTCCCTTTATATTTTAAGCAAAAACATTTTTTTTATTTTCATTTTTTACATTTTCAAAATGACTAAAAAGGAAAAGGGCCCGAAGCAAAAGTTTGGGCACCCTGCATGGTTAGTACCTAGTAACACCACCTTTGGCAAGTATCACAGCTTGTAAACACTTTTTGTAGCCAGCAAATAATCTTTCAGTTCTTACCTGGGGGATTTTCACACATTTGTCCTTGCAAAAGGCTTCCAGTTCTACAGGTTTCCTGGGCTGTCTTGCACGCACTGCTCTTTTGAGATCTATCCACAGATTTTCAATGATGTTTAGGTCAGGGGACTGTGAGGGCCAGGGCAAAACCTTCAGCTTGTGCCTCTTGAGGTATTCCATTGTAGATTTAGAGGTGTGTTTTGGATCATCTTATTGTAGGACCCATCCTCTCTTTAGCTTCAACTTTTGTACAGATGGTGTGATGTTTGCTTCCAGAATTTGCTGGTATTTATTCAAATCCATGCTTCTCTCGACCAATGAAATGTGCCCTGTGCCACTGGCTGCAACACAACCCCAAAGCATGATCGATCCACACCCATGCTTCAGAGTTGGAGAGGTGTTCTTTTCCTGGAATTTGGCACCCTTTTTTCTCCAAACATACCTCTGCACATTGTGGCCAAAAAGTTCTATTTTGATTTCATCAGTCCACAGGACTTGTTTCCAAAATGCATCAGGCTTATTTAGATGTTCATTTGCAAACTTCAGACGCCAAATTTTGTGGCTAGGACGCAGGAAAGGTTTTCTTCTGATGACTCTTCCATGAAGGTCATATTTGTTCAGATGTCGCTGTATAGTACAATCCCGATTCCAAAAAAGGTGGGACAAAGTACAAGTTGTAAATTAAAACAGAATGCAATGATGTGGAAGTTTCAAAATTCCATATTTTATTCAGAATAGAACATAGATGACATATCAAATGTTTAAACTGAGAAAATGTATCATTTAAAGAGAAAAATTGGGTGATTTTAAATTTCATGACAACAACGCATCTCAAAAAAGTTGGGACAAGGCCATGTTTACCACTGTGAGACATCCCCTTTTCTCTTTACAATAGTCTGTAAACGTCTGGGGACTGTATGTTTTCTATGGGTGAAAGATCTGGACTGCAGGCTGGCCGGTTCAGTACCCGGACCCTTCTTCTACGCAGCCATGATGCTGTAATTGATGCAGTATATGGTTTGTCATTGTCATGTTGAAAAATGCAAGGTCTTCCCTGAAAGAGACGTCATCTGGATGGGAGCATATGCTGCTCTAGAACCTGGATATACCTTTCAGCATTGATGGTGTCTTTCCAGATGTGTAAGCTGCCCATGCCACATGCACTAATGCAACCCCATACCATCAGAGATGCAGGCTTCTGAACTGAGCGCTGATAACAACTTGGGTCGTCCTTCTCCTCTTTAGTCCGAATGACACGGCGTCCCTGATTTCCATAAAGAACTTCAAATTTTGATTCGTCTGACCACAGAACAGTTTTCCACTTTGCCACAGTCCATTTTAAATGAGCCTTGGCCCAGAGAAGACGTTTGCGCTTCTGGATCGTGTTTAGATACGGCTTCTTCTTTGAACTATAGAGTTTTAGCTGGCAACGGCGGATGGCATGGTGAATTGTGTTCACAGATAATGTTCTCTGGAAATATTCCTGAGCCCATTTTGTGATTTCCAATACAGAATCATGCCTGTATGTGACGCAGTGCCATCTAAGGGCCCGAAGATCACGGGCACCCAGTATGGTTTTCCGGCCTTGACCCTTACGCACAGAGATTCTTCCAGATTCTCTGAATCTTTTGATGATATGTTCAAACTCTTTGCAGTTTTACACTGTCAAACTCCTTTCTGATATTGCTCCACTATTTGTCGGCGCAGAATTAGGGGGATTGGTGATCCTCTTCCCATCTTTACTTCTGAGAGCCGCTGCCACTCCGAGATGCTCTTTTTATACCCAGTCATGTTAATGACCTATTGCCAATTGACCTAATGAGTTGCAATTTGGTCCTCCAGCTGTTCCTTTTTTGTACCTTTAACTTTTCCAGCCTCTTATTGCCCCTGTCCCAACTTTTTTGAGATGTGTTGCTGTCATGAAATTTCAAATGAGCCAATATTTGGCATGAGATTTCAAAATGTCTCACTTTCAACATTTGATATGTTGTCTATGTTCTATTGTGAATACAATATCAGTTTTTGAGATTTGTAAATTATTGCATTCTGTTTTTATTTACAATTTGTACTTTGTCCCAACTTTTTTGGAATCGGGGTTGTAGAACAGTGCACCACCACTCCAGGGTCTGCTAAATCTTTCTGAAGGTCTTTTGCAGTCAAACAGGGTTTTTTATTTGCCTTTCTAGCAATCCAACGAGCAGTTCTTTCAGAAAGTTTTCTTCATCTTCCAGACCTCACCTTGATCTCCACTGTTTCTGTTAACTGCCATTTCTTGATAACGTTACAATCTGAGGAAACAGCTACCTGAAAACACTTTGCTACGTTCTTGTAGCCTTCTCCTGCTTTGTGAGCATCAATTATTTTATTATTCAGAATGCGAGGGAGTTGCTTAGAGGAGCCCATGGCTGTTGATTTTAGGGACCTTTCCTAACGAAGAATTTGAACAAGCCACAGCTCAATAAGCTAATTAAGGTCTGGAACCTTGGTCAAAGTTACCTGAGAACTCAAATGTATTGGGGTGCCCAAAGGTGTTCCTTTTTTTCCCCCACTCTCCAATTGTACAAAACTAAAATAATACACAAATCTTGCAGAAAACGCTGAAAAGAAATGTGTCGTCTTTACCTTTATGCCTTTTGGTGATCAGTTCATCTTCTGCTCACTTAACTATTCACAGTAACAGACATTTTCAGTAAGGGTGCCCAAACTTCTGCATGCCACTGTATGTATCACGTTTTGTATACATGTTTACTATATTACCAAGTACAGATTTATTCAGTTTAGCAACATAAAAAACAACAAATTATAACTATTATTATTATTGTTGTTCCACATGATGCAATTAATTCCCTAAAAAGTAATACAGCACACAAAGTCAGTATATTACAAGAAAGCTGATTGAAAGTTGGCGAAATCTCATATTATTGTGGCTTTGAATGAGTTGTTTTAATAAACATTTAAAATGAGAAATATGAATAAAGACTCAGAACTCCTCGTTTATGCCGATTTATAGCCTGATGCTGCCATCTGGTGGTGTAACGTCATAGTGCTCGTTGTATTCATTAGAACAATACAAAATCCTTTTCACCAGTCAACAGTTAATATTAATAGGCTGCAGTGCAAATACATCAAAATGGCATTATACATAACATTTTCAACAGGTGTTTAAACATTTGAAGCAGAATCAAAAGGTACATTCTGGCTTTTGCCACATAGCCCATTAACGTTATGCACAACCCCAATTCCAGGGCGGCACGGTGGTGTAGTGGTTAGCGCTGTCGCCTCACAGCAAGAAGGTCCGGGTTCGAGCCCCCGTGGCCGGCGAGGGCCTTTCTGTGTGGAGTTTGCATGTTCTCCCCGTGTCCGCGTGGGTTTCCTCCGGGTGCTCCGGTTTCCCCCACAGTCCAAAGACATGCAGGTTAGGTTAACTGGTGACTCTAAATTGACCGTAGGTGTGAATGTGAGTGTGAATGGTTGTCTGTGTCTATGTGTCAGCCCTGTGATGACCTGGCGACTTGTCCAGGGTGTACCCCGCCTTTCGCCCGTAGTCAGCTGGGATAGGCTCCAGCTTGCCTGCGACCCTGTAGAACAGGATAAAGCGGCTAGAGATAATGAGATGAGATGAGACAACCCCAATTCCAAAAAAAGTCGGTGTAAAACATAAATAAAAACAATGTGAAAATTTGCAAATCATGGAAATTGTATATTTCATTGAAAATACAGGTGCTGGTCATATAATTAGAATATCATGAACAAGTTGATTTATTTCAGTAATTCCATTCAAAAAGTGAAACTTGTATAATGTATACATTCATTACACACAGACTGATATATTTCAAGTGTTTATTTCTTTTAATGTTGATGATTATAACTGACAACTAATGAAAACCCCAAATTCAGTATCAGAAAATTAGAATATTGTGAAAAGGTTCAATATTGCAGACACCTGGTGCCGCACTCTAATCAGCTAATTAACTCAAAACCCCTGCAAAGGCCTTTAAATGGTCTCTCAGTCTCGTTCTGTAGGCGACACAATCATGGGGAAGACTGCGGACTTGACAGTCGTCCAAAAGACGGCCATTGACACCTTGCAGAAGGAGGGCAAGACACAAAAGGTCATTGCTAAAGAGGCTGGCTGTTCACAGAGCTCTGTGTCCAAGCACATTAATAGAGAGGCGAAGGGAAGGAAAAGATGTGGTAGAAAAAAAGTGTACAAGCAATAGGGATAACCGCACCCTGGAGAGGATTGTGAAACAAAACCCATTCAAAAATGTGGGGGAGATTCACAAAGAGTGGACTGCAGCTGGAGTCAGTGCTTCAAGAACCACCACGCACAGACGTCTGCAAGACATGAGTTTCAGCTGTCGCATTCCTTGTGTCAAGCCACTCTTGAACAAGAGACGGCGTCAGAAGCGTCTCACCTGGGCTAAAGACAAAAAGGACTGGACTGCTGCTGAGTGGTCCAAAGTTATGTTCTCTGATGAAAGTAAATTTTGCATTTCCTTTGGAAATCAAGGTCCCAGAGTCTGGAGGAAGAGAGGAGAGGCACAGAATCCACGTTGCTTGAGGTCCAGTGTAAAGTTTCCACAGTCAGTGATGGTTTGGGGTGCCATGTCATCTGCTGGTGTTGGTCCACTGTGTTTTCTGAGGTCCAAGGTCAACGCAGCCATCTACCAGGAAGTTTTAGAGCACTTCATGCTTCCTGCTGCTGACCAACTTTATGGAGATGCAGATTTCATTTTCCAACCGGACTTGGCACCTGCACACAGTGCCAAAGCTACCAGTACCTGGTTTAAGGACCATGGTATCCCTGTTCTTAATTGGCCAGCAAACTCGCCTGACCTTAACCCCATAGAAAATCTGTGGGGTAATGTGAAGAGGTAGATGCGATACGCCAGACCCAACAATGCAGAAGAGCTGAAGGCCACTATCAGAGCAACCTGGGCTCTCATTACACCTGAGCAGTGCCACAGACTGATCGACTCCATGCCACGCCGCATTGCTGCAGTAATTCAGGCAAAAGGAGCCCCAACTAAGTATTGAGTGCTGTACATGCTCATACTTTTCATGTTCATACTTTTCAGTTGGCCAACATTTCTAAAAATCCTTTTTTTGTATTGGTCTTAAGTAATATTCAAATTTTCTGAGATACTGAATTTGGGATTTTCATTAGTTGTCAGTTATAATCATCAAACTTAAAATAAATAAACCTTTGAAATATATCAGTCTGTGTGTAATGAATAAATATAATATGCAAGTTTCACTTTTTGAACGGAATTACTGAAATAAATCAACTTTTTCATGATATTCTAATTATATGACCAGCACCTGTAGTACAAAGACAATGTATCAAATGTTGAAACTGAGAAATGTTTTTTTTTTGTTGAATATATGCTCATTTTGGGGCGACACGGTGGTGTAGTGGTTAGCGCTGTCACCTCACAGCAAGAAGGTCCGGGTTCGAACCCCGTGGCTGACGAGGGCCTTTCTGTGCAGAGTTTGCATGTTGTCCGCGTGGGTTTCCTCTGGGTGCTCCAGTTTCCCCCACAGTCCAAAGACATGCAGGTTAGGTTAACTGGTGACTCTAAAGTGACTGTGAATGGTTGTCTGTGTCTATGTGTCAGCCCTGTGATGACCTGGCGACTTGTCCAGGGTGTACCCTGCCTTTCACCTGTAGTCAGCTGGGATAGGCTCCAGCTTGCCTGTGACCCTGTAGAACAGGATAAAGCGGCTAGATGAGATGAAATGCTCATTTTGAATTTGATGTCAGCAACACGTTTCAGAAAAGTTGGGACAGGGGCATGTTTACCACTGTGTTGCATCACCTCTACTTTTAACAACATTCTGGTTGTTTGTCTCTATGTGTCAGCCCTGCGATGATCTGGCGACTTGTCCAGGGTGTACCCCACCTCTTGCCCATAGTCAGCTAGAATAAGCTCTAGCTTGCCTGCAACCCTGTACAGGATAAGTCGCTACAGATAATGGATGGATGGTGTTGAGTGGTCTATTCCATTCAGCTAGCATGAAACTGAATGAGTCAATGACGAGTTCAATATCATGCTAGCTAAATGGAACATATCTGATAGACCACTCAACGCCAGCCAATATTAGTATTATTATACACACACTTTTCCAGTTTTTTTAATGTTCATTGATATGTTTTTCTCTTGTAAACAGAGGGGAACCATCAGGGCCTTGTAGATCTTCAGAGAAGGGCCAAACATCTCAGCATTTTAAATGTTATATTTAATTTCTTTCATTCTTTAATTGCTTTCATTCTTTCATAATTTCATTATAATTATTCTCTTCTAATTTGGCCTAATTTTCTATGAAATTTGCTTCGGAAATGAAAGGGCTACTGTCCTGAAATCCTTAAAATCGAGTTATCCAATGAGATTTTTTTTGTTTGTTGTCTCTAGGCTGAGAAGAGTTTAGAGCTGACTCACTCATTGGTTAGGACTTCATTGCCGGGACAGAAGGCCATGGCAGTGTATGTTTATGTAGGAAGTGACAGATGAATTAACCAATCAAATTTTGATTTATAGCGGGAGGGACCAAATATTTATCACCCTCCGGCTTCTCAAAGGCCAACTGGAGCTTAACCATGACTTGGTGCTGTCAGTGCAGCAGTGAAGTCACCTTCCAGCCCGTATAGTGTTCATCAGTAGTGTTAGCGAATGCTAATAAAGTGGTCAAGTGGTCAGTGCTATCGAGAGCAAGTAGCACAGGCTGATGACTGAGAAACTAAGATTTCTGTCTCTAGACTCTTCTTCCATGCACACTCACCGTAGCATTTTTCACTCAGACTTAAGTATTCATTTCCCTCTGTAATTTACAGTCATGGATGATGTTAAAAGTGGTAAATGTATCCAGTAGGGGCACTAGTGAGGTGATTATTAGTTGATAGTTACTCTGGATCAGCCAGCAAAAACAGTGCTACAGTGCTCAGCGTAAATGAGTACACCCCCCTTGAAAAGTAACATTTTAAACAATATCTCAATGAACACAATTTCCAAAATGTTGACAAGACAAAGTTTAATATAACATCTGCTTAACATAACATGAAAGTAAGGTTAATAATATAACTTAGATTACACATTTTTCAGTTTTACTCAAATTAGGTGGTGCAAAAATGAGTACACCCCACAACAAAAACTACTACATCTAGCACTTTGTATGGCCTCCATGATTTTTAATGACAGCACCAAGTTTTCTAGGCATGGAATGAACAAGTTGGTGACATTTTGCAACATCAATCTTTTTCAATTCTTCAACAGTGACCTCTTTTAGTGACTGGATGCTGGATGGAGAGTGATGCTCAACTTGTCTCTTTAGAATTCCCCAAAGAAAATTTCTTTACACCACAAAGGTGAAGGCTACAAGAAGATCAGCAAAGCTTTACTTATCAGTCAGAATACTGTAGCAAAAGTGGTACAAAAATTTAAGAAAGATGGGACTCCAACCATCTCACAGAGATGTCCAGGTCGTCCACGGAAGTTAACACCTCGACAGGAGCGTCTTCTAATGAGAAGGGTTGAAGAAAATCGGCATGCAAAGTTCACTGCAGTTATCTAAAGAAGTAGAAAGCCAAACTGGGGTGACTATTTCCCATGACACAATACAGCGTACACTGCAGAGGAATGGCATGCATGGATGCCACCCACAAAAGAAGCCTCTCCTAAAGCCCAGGCACAAAAAAGCCCACCTAGAGTTTGCCAGGGCCCATGCTGACAAAGATGAAGACTACTGGGACTCTATACTCTGGAGTGATGAGACCAAGATAAATGTTTTTGGAACTGATGGCTTCAAAACTGTATGGTGTTGCAAAGGTGAGGAATACAAAGAAAAATGCATGGTGCCTATAGTGAAACATGGTGGTGGCAGTGTCCTTATGTGGGGCTGCATGAGTGCTGCTGGTGTCAGGGAGCTGCATTTCATTGATGGCATCATGAAGTCACAGACGTATTGCTCTATACTGAAAGAGAAGATGCTACCATCACTCCATGCACTTTTCCAACATGATAATGATCCTAAACACATCTAAGGCCACTGTTGGATTTCTGAAGAAGAACAGGGTGAAAGTGATTCAGTGGCCAAGTATGCCTCCTGATCTGAATGAATGAATGAACCCTTTATTATCACTGTACCAGTGAAATTGACCATCAACCTGTCCTTACAGAGGGGGAACAGGACAGGAATAAAAGAAAAGGAAACAGTAGTACTATGAGGAGAGAGGAGGAGAAAAAAGCAACCCCCACATTATGCTGCTGTGAGGAGTACAGTGTGGGAACATTAAAAAACCTCAGCACATAAGCACAAAAATAACACAAGTACACTTTACAACATGAAAACTCGGGACTTGGGGGGGGGGGGCGAAGGGGTTTTGGGGAGGAGGTAGAGGTAACTCAGCGCAACAAGCAGCTGTCCGCTCCTGCAGCCATAATGGCGCGGGTCACACACCCGCCTGTCACACTGGGGGTGAAGCAGCGACCGCGGGAAGAGGGGGGGAGGAAATACGAGAGAGAGTCTAACAGCAGTGTTCTCCAGGGGAATTGTTGTCCCAGCAACAACCTTGGCCAAGGCCAGTGCTGGCGAAGAGAGCCGAAATAGATAAGATTGGAATTTGTTTGGTCTTGACGAGCAGACGCATTCCTTTGCACGCCTACTCCATATGTCCACTTTGTTCATTTTGGTCTCCAAAACGATCCAATTTCCATTGCAAAGCCGAAAGCTTCTCCATATTATCCACGTTGCGGTTCAAGTTCTGAATAGTCACAGTCTGAGTGCCAACAGCTCTGCCCACTGCTTCAATCATGTCGGGCAGCTTTATGGGGCTTTGAACAGCTGTCACTGTTTTCTGATTTCCTCAATAAACCAGGGCAATGCCTAATCCAATCAGCAAAAGTCCTGTTATCATGGTTCCGAATAAGTAGATGTCTTCAATGTCCTCCACAGAAAGAACCGCCAGGCACACGACCCGCCACCGCTCCCACGCATCCATCATGTAGCCGGCTGCGAACGTTCCAGCAGGACAGGCTGGTTTCCCTGAACCCAGGCTTCTCGTCGAGAAGATTGTCTCAATTGCATGAAGAGACCAGTTTATCAATTCCATGTTTTTAGTTCGGAGAGCAATGCAGAGAGAGTCTCTCAAAAATATAGACACAAGACAGATGAGACAACAGAAGCAGAAGCAGGAAAGATAAGGGAAGGGAGAGAATGCGACCACTTTCCACAAGAGCACAGAGAAGAAACACAATCTGAATGAATGAACGAATGAACCCTTTGTCACTGTTACCAGTGAAATTGACCATCAACCTGTCCTTACAGAGGGGGAACAGGACAGGAAGACAGGGATAAAAGAAAAAGGAAAAAAAGGAAAGATGAGGAAAAAAAGAACCCCCCCCCACTATGCTCCTATCAGCAGTACAATGTGGGAGCATTTGAAAACCTCCGCAAAAGCATACAATAACACAAGTACACCTTAAAACATGGAACTTGAGGGGGGAAAGGGGGAAGGGGGTAGGAGGGGAGGGGAGGAGGTGGAGGTAACCCAGCGCAAGCAAGCAGCCGTCCGCTCCTGCAGCCATGCAAACGGTGCTGGTCACGCACCCGCTTGTCACACTGGGGGTGAAAAATGGCGACCGCGGAAAATTGGGGAAGGAATGCGAAAAATGCGAGTGTCTCTCCCAGCAGTGACCTTCTGGGGGAAATGTTTCCCCAGCAACAGCCTTGATCAAGGCCAGTGCTGTTCAGGGAGCCGAATGTCAATAAGATAGAGACTGTTTAGTCTTTCGAACAGCCGCAGTCTTTACACGTCCACACCGCTCGTCCATATCTGTCCATTTCGTCCATTCTGTTCAATTCAATTCCATTTGGTCTCCGAAATACGTATTCCTTGCAAAGCTGAAAGCTGCTCCGAGATAACAACCATTTTGTGGTTAAAGTTCTGAATGTCCACAGTCCGAGTGCGAACAGCTTTGCTCACCACTCCAATCATATCGGGCAGCTTTGTGGGGCTTTGAACAGCTGTCACCGTTGTCTAATTTCCTCGATATACCAGGGCAATGCCTAATCCAATCAGCAAAAGTCCTGTAATCATGGTTCCGAATAGGTAGATATCTTCAATGTCCTCCACAGATGTTCCGGCAGGACAGGTGGGTTCCCCCGAACCCAGAAACTGTGTCAATTTCGTTAGGAGACCAGTTTATCAAATCCATGCTTTTTTAGTTTAGAAATTCAATGTGGAGAGAGTCTCTCAAAAAAAAAAAGTATAGCAACTTTCTGAACCCAATCGAACACCTATGGGGAATTCTGAAGAGACAAGTTGAGCATCACTCTCCATCCAGCATCCAGTCACTAAAAGAGGTCACTGTTGAAGAATTGAAAAAGATTGATGTTGCAAAATGTCACCAACTTGTTCATTCCATGCCTAGAAAACTTGGTGCTGTCATTAAAAATCATGGAGGCCATACAAAGTGCTAGATGTAGTAGTTTTTGTTGTGGGGTGTACTCATTTTTGCACCACCCTAATTTGAGTAAAACTGAAAAATGTGTAATCCAAGTTTATATTATTAACCTTACTTTCATGTTATAAGTTAAACAGATGTTATATTAAACTTTGTCTTGTCAACATTTTGGAAATTGTGTTCATTGAGATATTGTTTAAAATGTTACTTTTCAAAGGGGGTGTACTCATTCATGCTGAGCACTGTACTAGGGGCAGCGCGGTGGTGTAGTGGTTAATACTGTTGCCTCACAGCAAGAAGGTCCTGGGTTCAAGCCCAGTGGCCAACGGGGGCTTCTCCATATGTAGAAGAACTATTGAGGGGACAACCTTGAACTTCAATCGTCATTTGACAGGACTCCACCCAGAGAAGGAAGTGACACGCTGTGTTCATTGCTCTTGTTCATTGATAGCGGGGCTTGCTGACTGATGAACTAGCTAGTGTTAACCCTCTCGTTATTTGCCCTGTTGATAGCGGGTCTTGTGTCAGACTCAACTTGGATCAGTAGTGGACTCGACTTGAAATTCTCTTTCATGACTTGGACTTTACTCGGATTTGAACACTGGGGACTCGAGACTGGACTCGGACTTGAGGTTTAGTGACTCAATTACAACACTGATTAGCTATGCCAAAAACCTGTGCAATGGCTCAGTCAGCTTTCTCAACTTCAAAATGGTTTGCTTTTCTCCCATAGACAGCTCTCTGGTCTTCATGTGATTTATCCTTTTGTAACAACAAATGCAGGCAAAACCCAAGGCTCAAACCAAGAGTCGACATTAAGGGCTATTAATTGTTTAAAACAAATCAATTTAACAAGGCAAACCTGGACAACAATAAACACCTGTCAGTCACGTGTACCAATCACTTGAAAAATGGGTAGGTTCAAACAAAAGGTGCCATTTTCTAAGTTGTTTAAACACATCTAGTAGCTGTAAATATCAAGAAATTAAATTCTAATCAGTCATCTCATATTCATCATTTAACCCCAAACACCCTTGCTGTTCCAATACTTTTGGAGAGGACCATGTATTGTTAAATTCCCCCCCTCCGTATGAACTCGTAGTTGAGTGTGAATGTTGTGTTTCATGAGTCTGTGCCTGGTTTATTTTACAACTGTAATGTAAAGCAAATAAAATCAACCAATTTCCCAAATACACATGGGGAAAAATTGGAGTTACCTGAATTTATAAACCTATTAAAAATATTTGATATATTGAATAACTATTTTGGAACTGCCAATATAAACATTAAAAGAATGTGTCACTGGTGGTGTTTGACAGACTTGCAGTAATAACAATGTAATATGTTTAACTCGTTTGCATTTCTGCCTTATGATTCTGCTCTGAGAACATTATGAACATTGTCGAAAACCGTGTAATTGACGTTTAATGGTTTTTGAAAGTCTGTATGCCTGCCTTGTAAGTACACAGTATAAGCATGAAATAATACACAAGTTACTCACACACTTTGCATAGAAATATTTTCTTATTATATTAACAATATCACAAAATTGCTTTTATGAATACCACTGAAAAATATTAAAAACGGATTACCCAGAAAGTATGGATTAAAAAAAAAAAAGAATAATTCCCAGTTAATTTTCAGTCAATAATTCTAGGCACATTATATAAATCACACATCAAAAATTTGAAATCACCCACAATAATTTGTCACTTATAAATTAATCAGGGCATTAAAATGAAAATTCAGATACAGGTTTTTAGTTAATGTATGCAAGCCTGGGTTACATCTCATAATACAGATACTGATACTGTACATCAACACCACCAAGTCAATTAATATAAAAAAAAAAAAAAGAAAAATCACTGAAAAATTCTCAAATGATAAACACTTTTTTTTTGGCAAGTTTCTAAAGTGTATGTAATGCCTTATTGTAATGCTTTAAAATGAATATATATCATTAGTAATGGCCAAAATGAATTAATAAAGCAGGGGGGGGAAATAATAAACTTGATATTTTATTATCAAGCACAAAACTATTGATAAATCATGGCTTCCGGATCCCGGAAAAAGACAGCCTTGCCTCAGGGCTAATCTTGCATGACGTCACGCGTGGAACCCCGGTTATCTGGATCATTTCCGTTCATCTGACTCCGTGCTTGTTTACTCGCTGAAATGGGATATTGTTGTTGGAATCTTACAAAAATAACGATGGGAAAGTGCTGCGCTGTGTTTGGATGTTCAAATCCATATACAACAGGATATTCAGTTCACGAATTTTTAAGAAACAACACTAATCTAAAAGCGACAGCGGGTGAAGTTTGTGCAAATGAAGCGGGCGGATTTCGTGTCACCTACTAATAATAAATCTGATTCGTCAAGTGTTCATCACCACCAGGACAAATCACATGGGAATTACTGGAGCAAAAAGAAACCAATTTATTTAATAAATGACATTTGATTTGACATTTGGACAGCTCGTCAATTCCCCTATTATCTCTCTCTCTGTCTCTCACACACACTGCACCAGACGCAGGATTATGAGCAACAGTTACATGCTCGCGACATCCGATCTTATATCTGATGCACTTTAACAGGAAAAAAAATGCATGCGTGCAATAATTATTAATTATTAACTGAAACGTGTTAAATGTTCTCAGATTGCAATATTGCAAGACTATTTGTTTTTAGTTTTGTTCATGAAAACATGATGAAAGGTAACCACCACATTCTGCACATCTCTCTCTCTCTCTCTCTCTCTCTCTCTCTCTCCATCTATCCATCTCTACATCTCACGCACGCTACAGAGGAAGACTGACGTGAACTGGCAGTTTCTCGTCTTAGGGGCTCAAAAAGATAACCATTTAATCCGGCATATCCTTGAGAATCATCTGCCCCTTCATCCAAGAATCCCAATCACTATCAGAATTTTCTCCAAAACGTGATTCCATATCAAGACTGGTCTAACCATTGCTGCACACATGAACGAAATTGATATCTGGATTGTTACACGTGACGTCATGCACCCCTTCGGCATCTTCCGGTTAAGTCTCAGCAGATTCCATGAAAATTGTAGCCTAGTAAACTAGACCCACCCGCCTAGTGGCCAAAAATATTTTTGCCTAGCGAGTGGGTCTAGCCTCGCACCATATAAACAAAAACACCCCGGGGATCAAATCGTGCCCGCCAATCACAACGCAAGGTTTTTGTTTGGATTCTTTGGGCGGGCTTTTGCAGGAGTGACGACAAAGCTGCGCGACGCTGGAGAAAGCACAACAGGAAAGATGGCTACGGCTAGTGAACAGCGCTAGTTTGACTCCGCTTTGGAATCAGTTTTAGAAGAATTAGACTTGGAGTTTTCATTGAAACATGAGCAGGAAGAGGCTCTCCGCTCATTCCTTTTCAAGAAGGACGTTTTCGCTGTTTTGCCGACCAGCTATGGCAAAAGTCTGATCTACCAGCTGGCTCCGTTCGTAGCCAAAAGGATGGGGCTAGTTTGTGCAGTACGAAGAATTAATAAACAGCTTTGAAACACTACTTTTTGATTGTTTCTTATTTTCCCATTATTTTAAATTTAAGGGAAATTATTTCACCAAACACCACTAAATAAAAACTCTCAAAAACAGTTTAGGGCGGCACGGTGGTGTAGCGGTTAGCGCTGTCGCCTCACAGCAAGAAGGTCCGGGTTCGAGCCCCGTGGCCGGCGAGGGCCTTTCTGTGCGGAGTTTGCATGTTCTCCCCATGTCCGCGTGGGTTTCCTCCGGGTGCTCCGGTTTCCCCCACAGTCCAAAGACATGCAGGTTAGGTTAACTGGTGACTCTAAATTGACCGTAGGTGTGAATGTGAGTGTGAATGGTTGTCTGTGTCTATGTGTCAGCCCTGTGATGACCTGGCGACTTGTCCAGGGTGTACCCCGCCTTTCGCCCGTAGTCAGCTGGGATAGGCTCCAGCTTGCCTGCGACCCTGTAGAACAGGATAAAGCGGCTAGAGATAATGAGATGAGAAAAACAATTTAAGCAAACCCTTGAAAAACGCTTGAAAAAAATAAGAGTGTATGTTAAGTATGTGGTGCAGACTCCAAACTTGTGGTCATTATCTCCAAACTTCTTAATATCTAGAACCTGTTTATTAATTAATATGCATTTTGAAAAATTATTTATTTCAAGGTCTCCCCCACTGCGCGCTCTGACTACATCACAGTTGCGCTGATTGGTCAGAGCGTTGGCCTATACGCACAGAGACAGTTTGAAAGACAGCGGTTTGTTCCACCCACACCCTTCAGAAATGTCTACGGATCGAGGCCAGACTAAATATTCACATTTAGTCTGGCTTGCCAGGCTATGAAAATTGGCTGATCTTATTGATTTTCCATCAATTTATGGCCTTTTGAATAGCTATGGTTCGAAAACACAGGATCACTCAACATGATTGTTGCTTTGTACAAGGAACAAGAGTGTTCTGAGAAAACAATATCTCCTAATGGTAACTATGCCATAACCCTGGTAAAATGCGATTGAATTTAACAAAATTAAAATATGCGTATTACTGACACATAAAGAATCCTGTCAAGTTTTGTGAAATTCCTCCATAAACTGTGAGAGGAGTTGATTTCAGAAGGTGAGTACCCTTCCTGGGACGGATGAACGAACGCCACAACATAATCCCCCTTCGGGCCTTTCGGCCAGCGGGGGATAAAAAGTTTTTGCCAAATTACATGAAATTCCTCCAAAAATTGTGAGGGAAGTTGATTTCAGAAAGCAGGCACACCTTGATAAAATTGCCAAAGTACAAGTTTGTTAATAATCAAGGGCATAACTCTGGTAAAATTTGCCCAAATTAAATGAAATTTAAATATGCGTATAACGGTCATATAACAAAGCCTTCTGCCAAGTTTGTTGAAATTTCTCCACAAATTGTGGGAGGAGTTGATTTCAGAAGAACGTACACCCTCATGAAATTGTCAAAGTTATTTAATCAAGGGTCAAAATTTTCACAAACTAAATTAAATGGCAATATGAGCATTATCGACATATAACAAAGCCTTTTGCCAAGCTTCGAGAAATTCCTCCAAAAATTGAGAGAGGAGTTGATGTCAGAAGGCAAGCACACCTTCATGAAATTGTGAAAGTACAAGGTTGTTAAATCAAGGGCCACAACTCTGGTAAAATGTGACCGAATTGAACAAAATAACAATATGCATACTACTGACATAAACAACGCCTTTTGCCAAGTTTGGTGAAATTCCTCCAAAAATTGTGAAAGGAGTTGATTTCAGAAGGAAAACACACCCTCATGAAATTGTCGAAGTATAAATTTTGTTAATCAAGGGCTGTAACGCTGGTAAAATGCGACCGAATTTAACAAAATTACAACATGTGTATTACCGACATATACCAAAGAATCCTGCCAAGCTTCGTGAAACTCCTCCAAAAATTGTGAGAGGAGTTGATTTCAGAAGGTGACCACCCTTCCCGGGATGGACTGAAATAAATCGCCATGACATCATCCCCCTTCGGACCTTTCAGCCAGCACGGGATTTAAAAGTGTGGTTTGGGGCATTACATTCACTTTAAGGGTACAAAAATAGATATTTGACATTAAATTACTGGCCAAATCTGTGCGCATAAAGGATAACATAAGAGACTGTTGATAGCGATCAATAATACATAGCTTCCCTTCTGTGGAGCTTAGGCCTGGTCCTGACTTTATCCTATAAGATTATTTTTAAAAAATTAATCTTAAACAAACTAATGTGATATGCATATGGTCTGGAGATAACCTCCAAAAATCAAAAGTCATTCAGAAACAGAGAGAGACATACAACCCCAATTCCAAAAAAGTTGGGGCACTGTGTAAAACATGAATAGAAACTGAATGTGAAGATTTGCAAAATCATGGAAACCCTATATTTCATTGAAAATAGTACAAAGACAACATATCAAACATTGAAACTGAGACACGTTATTGTTTTTTGAAAAATATATACTCATTTTGAATTTGATATCAGCAACACGTTTCAAAAATGTTGGGACAGGGGCGTGTTTACTACTGTATTGCATCATCTCTACTTTTATCAACACTGTAAACGTTTGGGAACTGAGGAGACCCATTGCTGTAGTTTTGAAAGAGAAATATCATCCCATTCTTGCCTGATATAAAATTTCAGTTGCTCAATTGTTCGGGGTCTCCTTTGTCGTATTTTCCACTTCATAATGCACCAAATGTTTTAAATAGGAGACAGGTCTGGACTCCAGGCAGGCCTGTTTAGCACCTAGACTCTTATACTACAAAGCCACGCAGTTTTAATATGTGCAGAAAGCGTTTTGGCATTGTCTTGCTGAAAGAAAGAAGGCCTTCCCTGAAAAAGATTTTGTCTGGATGGCAGTATATTGCTCTGAAATATGTAGATATCATTCAGCATTAATGACGCCTTCCCAGATGTACAAGCTACCCATATCACATGCACTAATGCACCCTCATACCATCACAGATGCTGGCTTTTGAACTGCACACTGATAATAAGCCAGATGGTCCCTCTCCTCTTTAGCCTGGAGGACATGGTGTCCATGATTTCTAAAAAGAATTTCTACTTTTGATTCATCAGACCTCGGGACAATTTTCCACTTTGCCTCAGACCATCTTAAAAGAGCTCGGGCCCAGAGAAGGTGGCGGTGTTTCTGGATATTGTTTATATCTGGTTTTAACTTGCATTTGTGGATGCAGTAATGAACTGTTTCCACAGACCATGGTTTTCTGACGTGTTCCTGAGCCCATACAGTGATTTCCACTACAGACACGTCTGCTTTTAATGCAGTGTCTCCTGAGGGCCTGAAGATCACAGGCATCCAATGTCAGCTTTCAGCCTTGTCTCTTGCATACAGAGATTTCTCCAGATTCTCTGAATCTTTTAATGATATTATGGACCATAGATGATGTGATCCCCAAATTCTTTGCAATTTTACATTGAGGAACATTATTCTTAAATTGTTGCACTGTTTGCCCTCACAGTCTTACATAAAGCGTTGAACCCATCCCCATCTTTACTTCTAAGAGACTCCACCTCTCTGGGATGCTTTTTTTTTTTATATCCAGTCATGTTACTGACCTGTTGCCAATTAACCAAATTAGTTTTTTTTTTTAAGCATTACACAACTTTTTCAGTCTTTTGTTGCCCGTGTCCCAACTTTTCTGAAACGTGTTGCTGACATCAAATTCAAAATGGAGCATATATTTTTCAAAAAACAAAATTTCTCAGTTTCAACATTTGATATGTTGTCTTTGTACTATTTTCAATGAAATATAGGGCTTCCATGATTTGCAAATCTTTGCATTCTGTTTTTATTTATGTTTTACACAGTGTCCCAACCTTTTTGGAATTGGGGTTGTACAACCTGCTGGTATAGTTATCAAATATCCAACTTTCTGCAACTTTGTCCATGGACACTGTATTCTCTTTTATAGTAAAATATCCCCATCATTAGAAGCCCCCCATCATGTGAATTAGAATTCACATGGTCATACTATTTCGTCGGCACATTACACAACCACAATATCCACCTGAAAGACAACGTAGAAATGCTGTCAAAAGAGGACGAGCCATATAATTATCCATCATGGATAACGTACTCTAAAGCAGAATAAACTCAGTCTATGATTCAGGCTCAGCAGGTAGGGTGAGCCTAAAAAGGTACAATTAAAAAAAAAAAAAAAATTATATTGGTTACTGAGCCAGTGGTCTGCCCAAACTCATGACATAATGGCTTATGATCTGCCACACGCCGTCACTCACTGGCTGGATGCCTTCTGCCGTTTGCTCCAGTAGTTGCTGTAAGCCTGTTGGAACATGTCCTTGCAACTTAGCTTGGCATTTAGGCGTGAACAGATAAGGAAGGAGCCACCCATCTTGCGGTGTAGCGAGTAGGTTTCTTCAGGAGGAGGCGTGAGCCGTTGCTTCAGCATGACTGGAATCAGACTGTGGATGCGCTCTGTAGTGCTCTGAGCACCGAAATTGAACGGCTCGGCTGAGGCGAACGCCTCACCCAAGATCATCACTGCATCCACGTGGGCTTTCTCCATAGCCTATGGAAGAGAATGTGTTGCAGTTTTAAAAACAAGTTAGGAAGAGAATATGTGAAGGTGTTTCATCTATGGTCAGGCAAAAATCCCAAGCACCAAAAGCAGTCGTGTAATACAGTCCCTTCCAAAAGTATTGGAACATCAACACTAGTTCATTTGAAGACATTTAGATTTGAAATCAAAAGATGAATGAGACAATAGATCAGAATTTCAGCTTTCATTTCCTGATGTTTACAACTAAATGTGTTAAACAACTTGGTACATGGCATTTTTTTGTTTGAATCCACCCATTTTTTTTTAAATCAAGTGATTAAAAAAAATATTGGAACATATAACTGACAGGGGTTCCTTTTTGCCCAGGTGTGCCCTGTTAGATTGAATGAAGGTTGAATTGGAATTCAGAAAAACAAAGAAAAAGAAATAAAAAAACGCAAACCCAGAGATGAGCCATAAAATTTCTGGAATCTAGATTAACCTCCAATGAAATGATGGAAAGGCCAAAGTGTGGAGAAAACATCCAAAACATATATGAGGGTACTTCAAAAAGTTCTCAGCCTCACCCAGAAACAAGGGAAATAACTCCCATTTTGGGGCATAAATGTATACTACAAAGTCTTATCACCATTCACAAAAACTCAAATGAAAGGAGAAATCAAAGAAAAAAGGAGAGGAAAGCTTCGAGCTGGCGTGATGTTGCTCCAGGACGATGCACCTATCCACACAGCACAAGTGGCAGAAGCAGCCAAATGTGCCTTTGAACTGTTACCTCATGCACCTCACTCACCCAACCTGGCACCATCTAACTTCTGTTTCCCAAACTGAAATCCCACTCACGTGGTCGCCATTTTCAGTGTGATGAAGTCATCCATGCTGCTGAGGAGTATCTGAAGGTTCAAGATGTGCTCTCGTTCTATGAAGGGATAGCGAAGCTTGAACACCGGTGGACCAAGTGCACTGAAGTTAAATGAGACCATGTAGAAAAATAAGGCAAAAACAAATCTTTCTCCTGTGATGTTTTCTGGGTGAGGCTGAGAACTTTTTGAAGTACCCTCATATGAGCTCATAGGTCAAGCACAGTGGAGCTAGTGTCATGGCTTGCATGGCTGTTTCTGAAACAGGCTCACTAAGCTTTGTTGATGATGAAATTCATGATGGGAGCAGCAGAATGAACCATGTGTCATGCATTTTAACACTGCCTGCTCCAATACTTTTGCCTGCCTAAAGATGGGGTGGCGTGCAACCAAAGGTGCCATGTTCTGGATTGTTTAACATATTGAGTTGTAAAGATCAAGAAATGAAAGCTGAAATTCTGTTCCATCGTCTCATTTATCAAACCCCAATGTCTTCAGTGTATAGCATAAGTAAAAGAATCAGCCTTGCCGTTCCAATACTTTCAGAGGGAACTGCATATCATCTACATATATGAATTAAAATTGACAATCAATTAAAATATGACTTGTGTCCCCTACATCATTTATTTGAAAAACCTGCTTCCATTACTCTTTTTCAGATCGTGTCTTTATTGATGGACCAACTACAACCCCGATTTGTGGTTGGTAGAAGAGAGCAACTGGACTTGCTTGAAAAGTCTTGAAGACGTTTCGCCTCTCGTCCGAAAGGCATCCTCAGTTCTGTCTGTCTAATAAGGAGTATAAAGTATTTATCCTCTCATGGATCATCATAGAATCCGAATCAGAATGCTGATGGCTGCATTGTAGGTGGCTGAGAGGTGGGTGTCTATGACATCTATCAGCCACCTACAATGCAGCCATCAGCATTCTGATTCGGATTCTATGATGATCCATGAGAGGATAAATACTTGATACTCCCTATTAGACAGACAGAACTGAGGATGCCTCTCGGACGAGAGGCGAAACGTCTTCAAGATTTTCCAACCAAGTCCAATTGCTCTCTTCTACCAACCACAGATTACTATGTACCTGGATGACTGAGTATCTTCACAGATATGTACAACCCCGATTCCAAAAAAGTTGGGACAAAGTACAACTTGTACTGTAAATAAAAACTGAATGCAATGATGTGGAAGTTTCAAAATTCCATATTTTATTCAGAATAGAACACAGATAACCTATCAAATGTTTAAACTGAGAAAATGTATCATTTAAAGAGAAAAAATTAGGTGATTTTAAAATTTCATGACACCACCACATCTCAAAAAAGTTGGAAAAAGGCCATGTTTACCACTGTGAGACATCCCCTTTTCTCTTTACAACAGTCTGTAAACGTCTGGGGACTGAGGAGACAAGTTGCTCAAGTTTAGGGATAGGAATGTTAACCCATTCTTGTCTAATGTAGGATTCTAGTTGTTCAACTGTCTTAGGTCTTGTCATATCTTCCGTTTTATGATGCGCCAAATGTTTTCTATGGGTGAAAGATCTGGACTGCAGGCTGGCCAGTTCAGTACCCGGACCCTTCTTCTACGCAGCCATGATGCTGTAATTGATGCAGTATGTGGTTTGGCATTGTCATGTTGGAAAATGCAAGGTCTTCCCTGAAAGAGACGTCGTCTGGATGGGAGCATATGTTGCTCTAGAACCTGGATATACCTTTCAGCGTTGATGGTGTCTTTCCAGATGTGTAAGCTGCCCATGCCACATACACTAATGCAACCCCATACCATCAGAGATGCAGGCTTCTGAACTGAGCGCTGATAACAACTTGGGTCGTCCTTCTCCTCTTTAGTCCAAATAACACGGCGTCCCTGATTTCCATAAAGAACTTCAAATTTTGATTCGTCTGACCACAGAACAGTTTTCCACTTTGCCACAGTCCATTTTAAATGAGCCTTGGCCCAGAGAAGACGTCTGCGCTTCTGGATCATGTTTAGATACGGCTTCTTTGAACTATAGAGTTTTAGCTGGCAACGGCGGATGGCACGGTGAATTGTGTTCACAAATAATGTTCTCTGGAAATATTCCTGAGCCCATTTTGTGATTTCCAATACAGAAGCATGCCTGTATGTGATACAGTGCCATCTAAGGGCCTGAAGATCACGGGCACCCAGTATGGTTTTCCGGCCTTGACCCTTACACACACAGATTCTTCCAGATTCTCTCAATCTTTTGATGATATTATGCACTGTAGATGATATGTTCAAACTCTTTGCAATTTTACACTGTCGAACTCCTTTCTGATATTGCTCCACTATTTGTCGGCACAGAATTAGGGGGATTGGTGATCCTCTTCCCATCTTTACTTCTGAGAGTCGCTGCCACTCCAAGATGCTCTTTTTATACCCAGTCATGTTAATGACCTATTGCCAATTGACCTAATGAGTTGCAATTTGGTCCTCCAGCTGTTCCTTTTTTGTACCTTTAACTTTTCCAGCGTCTTATTGCCCCGTCCCAACTTTTTTGAGATGTGTTGCTGTCATGAAATTTCAAATGAGCCAATATTTGGCATGAAATTTCAAAATGTCTCACTTTCGACATTTGATATGTTGTCTATGCTCTATTGTGAATACAATATCAGTTTTTGAGATTTGTAAATTATTGCATTCCATTTTTATTTACAATTTCTACTTTGTCCCAACTTTTTTGGAATCGGGGTTGTATTTAATCTCAGCAAACCTTTGTAGCCGTGTACATTTTTTGAACTTTTCCACCAAGTTTTTTCATTCACATTTTCAAAATTCCAATGAAAAAGTGCTGGATATAAAACTCTACATTGTGTGTGGTTGTTGGAGCTATTTTTTTAATATATATAAAAAACACCCACATATCTAGGTTTGAGTCAGCGTCTGGGGTTTGAGCCTATAGCGGAACTCCCTGTGTACAAAGCATGCGGAGTTGAGCCCCATAATTAAGAGAATGCACCGATCTGATTTTTGACAGCTTGACCGCACGACGTCGGTGTACCACCACAGGGAACCCGATCATAAGAACAAGGCAACGCATCTCAAACACTTGACCACCGGACAACAAAATATGTATCTATATTTCCATAAACTAGATGGGTTTTTAATCCAGCACTTATTTTTAATTTGCTTTTTTTAAAATAACGTGGGATCATTTACGAACACGTTTTACGGAAAATATTCACAACAGTTTCATATAAAATGGTTTTATTAGTCCACTAGCTTGCTGGACAATTGACAGTTTCTGTCATGCAAGGGCAATAGATGGATGCAAGTGCAAGAAGAGTTTTACTGAAAACGTGCTTTAGCAAACAGATCCAAAGTCCAAAACACAAACCAGGGTCAAAACCAGAAAACCAATACAAAATACAAGGCTTGGTAATGTGAGATGCAGGATACAGAGCATATACTTTGCAAAGTCTATATGTTAACGAGAGTCCTTATGTATATGCTGTGATTATGCTCTAATCAGGAACAGGTGCATGCCAATTAGTCCAAATGGCACTGCATGCGCCAATGCATGTGGATGTGAAAGATGTAACCAGACAACTGTTTGACATATCAAGTTTGATATTTGATTACAACTATATAGTAATGATGTAAAGAGAAAGCGCTAGCTCACTGCTGTCCACCAGGCACCCAGCAGAGTCACACCATAATAAAATGTCGTGGTGGTGTTTTTGATGCATGGCATGCAGTGTCAAAGAAAGGAATAAATATGTATCGTAACTGTGGTGCATCTCTCATTATTTCTATCATGGTCACAAGAAAATGCAGCAATTTATTGACGTGAAATTCACTATCCAATTCAATGGTTCATATGCTATATTATTATTATTATAATAGTATTCAGGTTGATTTTGTGCCCTTGAAGAGAGCAACTGGACTTGCTTGAAGATTCTTGAAAACGTTTCGCCTCTCATCCTAAAGGCATCCTCAGTTCTGTCTGACTAATAGGGAGTATCCAGTATTTATCCTCTCATGGATCATCATAGAATCCGAATCAGAATGCTGATGGCTGCATTGTAGGTGGCTGATAAAAGATGTCATAGACACCCACCTCTGTTCAATGATGGTCGTTCCAGGTTGACAAAAATGAACGATCCTCTCTGGCTAAGATGTCTGCCAGTTTTCTGGAAGTCCTCTCATAGGGATTTCATCCAAAAGTGCGTAGAAACAAACAGAACTGAGGATGCCTTTAGGATGAGAGGCGAAACGTTTTCAAGAATCTTCAAGCAAGTCCAGTTGCTCTCTTCAACCAACCACAGATTACTATGTACCTGGATGACTGAGATTCATCACAGATATGTTTCTACGCACTTTGGGATGAGATCCCTATGAGAGGACTTCCAGAAACCTGGCAGACAGCCAGAGAGGATCGTTCATTTTTGTCAACCTGGAACGACTATCATTGAACAGAGGTGGGTGTCTATGACATCTTTTATCAGCCACCTACAATGCAGCCATCAGCATTCTGATTCGGATTCTATGATGATCCATGAGAGGATAAATACTGGATACTCCCTATTAGTCAGACAGAACTGAGGATGCCTTTAGGATGAGAGGCGAAACGTTTTCAAGAATCTTCAAGCAAGTCCAGTTGCTCTCTTCAACCAACCACAGATTACTATGTACCTGGATGACTGAGTTTTGTCACATATATTTTGTGCTCTTGCAAATATTTTGCTAATAAACTCATCAGGAGCGCTGCTTTTAGGCACTGCCCAAATATCTATATTGTTTATTAAAGATGCGCAAGTCTGCACTTTTAAGTATGATGGAATATCAACAGCCATTTTCCTATTTATGGGAAATGAAATTTCAAAGAAGGAACAAGAGTGCTCTGAGAGCACAACGTCCCCTGCTGGCAACTGTGCCATAACTCTGGCAAAATGCAACTGACTTGAATGAAATTGTAATATGCGCATTACTGACATATAACAAAGAACCCTGCCAAGTTTCGTGAAATTCCTCCAAAAATTGTGAGAGGAGTTTATTTCAGAAAGTGAGCACCCTTCCTGGGACGCACAGACATCACCACGACATAATCCCCCTTTGGGCCTTTCAGCCAGCGGGGTATTTATTTAAAAAATAAAAAAACATAATAAATATTGTGAGGGAAGTTGATTTCAGAAAGCAAGCACACACACCTTGATAAAATTGCCAAAGTACAAGTTTGTTAATAATCAAGGGCATAACTCTGGTAAAATTTGCCAAAATTAAAGGAAATTTCAATCTGCATATAACGGTCATATAACAAAGCCTTTTGCCAAGTTTGGTGAAATTCCTCCACAAATTGAAAGAGGAGTTGATTTCAGAAGAACGTACACCCTCATGAAATTGTCATAGTACAAGTTATTTAATCAAGGGTCAAAACTCTGGTAAAATTTTTTAGAAACAAAATTAAATCGCAATCTGCGTATTACCGTCATATAACAAGGCCTTTTACCAAGCTTCGAGAAATTCCTCCAAAAATTGTGAGAGGAGCTGATGTCAGAAGGCAAGCACACCTTCATGAAATTGTGAAAGTACAAGGTTGTTAATCAAGGGCTGTAACTCTGGTAAAATGTGACTGAATTTAACAAAATTACAATATGCGTACTAATGACATACAACAACGCGTTTTAGCAGGTTTCATGAAATTCCTCCACAAATTGTGAGAGGAGTTGCTTTCAGAAGGAAAACACACCCTCACAAAATTGTCAAAGCATAATGTTGTTAATCAAGGGCTGTAACGGTGGTAAAATGTGACTGAATTTAACAAAATTACAAGATAAGTATTACCGACATATAACAAAGAATCCTGCCAAGTTTCGTGAAATTCCTCCAAAAATTGAGAGAGGAGTTGATTTCAGAAGGTGAGCACCCTTCCCGGGACGGACATTGCCACGACATAAGTCCCCTTCGGGCCTTTCGGCCAGCGGGGGATAAAAATGTTCAAGCACAACATAATAGAGTGTTGAACATAGAATGAGACTCCTTTGTGAAAAGGCATAAAAAATAGGACATGCTTATGTTTTTGCAAATATTCATCAAATTCCAAAAATTGTGTGTGTTTTTGCCATGTTCACACTTCTCAGATTAACGGCAATTGAATTAAAGGCAAACGCACAAGAGATGTTTCTACGGTAACATTTAACTTTTGCCTGCACCTACTGGTGGATTATGTTTAACCTTCATCCTACCAAGTGGGGTCCATCTGGACCCCGCACCTATATGTTTGTTTGCCATTTTAAAAATATGTGACATACTGCCTCACCGTTTTATGAATTTGTCGGAATTTATGTCTTAATTAAAACACTAAAGCACCGGAAGATCAGCTTTTTGCATTGTGAAGGTATAATTAATTTGTTACTGGGGTCCAACCGGACCCCAGAGTAAAGTTTATCTGTCTTTCATTTTATAATTGAATAGCACACTGAAAGTTAACTTCTTTTATTTCTTTTATGTTCCATAATGAAACTACCAAGGCCTTCCTTCTTGGGGTCCGTGTGGACCCCACTGCTGCAATAAGCACAGGCTGCAAAACAAAAGCCTTAAATTATTTTACAATTACTTTTTTGTTTTAAATTCTGTAAGAAAAGACCTAAGTTGTAATCCAGAATGTTTTACAACTGCATGAGCTGCAAAAATCATGCATATAATGCCAATTTTTTTTGTGGCGCTATAATTTGCTACATGTATGCTAGTTATTGCAATATTATTGCAATGTTATTGCATTTATAATACATCATTGATATTCAGCCATAGTGGATTTTGTTCTTCAATAAAGTTATGTCTGTTTGCTGCATTGAATTGGTTCTTACTGCATTGATTTCAAGGTATTCCCTCCTGGGGTCCATACGGACCCCGCCTGGTAGTTTGTGTATGTAAAATTGGCTGGTAGGATGAAGGTCAAGTGTGTTCTTTATGCCTTGGGCCCTTTAGTGTATTGCTGTTATTAATACAAGATGTTCTGAACAAAACTTATCTGGTGATTATGTCTTTATAAGCTTTAATTTTAAAGAAAAGTATTGGGGTCCAAACGGACCCCACATGGTAAGATTAAGGTGTAAAATAGCATGGTAGGATGAGGGTTAAAAAAAAAAGTTATATGATTGATACTGATGAAGTGTTTTAACTACTCTGTGTGTGTGTGTGTGTGTGTGTGTGTGTTCCTACTTTAGACTCGAATCCAGTGAGAAACTTCATATCTACTGAACGCTTCAGGACTCCTTCTCTGTCCCCGTCTGCAGCTGCCTTGATGATCTGTTACAACGAACACTTTAAAAATCCACTTTATACATCATGTATAATTAATGACCTAGTAATAAATCCATTTTTCTTTTACCTCTATGTAGCTGTCTGTGAAACTCTCATCAAAGCCTCGAGTTGCACCGAAGTCCAACAATGCAACCTGTATACACAATCAGGAGCCTGATTTCTAGGAAATCATTCCTTTACTGAGCCATATCAACAGAACAGTTACGCCAAAAGAAAAACTCTGACCGAACAAAGACGACGACTATTAGATTGTATGCTTACTATCACTAAAACCACAATAACCAGCAGATTCGATACCTTGTGGATCTGTGGGTCATACAAGAAGTTGGACCAGTTGGGGTCTGTTTGCATGTACTGAAATTCAAAGAGCTCTCTCAGGCAGAGAACCAGAATGTTCTTACAGATCTGAAAAATACAGCACAGAGACAAAACATTGACAGGTTGATGCTGCAACGATGAACAAGCAGGTTTATTAAATCACAAAAGAACACCATCAGGTGTCTAGCTGACCGTTATTATAAAAGGTTCTTGCCAAAGAACTGGTTTCATATAAATAATTAGGGTATTACATTGCAGGAGGGGTTGCATGACTACTAATAGAGGCTTTGCACCGTCACGTGACACCCCCCCCATAGCAACGGTAACTATGCCGCCATGACAGGAGGCATGCTTGTAGTGCTCCATTCAGACGAATTAGTTATTGATCAGTATTGGAAGGTTTTGCTGTGGTTTTGGATGTGTGAATTGTTTTGAATGAAACAAAGACATTAGATTTTTTACTTTACCAAAAGTAATTCATAATTGTATATAATATATAAGCATAATATGCATGTAACACTTTGAGCGGGTGGTTAGAGCACAGAAGTGTGGTAGGCCAGAACTGAGTTTTCAAAAACTCTTTATTAGCAGTTTTTCAGCATTCACACTCTCCCAGTTCACACAGACACACACACACACACACACATCATCCGTCTGGCTGGGGAGAGACCTCCCTTCCTCGGCTCTCTCTCTCCTTATATAGGGCGCGGTCACTGGGGAAGACACGCAAACACAAATTAACAGACATCAGGTACAGTGATTCTGCCACTTACCTTCCCTGACTCCGCCCTCCGGTCACAGACCGATGCTTGACCACGCCCCTGCTGCCACAATGCATAATTATGATATGGGTGTCTGTGTACGTATGGATGTGTATAGTTATAGGTATTAGGGTGCATCAGTTGCCCTCACTTTCATAAAATCTGATGCATTTTTGTTTGGGTGTTCCTTTTCACCAATAAAGACATCCTGTAAAATTTTTTGACCATATTCAAAAGTCTAATGGTGGCACCATGAGGTTCATTTTTTGCCAAAAAACGCTTATTTTATGTTTTCGCATAAGGTTTGAATCGCAATGTTGGACTCCGTTTATTGATTTCTTGTGAGCCAGAGATCATGTTAAGAACCTTTGCAAAGGATTGAGAAGCATTAATGTGATTCACAATACATTTGTATTGTTTAAAAGTAGTTGAACGATTCAGTGAACAGCTAAAACTCAAACTGTGCTTGATAATATATTTAGAATATGTACTAAAAATGTGTATCTAAGATATTTGGTATACTCTATAAGGTGCCATAATGTTTCATGAAAAGTGATTGAAATTTTGTCATAAAAGTCATAAAATATCAGCTTTTTCCAGAACTTTGAGCTCCTGGTGCCACCATTAAACTTTTGAATTTTGTCAAAATATTTCACCCAGTGCGTTTTCTTACCAAAAGGAACATAAAAACAAAAATGCATCATGATCGGAGGAACTTTTCATTTTTAGGGGGCAACTGATGCACCCTACTGGATGTACAAGTGGGAGAGTGGGAGCTCGTCCTCACAGCACTGGCCATGATGAAATTCATTCTGCCACAATGCAGAGATTATATTTAAAAGTGTAACTTCAGTCCCAGCTCTGAACCTAACTCCACCCACTGCATAATTTTGAAAAATACTAAAAAGTTGGGGGAGACGACAAACTCCTGTCAATGACGCGTCTCAAATCAGCATGTATTTGATATATTATTTGGCTGCCCACCTCTAATTAGAGGGCATTGACTTTTTTAAAAATAAAATTTAAAAATGATCTAAAGAAATACCAAATGGTTCACTCTACCTTAGCATCGGCCATGCAAGGTTCAGGATGATTTTAACCAACAGACAGCGCTTTTAGCCATTTTCAACCAATAAAATGCCAATTTTTTTTTTTATATAAAAATGGCAATTAAACCAGCAGTGATTTGTTTCATCACAGTACAGTCATATCATTTAGTTGACAACACAAAACGAGTACTCTGAGAGCACAATATCCCCCGCTGGCAACTATGCCATAACTCTGGTAAAATTTGATTGAATTGAACGAAATTGCGATATGCGTATTAACGACATATAACAAAGAATCCTGTCAAATTTCATGAAATTCCTCCAAAAATTATTAGAGGAGTTAATTTCAGAAGGTGAGTACCCTTCCTGGGAGTATGGACGGACAGACAGACGCCATGACATAATCCCCCTTCGGGCCCTTCAGCCAGTGGGGGATAATAACACACTGAAGTGTGCAATACCACTTTAAATTTTATTTAGCTTTAAAACAAGAAAAAAAAAAATACTGTCTGAGGAAGAACTTCAGGTCTTGTGACAATTAATACAAAAGTGACAAGGTCTTAAAAATCTTTTCCCAGTATCATCTTTTGCAGTTGACTGTAGAAGTGGCTTCATCTAGTCTGAAACATCTTCAGACTAAGAAAGTAGATTTACTGTGCTTCCTGTCTCACAGGGTTCCCCCCCACTAACAGAATCAGATACCATTCTTGGAAGTATACAAAATTAATATTTAAAATAACGCATATTTGTCCCCCAGTTAATCAGGAAGTCATGGATTACAGCTTGAAAGTTCCTACACACTCCAATCACCTCAATAACGTACAATTTACATGGGAAACATGCTTCAGTTACTACACTGTTCACTATAATTTCCAGGGGTGCCAAAATTAGTGGCACGTTTTTGTTGAAAATAATTCTTTTCTTGATGAGGGATTTGTTTTTCTCTCAGTCAATTTTTCTTATTTTTCCAGTATGAGCTGAAGCTACTTCACCAAAAGGTGGATTTTTTTTTCTAACCCTTTTTATTAATCTTTATAAGAGGTGCCAATAATCATGGATCGCACTACAATTACCGATAGTGTGGTGTTTTGAGCTTCAACAGCTTGGATTCAGCACAAACTTCATATTCTTTTTTCTGCCCCAAAAATAATTATAAGAACAAGTAAAACATTTCAAATTGAACTGCATTTCTTGTAAATATTCTCGGGGCGCCAATAATTTTGTCTGTGTAATATTTGAGGCAGACAAAAAAAAAAAAAAATTAAATTTGTTCGAGGAAAGTAGTGTTTCCAACTAGACTGAAAAGTTAATTATTGTAATAATTTCTTGAATGGTTCCAATAATTTTGGAGGTGCCCGTAGCTACCTGTATAAACATAAATGAACAAACAAAAACAGTATATGCTGATGCTACATTTCTGGTTTGGTATACATTTCTACATAATTCCTACGTGTGTAAAAATGAAAGTTACACATGGATCCTTAACATGAACACACGACACTGTAGGAATAATGAGTATCGTGTCATTATGCGAACAGCAGAAAAAAATAGACACACTGAAACAGTTGTCTATGACTGTATATTTAAATCCTTAAGTCAGAACTCACTTCATTTTTGAGGTCCTGCGAGAGTTCTTCAGCTTGATCCAGGGGGAAGCCTTGCACCATTTCAGTGGTAAGAACGTGCCGGCTGCTCAGCTCGTCAATCACGTCAGGCACGTAAAAGAAGGGATGACCTTCCAAGAGCTTCCTGCCAAAAACCACAGCTTACAGTAATGGAGCAGAAATAGGCCATGCCATACTGTATGTGCCATATCGCTCAAAAGTATAGTTAAACTAGAAGGGCACTCCGAGATCGCAGACTTCCGCCAAGGACAAGTCAACCCTCTCTTCTAGGACAAAAACCACTTTATCTATTTGGATATATTCCCAAAGCTATTAGAATTATGTGCCTACGTGTGTACCTGTGAATTTGGACTGTGATATGGAGTCATCATATTTCTACACTGACTAGGTTTTTAGCTACTGTACTTTAATGCCATCTACTGGATTTTAAGATGTATGTCATTGTTGAAAGCAGAATTCAACCATGGCCAATTGCCGTATCTTGCAACATTAGCAAAAATTAAACTAAATTTGTGGATCCATCCTGTGACTCTGTTCCACTCCAAAATTTGACAGGTTCTTCCTTGGCCCATGTGACACCCTTCCACCAAGTTTCATGGAAATGAGGTCTGTAGATTTTTCACAATCCTGCTTACAGACAGACAAAGAAATAAACTGCACTTAAAAAAAAATTAATTAAAACTACTTGGCAGAGGTCATCACTGACTGGGAAATCATTTGTTTGTTTAAAGCTATACAGTAGGGTGCATCAGTTGCCCCCTAAAAATGAAAAGTTCCTCCAATCATGATGCATTTTTGTTTTTATGTTCCTTTTGGTAAGAAAACACACTGGGTGAAATATTTTGACAAAATTCTAAAGTTTAATGGTGGCACCAGGAGCTCAAAGTTCTGGAAAAAAGCTGCTATTTTATGACTTTTATGACAAAATTTCGATCACTTTTCATGAAACATTATGGCACCTTATAGAGTATACCAAATATCTTAGATACACATTTTTAGTACATATTCTAAATATACTATCAAGCACAGTTTGAGTTTTAGCTGTTCACTGAATCATTGTTCAACTACTTTTAAACAATACAAATGTATTATGACTCACATTAATGCTTCTCAATCCCTTGCAAAGGTTCTTAACATGATCTCTGGCTCACAAGAAATCAATAAATGGAGTCCAACATTGTGATTCAAACCTTACGCGAAAACATAAAATAAGCGTTTTTTGGCAAAAAATGAACCTCATGGTGCCACCATTAGACTTTTGAATATGGTCAAAAATTTTTACAGGATGTCTTTATTGGTGAAAAGGAACACCCAAACAAAAACGCATCAGATTTTATGAAAGTGAGGGCAACTAATGCACCCTACTATACAGCCTTTCAATTTCATAAAAATCAGTGAAATTTAGTTCCTTCTGAAATTTGGTCATCGTGATGCATGTTTATTTCTGCAATATCTCAAAAAACAAACAAACAAACAAACAAACAAACAAAAATAAATAAATAAATAAATAATCACCCATGCCATTCTGTGGCTTGGAAGTTATTTAATTTGAGCGGATTCCCAAGCAAACAACATGCATGAAATCGCTTGCTTCGTACAGTCAAGCAGACAGAGTAAGTCCATGTGCACATGAGCAGGTTTACCTTCTTTTCCTTCTTCGAGTTTTACGGCAGCTGGCATCCAGTGTTGCATTACTGCCATCGACAGGTTTACCTTGACCGTGCACTGACCATTACATCATTCTATCACCAAACGAACAGCTGATCACACCGAGGTGCTCGCTGAGCGCCGATATTTATTAGTTTGGTCCTGCGTTTCCTTTCCTTCGTATAGAACATAACGTCTTTTCTTCTCGCTTTCCATTACTGTAGTCAGTCTTTCACGTTTCATTCGCATCCTCCACTTTTCTCTCCCGTTTCAAATATGTATCCCACAACGTCTTGCACAAACGGGGAAAGCCCACCACGTGATGCATGACAAAGTATCTTGTATTGGGTTATGGTGAAACAGGAAAAAGTGGAGAATGTAGGGCCACATGGCCCTAAATTCATTAATTGTTCTATTAAAAAAAACAAAAAAAAAACAAACCTAATACAATTAACTGGAAGTCTGTGATTCAAATTCAGTAGCTTTCAGTCCACTAAACAAAAATAATTGGGTGTCAGGGAAAATTCGGTTTATGACCTACACTTAAAATTGGAAAGGCAGTCTACCTTTAAATGGTTTTGTGGCACTGGAAAAAATTTTTTTTAAAGTTGCAAAGAAGTGAGGTTCAAACTTTAGAAAAGTTTTCCAATTTTCAAACTTTCCAACAGGCTTATACAAAAACCACATTTTTCTGTTTTGTATTTTAGAAAGATGTAAAAACAAAAACCTACAAAACTGGTACATCCCAAACAAAACACTAAAATACCACAAAATTACAAACTGCTGCAAAACACAGGGCTTTCCCCAGAGCGGCCCAGACTGTTCTGTCAGTTGGTTTGGGCTTTATGCTCAGGGACACAGAAACCAGCACTTTACAGAGACACTCACTGTTAGCGTTGCCGGATCATATAAAACGTGCAATAACACAGTGCAGGGCAGTTTTACGTACAAACCCCATTTCTGGAACATTTATATTTTCAAAAATGCAATAACATTGCGGCGGCACGGTGGTGTAGTGGTTAGCGCTGTCGCCTCACAGCAAGAAGGTCCTGGGTTCGAGCCCCGGGGCCAGCGAGGGCCTTTCTGTGTGGAGTTTGCATGTTCTCCCCGTGTCCGCGTGGGTTTCCTCCGGGTGCTCCGGTTTCCCCCACAGTCCAAAGACATGCAGGTTAGGTTAACTGGTGACTCTAAATTGACCGTAGGTGTGAATGTGAGTGTGAATGGTTGTCTGTGTCTATGTGTCAGCCCTGTGATGACCTGGCGACTTGTTCAGGGTGTACCCCGCCTTTCGCCCGTAGTCAGCTGGGATAGGCTCCAGCTTGCCTGCGACCCTGTAGAAGGATAAAGCGGCTAGAGATAATGAGATGAGAATAACATTGCATTTATTTATTTACTTTTTTTTTAACTTCTTTTGAACCTTTTCTTTGTACTTTTGTCAGTTAAATAAAGATGTCCAAAGTTTTCCCTGACAAACAGTTTTTAGACACTAAAATTCCAGAGATTTTCATCCCAAACCCGGGGGGGGGGCCTTCTTCTCCCCACACAAGCTCAACCCCTCCCTCTTCAGCCCAGTTATCACCTATTCGACTTTACATTGTTATGTAAATGCTGAGCACAGGTCAGTTTGAGTAAAGAAGCATCTGACGGTGTGTGTGCGTGCGTGCGTGTGCGCATGCTTGATATAAGCGTCATACAAACATTTAGATTAGATTCACTTTATTCATCCCACACTGGGGAAATTCACTTGTTACAGTAGCAAGAAAATGTCAAACAGATAACAAATAAAACTGAAAGAAAAATTAGACAAATGAAAGATTAAATACAGAGGGCTATTTGCATTATCTACCGTGAAAAAGTATAGAAAAATTGCCTTATCGAGAGGCTCGGAAAAATTGCACATTACAGGTAGACTCCGTATACACACACACTAATTTATTTTTATTTATGAGGAGACAAGTTGCTCAAGTTTAGGGAGAGGAATGTTAACCCATTCTTGTCTAATGTAGGATTCTAGTTGCTCAACTGTCTTAGGTCTTTTTTGTCGTATCTTCCGTTTTATGATGCGCCAAATGTTTTCTATGGGTGAAAGATCTGGACTGCAGGCTGGCCAGTTCAGTACCCGGACCCTTCTTCTACGCAGCCATGATGCTGTAATTGATGCAGTATGTGGTTTGGCATTGTCATGTTGGAAAATGCAAGGTCTTCCCTGAAAGAGACGCCGTCTGGACAGGAGCACATGTTGCTCTAGAACCTGGATATACCTTTCAGCATTGGTGTCTTTCCAGATGTGTAAGCTGCCCGTGCCACGCACTAATGCAACCCCATACCATCAGAGATGCAGGCTTCTGAACTGAGCGCTGATAACTTGGGTCGTCCTTCTCCTCTTTAGTCAGAATGACATGGCGTCCCTGATTTCCATAAAGAACTTCACATTTTGATTTGTCTGACCACAGAACAGTTTTCCACTTTGCCACAGTCCATTTTAAATGAGCCTTGGCCTAGAGAAGATATCTGCGCTTCTGGATCATGTTTAGATACGGCTGTTTCTTTGAACTATAGAGTTTTAGCTGGCAACGGCGGATGGCACGGTGAATTGTGTTCACAGATAATGTTCTCTGGAAATATTCCTGAGCCCATTTTGTGATTTCCAATAGAGAATCATGCCTGTATGTCATGCAGTGCCGTCTAAGGGCCCGAAGATCGCGGGCACCCAGTATGGTTTTCCGGCCTTGACCCTTACGCACAGATTCTTCCAGATTCTCTGAATCTTTTGATGATATTATACACTGTAGATGATGATATGTTCAAACTCTTTGCAATTTTACACTGTCGAACTCCTTTCTGATATTGCTCCACTATTTGTAGGCGCAGAATTAGGGGGATTGGTGATCCTCTTCCCATCTTTACTTCTGAGAGCCACTGCCACTCCAAGATGCTCTTTTTATACCCAGTCATGTTAATGACCTATTGCCAATTGACCTAATGAGTTGCAATTTGGTCCTCCAGCTGTTCCTTTTTTGTACCTTTAACTTTTCCAGCCTCTTATTGCCCCTGTCCCAACTTTTTTGAGATGTGTTGCGGTCATGAAATTTCAAATGAGCCAATATTTGGCATGAAATTTCAAAATGTCTCACTTTCGACATTTGATATGTTGTCTATGTTCTATTGTGAATACAATATCAGTTTCTGAGATTTGTAAATTATTGCATTCCGTTTTTATTTACAATTTGTACTTTGTCCCAACTTTTTTGGAATCGGGGTTGTATACACACACATATACATACACATATCATCCTCATTATCTCTAGCCGCTTTATCCTGTTCTACAGGGTCACAGGCAAGCTGGAGCCTATCCCAGCTGACTACGGGTGAAAGGCGGGGTACACCCTGGACAAGTCGCCAGGTCATCACAGGGCTGACAGACACAGACAACCATTCACACTCACATCTATGGTCAATTTAGAGTCACCAGTTAACCTAACCTGCATGTCTTTGGACTGTGGGGGAAACCGGAGCACCCGGAGGAAACCCACGCGGACACGGGGAGAACATGCAAACTCCACATAGAAAGGCCCTTGCCGGCCACGGGGCTCGAACCCGGACCTTCTTGCTGTGAGGCGACAGCGCTAACCACTACACCACCGTGCCACCCATATATATATATATATATATATATATATATATATATATATATATATATATATATATATATATATATATATTTTGTGTGTGTGTGTGTGTGCGCGTGCGTGCGTGCATATATATATATATATATATATATATATATATATATATATATATATATATATATATACACACACACACACACACAAAATAGTTTAAGGCCCACATTATTGCACATAATTGCATCGATGAGAGATGGCAGAGGTAGTAGTGGTGAAGTAGTGCAAATATTTTGCGCAGAACTCGCAACTTTCAAGACAGACTGTATCAAATGGTGTAAAATAAGTGTTTTATACAAGAATAAAACTGAATACGTTAAAAAAAAAAAGGACTCAATGAGAAATCCCTCTAGAATTCTAAATATTAAATATAAACAAATTTAGAACTTGAACAACACTGGAGGCATATTTCCCGTTGTGTTACATTACTTTTCCCCATGCTGTTTTTAATCATTTGAGAACTGACAATATTAATTGTTGCAGTTTAGTAAGTGGAATTTTTCCCCATTGTAGCTTGATACAATGTAGCTTAAGCTGCTCAACAGCCCTTGGTCGCCATTGTCCCAATACTCCTCTTCATGACGCACCATATATTTTCAATAGGAGACTGATCTGGATTTCTGGCAGGCCAGTCAAGTACATGCACTCTGACTACGAAGCCATCCTGTTGTAGTGCATGCAGAATGGGGCTTGACATTATCTTGCTGAAATAACCATATAGAGTTCTTTTTCCATGTTGCCTTGATGGCAGCATAAGTCGCTATAAATCAAATATATGCTTCTGGGTCAAATGGTACCTTCACATGTATGCAAGTCCCCCATGCTGTGGGCACTGATCCCCCACACCATGACAGATGTTTTTTGCACCTTTCCCCGTGAAGTCTGGATAGACCATTTCACCTTTGGCACGGAGAACTCGACATCCGTTTTTTTCTCCCAAAAACAAGCTGAAACATGAACTCATCTGACCACAACCCACATTTCTACTGTCTTTCGGTCCATCTGAGATGAACTCGGGGCCAGAGAACTCTGAAGCGTTTCTGTACAGAACTGATGTATGGCCATCTCCTTGAGTAACAGAGTTTCAGGTTGCATTTCCTGATGCAGCGTAAGACTCTGTGAAGTGACGACGGTTTTCCGAAATATTCCTGACCCCATCTGGCTATATTTATCTCAGTAGCATGACAGTTCCTCATGCAATGCCGTCTGACGCTTGAAGGTCACACACATTGAACATGGAGTTTCCCTACATGGACTGAGATTTCTCCAGATTACCTGAATCTTTTCACAATATTATGTACTGTAGATGAGGAAAGACCTAAATTCTTGGCAACCTTGCTTTGAGAAATGTTCAGTTCGACCTGATTGACAATTCTCTCATGAGGTTTGGCACAAAATGATGAGCCATGACCCATCTTTGCTTGCAAAGACTGAGACTTTGGTAGGATGCTTCTTTTATACCCAACCATGATACTTTCAAGATTGGCGACCTGCCCAGGGTGTACCCCACCACTTGCCTGAAGTCAACTGGGGTTGGCTCTGGCTTCCCCGTGACCCTGAAGGATAAGTGCTATAGATAATGGATGGAAGGATGGATGGATGATACGCTCACCTGTTCTCAATTCACATGCTTACTGTGGAATGTTTCAAAATGGCGTAACTTGAATTTTCTAAAAACTTTTCACTCTTATTTTGCCCTGTCCCAAATTTGAGTGTGTTGCAGGCATGAAATTTAAAATGTGTTTATATTTACAAAACACAATCAAGATGGTCAGCCAAAACATTAAAAGTAACTTCTTTGTACTTTCGCCAGTTAAATAAGGGTTCAAGAGAATTTACAAATCGCAGATTTTTATTATTGCACTTTTAGAAAATATCCTAACTTTTCAGAAAATGTTTGTACATCCTGCCTTGCTGTGGACGTAAACTCATTTACTCACTTCCATAGTCATCGCATGTAGTGGTTTAAACGAAGGCTGAAAGATGGGGACGACTGAGTGCCCTTGTTTTTGACCTGTTTGAGTTCAAACTCCGCTATATTTACTACCCTGCTGAATCATGGTACTGTTGCTTGGCATCAGGTCATCGAAACCCAACACTTGACTGAAAAAAAACAGAGCCCTTCTGAGTAACCTAAGGGTTATTTATAGCAGGTGGTTAAGAGAGTTTATCTATAATACCCCATCTACAGACTTTCTATTTCCATCTGGCAATGGCCTTCTTCTCAATCATCTTTAATAACTTCATATCTCTTGTGCTTTGTCAGTCAAGCCACATACAACTTGCTCATAAGTTCAGCATAAGGAATCACACTGTTGGATAGGAGACTCTCAGCGAAATGTTTACATATTGAATAATAATTTCAGCAGGCTGTGTAATAGTTGTCTATTTGCCATAAAATACCACTTATATTATGTGAGGTGTAATAAAAACATTTTAAATTAATCAGGCCCACAAACCATACTGTGTGTGTGTGTGTGTGTGTGTGGGGGGGGGGGGGGGGGGGGGGGGGGGGGGGGGGGTGGACAAAACAAAACAACAACAACAAAAAAAACAACAACAACCTTCTTCCTCGTCATCTCCAACCAGGAAACGCTAGCTATTTAACAGTTATTCCACGAAACAGAGCTGCACATGAGCTGATAGCCGACGAGGCGCGTTTTATTCCATCCACATTCACTGGATTTTGAGAAACGGAGCATTTTTATTTTTTGCAAATTCGATAAATAAAAACTTTATACAAAACATCCAACAAAATCCTTTCCACTTAGAATGTAAACAACCTAGCGAAATGACTAGCAATTTGTGAAAAATGCTGCTATAATAATAATAATAATAATAATAATAATTCTTGAAAAAAGATACATTCTTTCCATCAAATACTTTTATTCCATATTTTGCTGCCTTTTTTTTTGTATTTTTTGGGGTTTTGTTTTCGAGTAGAGTTCTTATTTCATCCTCGGTTGGTTCAGCAACACGTTCCGCCATTTTGTTTTTCTCTACTCACGGTATATGAGCTGATCGCCTAGTAGTAGAGTAGCCAATCAGAGTGTGCGATTGCTCATATCCAGTGAATGTGGATACAATAATGTCTCTTCATCTTTTGATTTCAAACCCAAAATGTCTTCAATGTATAGCAAAAACAGTAGAATTGGTCTTGCCATTCCAATAATTTTGGAGAGGACTGTTTATGTTTAGCCAGTCTATGTGCTAAAATCTTGAAGATATTTTTTTGATCAAGGTTCAACAAAGAAATGGGTCTAAATTTAGCAGGATGAGTAATATCCTTTGCTTTCTTTAATGAGACATACACTCATTAAACACTTCATTAGGAATACCTGTACATTTCCTCCTTCATGCAATCTCCTGATCATGTGGCAGCAGTGCAATGCATAAAAGCATACAGATACAGGGCCAGCAGATTCAGGTAATGATCACATCAACCAAACAGAATGGGGGGAAAATATGATCTCCGTGATTCGAATCGTGGCTTGGCTGTTGGTGCCAGATGAGCTAGGTTGAGTATTTCTATAACTGCTGTTCTCTTGGGATTTTCACGCACAAGAGTGTCTCAAGTTCAGAACTGTGCAATAGAAGTTCTGAGAATGTAACACCTTTTCAACAAGAGACATTCAGTGGAGAATAGCCAGACTGGTTTGAAGTAACAGAAAGGCTTCAGCAACTAGAGAATAACCATATACGTTCCAAGAAGCTATCAAGATCCCACCAGTAACAGCAAAATATATGTTAAAGGTAGACTGCTTTTCAGATTTTTCAAGTGTAGGTCATAAAAAGAATTTTCCCTGACACCCAATTATTTTTGTTTAGTGAACCAAAAGCTACTAAATTCAAAAATCACTGACTTCCAATTTTATGTTTTTTAAAATAGAACAAATTAATGAATTTAGGGCCACATGGCCCTAAAGTCTCCGCTACTTTTTCCTGCTTCACCATGACCCAATACAAGATACTATGTCATGCATCACATGGTGGGCTTTCCCCGTTCACTCAAGGCATTGTGGGATACAAATTTGAAACAGGAGACAAAATGGAGGACATGAGTGTGTGAATGACATGTGAAAGACTGACTACAGTAACGGAAAGCGAGAAGAAAAGACATTTCTTGCAAAAGAAAGGAAACGCAGGACTAAACTAATAAATATCGGTGGTTAGCAAGTGCCTCGGTGTGATCAGCTGTTCATTTAGCGACAGAATCAGAATAACTGTCAGTGCACGGTCAAGGGTAAACCTGCGCACGCGCACTTTCTCTGTCTGCTTGACGAGTGATTTCATGCACATTATTTGCTAAGGAATCCCCTCAAATTAAATAACTTCCCAGCCACGGAATGGCCTGATATGAGATATTACAGAAATAAACATATCACAATGACCAAATTTCAGAGGGAACTAAATTTCACTGATTTTAGGAAATCGAAAGACTGTCTCGCTTTAAGGCCATAAAAAGAAATAAAATACTACTACCAGAAAAAAAAAAAAATCCAGCACACAAAAAGTACCAACAAGCTAAAACCCCAGACCCTTCCCTTCCCGAGACAGTGGGTCACTAAATCCATGAAACTCCATTTCAAACCCCAAGACAAAAGAACCTCTAGACATCTAAAGGATATTGGTTACATTTTACATTTAATAAACCTGAAGTTTAATCTATAAATGAGTTCATCCACATTTTGCAACGGAGGGTCACCGAATTTGTGGCCATTTCAGTGTAGGAAGTGAACTGAAAAGCATGGTCTCCTGCCAGTTAACTCACTTGAATTTGCGGGCGCACTCGGCCTCCCGGAGATAATCACACTCCAGGACCAGCTCTCGCCGCATCACGTCTATCAAGTGCTCTGGAAACAGACCTACTCAGACAAACAGAAAAAGAAACATGTGAGGAACTTTTAAACAAGCTATGAATTACTTTTAAAAAAAAAAAAAAAAAAAAAAAAAGGCATTTAAGTGTCTCGTAGAGTCCTGAGAAGACCGGTAAGGGTTGTTTTACAATCAGGGTACACAAGCTAAAAATCACATTTAACACATTTAATAAACACACACCTCCGTGCGTTTCACTTGGTTGTTTATTGTAGCCCTGTGATAGCTCTATTTACCATGCAAAAAAAAATTTGGTGATAATGTTATTTTTGGTGAATGTATGGCAATATGTGTCATATTTAGCAAAATTACTCGTGTCATTTAGAAAAAGTGCTTTTTTGACCACAGGTAGCTCCAAAAGGGATGCACTTAAATCATTCTTTATACCATAAAACAAATATTTAGTTCCATATCATTGGAAACATAGTTAAGTTTTAATGTTGAATGCCAGTAAGTTTTCAGACTATTTTGATCAAATTAGTATGGAATTGTGTAAAAAAAAAAAAAAGTCCTCTCTGAGACAGCTAATTTTTCAATATAAAATAACATATCTATAAATATCTAAAATATCTATCTAAAATAACATATCTAAAATATTTTCATCCCAAAATGTGGTCAAGATATTGGGACATAAGCCTAGGTCACAACCGGACGTACGATTTTTTGGCTGTGCGATTTTTAGCTTTTCCCCCAAATCGCTGCGTTTTTTTTGTTCGTGGAGAAAGACGCACGTTGGCCGTAAGTTTGTCTTGCAACCTGAAAAAAACGTAAGCGCCCGTAGAGTTTGTTTGACATGACAAAGAACCTCTGCGGCCGGTCTGCGGCCAGTCTATGGCTCGAAAATCAGCACGTCACACGTGCACCCTCCGTGCGTTTCACGCGCGCCCTCCGTGCGTTTCTTGCACGTAGACCGGCCGTAGGAGCACGTACGGCCGGTTGTGACCGAGGCATAAAATATTAGAGACAACTAACACAAAGCTTACAGCCTTATATTTAAAAGCACTATGGAAGTAGTGGATTCTGAATTGTCAAAAAAAATGTCCTCTCCGAGAATCACTTCATTTGTTTCTCCCAGCCCTGCTTAAAGCTACACTTAATCCTCTTTATCTTATAGCAGATTACGCAAAACTACCATACACATATGTCAAAAAATGACCTGAAATCTGTTCTTTAACTTGTCCTTCACTTAAAAACTGGTACAAGAACCAGTTTGAATCAATTTGAATTTTGGACCCCTGTGACACAAATTTGTACCCTGATTGTAAAACAACCCGTAAGTGAATCATATTGGATCTGTACAGGAACAGTAAACAGCTCTTTATGCTCTTCAGGGTTGCTGTCAACAATTGAACTTTTGGAGAATGCAAACTAAAAACAGGGTTAAACAGGAATAATTATACAGTTTTGGTTAATAACAGTACTTTTTAAACACAGATCTGGTCCTGGCCATTAAACCACTGCATTAATGTACAATGGAGAATAACCCCACCACCCCGTGACCACCCCACCAAAGCACAGCTATATGGAGATTTACCCCCTATATCAGAGACTCAGAGAGCGCAGATTGCGATTTGCTGGGCATTGCTTCAGAGCTGAACAAGAACTTGCTAGTGAATTGCTTCTTTGGACCCCCCCGACATGGCCATCTTCATGTGGGTCGTCCCATGACGACATATTAAATCAACTCCGTTCAGACACTGGGTGCCAACCAACCAATCTCCCAGCAATGATGATGGATGGCGTTGGACGGGTCAAGTTTATCAGAGCTCGTTTGACCGATGATGGAAAGTAATATTCACCTTCAGGCAGGGCATTGCTCATGCTAAGAACGGTCATCAGGTTGTTCACGTCGCTGTTGATGCTCTGTGCAACTCCAGGGTACTGTAAACACACACATACAAAAAACCCCCAGTACTGATTATTGTATAATGCAAGTTACAGTGGCCATGACGGCAGTTGATACGAGTGATTATTTATTGTGAATGAATCTACGGTATATGTAGGCGGACTAGAACAGCAGCACACTAGTCCTGTCTGTACTTGATGTGATTAAATCCATGCAAAGACTCATGATCCCTTGTGTTGCCATGTGCTATCCAGTTAACAGACATTCTTGACATGTTTAATCTTCCTCTGTAAACCACCCCCCTTATGCTTCAAGAGGACCACTACCACCATTATGTCCCAAAAAAAGCCTCTGGCTGAATTCCCATAACCCTGTTTCCCCAACCTTGTTGAGTTAAAACCCATATATTATGGGCAGCACGGTGGTTAACACTGTCGCCTCACAGCAAGAAGGTTCTGGGTTCGAGCCCAGTGGCCGGCGGGGGCCTTTCTGTGTGGAGTTTGCATGTTCTCCCCATGTCTGTGTGGGTTTCCTCCAGGTGCTCCGGTTTCCCCCACAGTCCAAAGACATGCAGGTTAGGTTAACATGGGACGGCCTTGGGCTGAAGTGCCCTTGAGCAAGGCACCTAACCCCCAACTGCTCCCAGGGCACTGTAACATAGCTGCCCACTGTTCTAGGTATGTGTGTGCTCATTGCTCACTTGTGTGTGTTCACTGCTTCAGATGGGTTAAATGCAGAGGACGAATTTCACTGTGCATGTGACAAAGGTGGCTTCTTCTTTTATATATGCTTATTATCCTCCGCCATGAAGTACGCAGGGGGATGTAGGAATGGAGTCCATCCATCTCAATCTGGACAAGTTTTCTCAGAAACTACATACAGTTGTGGTCAGAAGTTTACATACAGTGATATGAATGTCATTTTGGCCATGTATGTCATGTCAATATTTGGGCTTTCAGTAATTTCTTTGAACTGTTCTTTTTCTGTGGCAGAATGTACAGCATACATATTTAATTAAAAAAAAAACAAAAAAAAAACAAACAAACAAAAAACACACTAGAATTGTGTGCAAGTTTTACTTTTCTTTGGGTTTTCTGAAATCAACACAGGGTCAAAATTATACATGCAGGGTCAAAAATTTACATATGCTCACTTAAATTATTAATTCAGAGGTGCTGAAACTTCCAAAATGTCTCTCATCTTGCCAAGGCCGAGGTCTCTTAACTTCCTGTTTGTGATCATGATTGACTACAGCTGGCAGCTTCTCTGTGCCTTCATAAAAAGGGTTTGTTTACAGCACTCATTGGCTTGACCAACACACAGTAAAATGGGAAAGTCCAAGGAGCTCAGTGCAGATCTGAGAAAGAGGATCACAGATATACACAACTCTGGAAAGTCTCTTGGAGCCATTTCTAAACAACTGCAAATTCCAAGATCAGTTCAAACAATTGTATGCAAGTTATTGTGAGGTGTAGTCACTTTGCCAAGCCACTTGGCTTCAAGAAAACCCAAACTGTCACTCTCAGCTGAAAGGAAATTGGTTTGGATGGTCAGGAACAACCTGGGAACCACCACCACGGCACAGCCCTGCCATGAACTGGAAGCTGATGGATCACTGTCTACAGTTCAGATCACCATGGACTAATAAGCTGCTATCCAAGAAATAACCCCCTGCTCCAAAATTGACACCTTCAAGCTTAACTAAAGTTTGAAGCTGACCACACGGACCAAAAAAAAAAAAAAAAAGCCTTCTGGAGGATAGCTGTATGGTCAGATGAGACAAAGATTGAGTTGTTTGGCCACAATGACCATCATGTACAGAGGGATGCTGTACCAGCTGGTGGTAGGCTCATCATGCTCATGGCTGTTTTGCTGCCAGTGGAACTGGTTCATTGCACAAAGTGGATGGAATAATGAAGGAGGACTACCTCAGAATTCTTCAGAATCTTGAACACGACTTGGGACTTACAACAGGACAATGAACCCAAACATGCGTCAGAGCTTAAAACAAGTCCTGACTTCAACCCTACTGAAAATATATGGACCGTGCTTATAAGTCGAGTCCATGCCGAGGAAAAAAAAAAAATTAATTGAACTATACCAATTCTACCATGAAGAGTTGTGAAATATCCAACCAGAATTCTGCTGGAAGCTTGTTCATGGTAAACAAAAATGTTTGGTCAAGGTGAATCTTGCGAAGAGACATTTTACCCAAATATTAGGTGTGCTGTATGTATAATTTTGACCTTGTGTTTTCAGAAAACCCAAAGAAAATTAAAACTTGTGCACCAAAATCTAGTGTTTTTTTTAATTAAAGATGTATGCTGTACATTCTACCACAGAAAAAGAACCGTTCAAAGAAATTACTGAAAGCCCAAATATTGCCATGACATTCATATCCAAGATGACATTCATGTCACTGTATGTAAACTTCTGACCACAACTGTAAGCTACATCAATGAAACTTTGCGTGCTCATACTACTGCAAAAAGCTGGGTAGCGTTTTATGAAGGTGTCATAGCACTTACGACGTCATAAGTCCGTATTAAAGCAGTGGGCTTATAATGGCGTAAGTGTTAAGAGGTTTTCATAAAATACTTGTGGCAGGGGATAGAACAAGAAGACATGGTCATCACTATGTACATCTGCCACCCTTGCCAATGTGCTTAGATCAACAGATGATGCACACTTCTCACACATCTAGACAAACAAACAAACAAACCAGTCATGTTAGCATACTGTCCATTAACTACAGCTCTGCATTTAACACCATCATGCTTGCCATGTCCGGTGCCCCCAGGGTTACTTCCTCAGTTTTTCCAGTTCCATACCACTTCAACATCACTTTCAAGTTTGTATGTCAGATTTCAGTCTCCCAGCACACAATCTACTTTTCTATCCAGTCATGAGCAACCAGGTTAAAGAACAGTTCATCAGGACACTAAACAGTCTCTAACCCATTCCCGCTAACAACTTGTCAACGAGTCCTCATACATGTTTACGGCACATTTACTGTCGTTTTATATCCTGTATATTTTATATTGTACCTTATAATGTTATAATGTACTCACCTGGATCTTCATAGCTACCTCTCGGCCATCCTTCATTCTGGCCAGATGCACTTGCCCGATGGAGGCAGCAGCAAAGGGTCTCTCCTCGAACATTTCCAAATTGTCCCTCCAGTTTGGGCCCAGGTCATTATTCAGAGCTTTCTGTACACAGATTATTGCATACACAGTCCTCTGTACATTTTTGTAGGACTGAAATACCTTATATGAGGCGAAACATTATTATATTACTGGAAATATGATGCATCAGTGTTTCCCCACATATAGGTGATACCTTGTGGCCAGGTATGTACTGAGAAGTACATTTTGTCCAATGCTGGAAGATTATTCTCCTTTTCTATTAATTCTTGTAATTTTTTTTTATTCTCTGAGAGTTTGGTTGCTAATTATGCTACTTGAAAATAAGTCAGTAAATTGTTTGGCATTAAATGTGCTGCATCCCAAGATCTGTGCATCATTTACGTGTTGAGGTTAGAACAAAGCATACAGTGGATATAAAAAGTGTACATACCCCTTTAAAATATACTTTTTTTAACATCAGAAAAACCTGAGACCATGATAAATAATTTCAAAACATTTCCCACTTTTAATGTGACCTATAACCTGTACAATTCAACTGAAAAACAAACAAATCTGTTGGGGGGAAACATAAAATTAAAAAAAAAAAAAAACCACAATAAGCTGGTTGCATAAGTGTGCACACCCTTAAACTAATACTTTGTTGAAGCACCTTCTGAGATTTAATTACAGCATTCAGTGTTTTTGGGTCGGAGTCCATCAGCCTGCCACATCTAGACTTGGCAATATTTGCCCACTCTTCCTTGCAAAAGCGCTCCAAATCTGTCAGATTGTGAGGGCATCTCTTTTGCACAGTCCTCTTCAGGTGACCCTACAGATTTTCAATTGGATTTAGGTCTGGGCTCTGGCTGGGCCATTCCAAAACATTTTTAGGATCATTGTTGTGCTGAAAGATGAAATTCCTCTTCATCTTCAGCTTTCTAGCAGACACCTGAAGGTTTTGGGACAAAATTGACTGGTATTTAGAGCTGTTCATAATTCCCTCCGTCTCAAGCCCCTGTTCAAGCTGAAGAAAAACAACCCCAAAACATGATGCTGCCGCCACCATGCTTCACCGTGGGTATGGTGTTCTTTTGGTGATGCGCAGTGTTGTTTTTGCACCAAACGTACCTTTTGGAATTGTGGCCAAAAAGTTCAATCTTGGTTTCATCAGACCATAGCACATCTTCCCACATGCTTTTGGGAGAGTTGATGTATTTTTTGCAAAATTTAGCCGGGCCTGGGTGTTTTTCTTTGACCCTACCTCATAGTCCAGACATATGGAGAATACGGGAGATTGTTCTCATGTAGTACACAATCAGCACTTGCCAGAAATCCCTGCAGCTCCTTCAGTGTTGCTGTAGACCTCTCGGCAGCCTCCCTGACCAGTTTTTGTCTCATCTTTTCATCAATTTTGGAGGGACGTCCAGTTCTCGGTAATGTCACTGCTGTCCCATAGTTTCCCTACTTCTTGATGACTGTCCTCACTGTGCTCCATGGTATATCTAATGCCGTGGAAATGTTTTTGTCCCCTTCTCCTGACTGATACCTTTCAACAATGAGATCCCTTCGATGCTTTGTAAGCTCTCTGTGAACCCTGGCTTTTGCTGGAGGATGCAACTGAGGAAATGTCTGAACTTTATTTGGGGTTAATCAGAGTCATTTTAATTGATGGCGGGTGTGAACCCAAAAAGACCAAATGCTGTAATTAAATCAAAAGCTGCTTCAACAAAGTATTAGTTTAAGGGTGTGCACACTTATGCAACCAGCTTATTGTACATTTTTTATGTTGTCCCCCCAACAGATTTGTTTGTTTTTCAGTTGAATTGTACAGGTCACATTAAAGGTGGGAAAAGTTTTGAAATTATTTATCATGGTCTCTTTTTTTTTTTTACATCAGAAAAACCTTACACTTTTTATGCACTGTATGACCATATCTGGGGGAAGCATTGATGGGTATGCTCTAAATGTAGATATATTATGCAGTATAACTGAAGAGGTTGTTGTGCTCAAAACAGTGTTTACCATCATCTGCTTGATGGGCATGAAGTCTGCACTCTGACGGACCCGCTCAAAGATCTTTGCGAGGTGAGGATTGATGAAAGCATCGTCTGGGGGGAAAAATAAAAAAATATAAATGACTAGAATGTTCAGGCTTTGTTGGTAAAACACCTGCTCACGTTATGCAAGTTTTATAGTGTGTAAATATACGTGTCGAAACCTCAAGAAGAATTCAGGGAGGAACTGCAGTGCACTGCAGTAATAAAGGCTAAAAGGTAGTAGAAATGATTGTACAGCTAATAAAGGACCTTCATCCCAATCTTCATGTTTCTCTGGTGTCTGCAGTAATTATGAACTTTTTCATCCGCAGGGTGAGCAAAGGACTTCTACGGACAATCCAGTGGTTTCTGAAGCACTTTACTTAAATGCTACATTTTTACCTGTATATACCAGTGCTGTAGTCGAGTCACTCAACCTTGAGTCTGAGTCCAGTCTCGAGTCCCCAGTGTTCAAGTCCAAGTCATTAAAGAAAATTTCGAGTCAAGTCCACTACTGATCCGAGTCGAGTCCGAGAACAAGACTCTAACGGAACCGTTTGACGGTGACTGTTGCTGCCTTTATGTGAAAGCATCTCTGCTACTGTGTTGGACTAACATTACTGCTCGACCGCCCCGTTTTAGTTAACAGGCTACAGATAAAAAGCTTGCTCATTGCTCAGCAAGCTCCGCCCATTATCAACAGGGCAAGGAACATAGTGCGTCACTTCCTTCTCTGGGTGGAGTCTTGCCAAATGATGACTGAAGTTGGAGGTTGTCCCTGTCGTCTCCTCAATAGTTCTTCTACATATGGAACACATAGCAGTGCTCCCCCCCACTGCGTGAGAAGTCTGTATAAGCAAAGCGGACAATCCTAGGGACGTTCTCTCCAGGCATTTTAGCACCATTAACGTTAGTTTGTTCTTGAACATGATGTATGAACAGGTGAATGTGCGTTCTCTTGCACAAAATTAGTATAAAAATGAATGTAGATATAAATATCTTATGCCAAATTATTATGGCAGGTTACAAATAATAAAGAAAAAATCCGAGTCCTCGTCTCCAATTTACAAGTCCGAGTCATCAGTGCTCAAGTCCAAGTCAAGTCACAAGTCTTTAAAATTAGGGCACAAGTTGAACTCGAGTACTACAAGCCTGCTATATACTACTTACATATTCCTCATACACTCCTCACATTCATTCATAGGATTTTCCTCATACGCCTCACAATGTCTTCTTTCTCAGCATCACTGATTAGGGAATAAAATGTTACACATGATGCTATAAAAACCAATTAAAGTCCGGTGCATCAGCTACCCTTACTAGGTTGCATCAGTTGCCCCCTAAAAATGAAAAGTTCCTCTGATCATGATGCATTTTTGTTTTTATGTTCCTTTTGGTAAGAAAACACACTGGGTGAAATATGTTGGCAAAATTCAAGAGTTTAATGGTGGCACCAGGAGCTCAAAGTTCTGGAAAAAGCTGCTATTTTATGACTTTTATGACAAAATTTCGATCACTTTTCATGAAACATTATGGCACCTTATAGAGTATACCAAATATCTTAGATACACATTTTTAGTACATATTCTAAATATATTAATCAAGCACAGTTTGAGTTTTAGCTGTTCACTGAATCATTGTTCAACTACTTTTAAACAATACAAATGTATTCTGAATCACATTAATGCTTCTCAATCCCTTGCAAAGGTTCTTAACATGATCTCTGGCTCACAAGAAATCAATAAATGGAGTCCAACATTGCGATTCAAACCTTACGCGAAAACATAAAATAAGCGTTTTTTGGCAAAAAATGAACCTCATGGTGCCACCATTAGACTTTTGAATATGGTCAAAACATTTTACAGGATGTCTTTATTGGTGAAAAGGAACACCCAAACAAAAATGCATCAGATTTTATGAAAGTGAGGGCAACTGATGCACCCTAACACCTACACATACACTCATTAGAATATAAAAGCTGAAGCAAAAGCTGTTGAGCATTCTGTTAAATGAAAACCTCGGAGTTTACTGAGCTTGGAAGCTGACAAGTGTTTGAATATGAAATGGTGTACACGTTAAAATTATGAACATTAAATTAAATTCCTTTTTCTGTGTTGTATTTAATAAATGTACACTTTTGCGAATGCTTATTCCTTTGGTTTGAACCTATTAGCTGGACGATTTGCCTTTAAACAACAGCAACATAGAATTTGAAATAACGGGTTACAGTTGTCAGAATCTTAAAAAGTCAAACAAAACCCAAAAATAAACGGCGTTTGCTGATCACGGAAAGTGCCCTGATGTGCCCTCTGCACGTCTCATTCTCATCTCATTATCTCTAGCCGCTTTATCCTTCTACAGGGTCGCAGGCAAGCTGGAGCCTATCCTAGCTGACTATGGGCGAAAGGCGGGGTACACCCTGGACAAGTCGCCAGGTCATCACAGGGCTGACACATAGACACAGACAACCATTCACACTCACATTCACACCTACGGTCAATTTAGAGTCACCAGTTAACCTAACCTGCATGTCTTTGGACTGTGGGGGAAACCAGAGCACCCAGAGGAAACCCACGCGGACACGGGGAGAACATGCAAACTCCACACAGAAAGGCCCTCGCCGGCCCCGGGGCTCGAACCCAGGACCTTCTTGCTGTGAGGCGACAGCGCTAACCACTACACCACCGTGCCGCCCTCCCTCTGCACGGTTTAATTAAAAATAAAACTTTATAACTTTTAAAATGGATAAATTATGATATTGCTAAAAATAGGCTTACCTGGCCACAGCCATTTACACTGAAACCGGATATCCAGCTGTGACATTAATAGCACCCTAGAACATCGTTTAGGTGGGAAAGCCATGGCCTAAAGGTTAGAGAAGCAGCTTCGGGACCAAAAGGTTGCTAGTTTAATTCTGGACCAGCAGGAATGGCTGAGGTGCCCTTGAGCAAGGCACCTAACCCCCAACTGCCCCCCCAGGCTGCTCACTGCTGTAGGTATGTCAGGGTCCTGTTGTACATCGCTCTGGATAAGAGCGCCTGCTAAATGCGTGTAATGTAAACCTTCTAATTCTAAAAAAAAAACATCACAAGGTATCACTTCTCTCTCTCTCTGTGTGTGCGCGTGCCTGTGTGTGTTTTCAACCCATCTGAAGCAGTGAATACAGAGAAAGAACTTCTGTGCCGTAATGTATGTGACAAATAAAGGCTTATAATTCTAACAAGAGTGCTCCGAGAGCACAATATCTCCCGCTGGCAACTATATCTATGCTATAAATGCTTAATACACCCTCATGAAATTGTCGAAGTACAAGTTTGGTAATCAAGGGCCATAACTCTGGTAAAATGTTACTGAATTGAATGAAATTGCAATATCCGTATTACCGACATATAACAAAGAATCCTGTCAAGTTTTGTGAACCTTATGGTCTTTAGCAAATCTCAGCCTGGCTCATCTTTGCTTCTCATTGATGAAGGGATTTTTTTTCTAGCTATGCAAGACTTCATCCCTGCACGGAGGAGCCTCTTTTGAACCGTCCTTGCCATGCACTTAACCTCAGCTGCCATTTGCCATTCTTCTTGACGGTCATTTGATGTCATCCTATGGTTGTTGAGTGGCATTCGAAGGAGTTCATCATCCCGCTCAGTGGAGAGTTGTGTTTGCCCTCTGCCAGTCTGTAACTTTGTCGTCCTCAATGCTTGCTGCTTGACCTTGTTCTTATGGACTGATGTCTTTGAAATTTTTTAGGAGAGAAGCAACCTGATGCTCACTGTATCCCTCTGCTAGCAAAGAAAGAAGTGAACCCTTCCTTTTCTCACTCAAATCTTTTCTTTTTAACTCTTTTGGCAAGATGAATCAATATTTTTGCATTCCAATTAAATTTAAGGTGCTACTAGCACTGTTTTTGCCATCCAAATTGGTCCTATTGCAAGAGGATAGTGATGACCACAGCAGTGGTTTTTATACTTTTCCTCATTAAATAAGAATTGGTTCAGGTGATTTCCTAATCAGTACCTCAGTACGTAAAATAAGGAGTGCTTGTGTTGGAATTCCAGCACAGACACTGGAATGAAATGGCTGCCATACATAGAGATGCTGATTTAAGAAACAAGAGTGCTCTGAGAGCACAATATCCCCTACTGGCAACTATGCCATAACTCTGGTAAAATGCGACTGAATTGAACGAAATTAAAATATGCATATTACTGACATATAACAAAGAATCCTGCCAAGTTTCGTGAAATTCCTCCAAAAATTGCAAGAGGAACTTATTTCAGAAGGTGAATATCCTTCCCGGGACAGACGGACAGACAGACAGAGCCACAACATAATCCCCCTTTGTGCCTTTCGGCCAGCGGGGGATAAAAATTGAGAGGGAAGTTGATTTCAGAAAGCAAGCACACTTTGATGAAATTACCAAAAGTACAAGTTCGTTAATAATTAAGGGCATAACTCTGATAAAATCTGCCCAAACTGAACGAAATTTCAATCTGCGTATAACTGTCATATAACAAAGCCTTTTGCCAAGTTTGGTGAAATTCCTCCACAAATTGAGAGAGGAGTTGATTTCAGAAGAACGTACACCCTCATGAAATTGTCAAAGTACAAATTATTTAATCAAGGGTCAAAACTCTGGGAAAACTTTCACAAATGAAATTAAAATTGCAATATGCGCATTATCGTCAAGGCCTTTTGCCAAGCTTCGAGAAATTCCTCCAATAATTGTGAGAGGAGCTGATGTCAGAAGGCAAGCACACCTTCATGCAGTGGCGTGCACAGATAGACACGAGGTGGTGCTCAAGCACCTGCCCCTCTGCCCTCTGTCCAAAAAAGTGCCCTTTTGAATTTTTTTTTTTACAGTTTACTGAGGCCAATGTCGACATGATCTTTTAGAAAAGCCGCGGCATTAAAAGCGTGTGTGAAAATAATGTCCCGATGTGTGCCCCCTCCGCACACACACCGGACCTCTGTCTCTCTTGCTCTGTCACATGAATAAGCGTGCAGTGCATTCAATGTGAGGCTGCAGCAGCATAGCGTCCTGGAAGCCACGGCCTTGTCGTAGCGCAGACAACACATCGGGCAGTCAGTCAGCTCTTCCCCTGCCCCACCAGCCAGGTAACACATGAATCGAGTGAAGATGTATTGTTTGCCCTCTAAGCCCAAGCTGTAATTATTTTGTCGTGAAGTAGCCCATCGCATACAGAAACAACTGCACATGGCAGCCTTTGCCAGCTTATTTGCTCCCTTTCCATATAGAGAAACAAACTGAACATTTTAAATGTAGCCTAAACCATTGAGGCAACCCCACTCTCCATCAATTCCGACCTGTTTTTATAACGTGATTAAGAATATCACGTTATGCTAGTATGCACACCGTTATGTAAATAAAGGAGAGCTCCGCTGAGCCCATTGAGTGTGTACATTTCGTTACAAATTTTAAGATGATCTCACGGAAATCTGTGAATAAACACAGTCTTGAGACTCAAGTCAGTGACGGGAAGATCAGACTTTCAGACTTTATCAGACTTTTTAAAGATGGAACTACAGAAAAATACCCAAAACTTTGATATGATTATGAACACAAGAGGAGGGTTAAATCTCAGACTTTTATAATAAGGTGTTCCACATGCGCAAAAAAGTGCCCTTTTTCCCCCCCCAGAGCACTTGCCCCCCAAAATGTCTGTGCACGCCACTGCCTTCATGAAATTGTGAAAGTACAAGGTTGTTAATCAAGGGCCACAACTCTGGTAAAATGCGACCGAATTGAACAAAATAACAATATGCGTATGACCGACATATAACAAGGCCTTTTGCCAAGTTTTGTGAAATTCCTCCACAAATTGTGAGAGGAGTTGATTTCAGAAGGAAAACACTCATGAAATTGTCAATCAAGGTTGTAACTCTGGGAAAATGTGACCGAATTTAAAATATGCGTATTACCAACGTATAACAAAGAATCCTGCCAAGTTTCGTGAAATTCCTCCAAAAACTGTGAGAGGAGTTGATTTCAGAAGGTTAGTACCCTTCCCAGGACAGACATCGCCACGACATAATCCCCCTTCGGGCTTTTCGGCCAGCTGGGGATAACAATTGAAGTGGTCTCAATTTTGTTCCAGAGCTGTGACATGGACCTGAAGAAAATTTCACACATTCCAAAGCAAATACTTCTGCTACCATGCCCACTTTCAAGAATATAATAATCTGTACTCATTTAATACAGATCACAAACTCAAAAAATAATAATAATTAAAAAATAAAAGGGTTATCCAGTTGCTGTGATTAACTTCTCAACACCCCCCCCCAAAAAAAATGTTCCATAGACATACATTTTGATCGTGATTAAATATTTTGATATATATATATTTTTAAAAACACGAACACACAAAATTCATATTCAAATATTTTCATCATCTTCCAAGCTGTATAGGAGTTAGCACTGCATGGCATAAACAAGGCTGTAGGGGTGCAAAAATACACTGACACGATGCAAAAAATGCGACTATGTGCGTCATGGAAACATGCGATTCTATTAGCTACGACTACATAGGACATGCTTATAGAAGCAAGTTATTTATAAATCAGGCTATCTATTATCACCCAGATGAGGATGGGTTCCCTTTTGAGTCTGGTTCCTCTCAAGGTTTCTCTCTCATGTCCTCTGAAGGAGTTTTTCCTTGCCACCATTCCCTCAGGTTTGCTCATCAGGGATAAATACATTTATTCAGGATAAAATTAGTTCATATGCTTAAAAAAAAAAAAAAGTATTTTTCTGTAAAGCTACTTTGTGACAATGTCTGTTGATAAAAGCGCTATACAAATAAAAGTGATTTGACTTAAATATGCAATCCAGTTGCACAGTTTGAACACCAGAGGTCCCAATCTGCACATCCCATTGCAACAACCAGCACACACACATTATATGGTTACAAGACCACGTCATAACTGTTAAAATAGCTCTTCAGTAGCTTTCAAACAACAACAACGAAGTCTGTGGAAATTGGGCAATTTAGCCAACTTCTGATCTCCATTTCTGCTTTGGTGCTCATTATGCTTCAGTCGATCTTTTTCTAGGTCCGATACTTTGCTTTTTTGAATCAGAATTTTTGAGAAAATTTATAAGTGCATTTATTTATTTTTATGATATGGTGAACCTGTAGTCCATTTTGTTTACCTCTGTTCATAGCAATTTTTAAAAATCTTTTCAGTCATTATTTTTCTTCATTTGAATTTTGTTCAAAATATCCAGAGAATTGAAATCAACTCAAAGTCGTGAAGCCAGTATCATGAACTGAATCACAATTTTGACTAGGGTGTACACTACCGTTCAAAAGTTTGGGGTCACCCAGACAATTTTGTGTTTTCCATGAAAAGTCACACTTTTATTTACCACCATAAGTTGTAAAATGAACAGAAAATATAGTCGAGACATTTTTCTGGCCATTTTGAGCATTTAATCGACCCCACAAATGTGATGCTCCAGAAACTCAATCTGCTCAAAGGAAGGTCAGTTTTATAGGCCCTGTCCACACGGCAACAGATTCAGGTGAATCTGATAAAATTGTTTATCGTTTCGGCCTGGCGTCCACATGGCACCGGCGTTTTGGGTGCCCCAAAACGAAATCTTTTGAGAACGGGTTCCAGAGTGGAAAAATCTGGCAACGTTGCCGTTGTGAAGTCGTCTGGATGAGTAGAACGGATTTGTTTACGATGACGTCACAACCACATGACTGTCAGTGCTTCACGCCGGGTAGAAGTGTAACGAACTCGATGCGAGTTGTCAACAAATCCTATAACTTGGTTCATGAAACGCGCTTACAGAATATTTTCACTGTGAATATTTATTCAGGCATGAAAACGGGTCGGGGTGAAAAAGGTGAGAAGGGTGCGCGAGTGGTGACGTGGGTTCGGGTGTTGTTTTATTTTGTTTGGGGGGTCCTCCCTCAGAATAAATATTGTAGCCTCCTTACTAAGTATACTGTATTGACATTTGCACAAGGACATACAGTACAAATACAAATTCAAATACATGTAGTTATAGTGAAATTATGCCCTGGAAAAAAATGTGAATAATAGAACGAAGAAAGTGGAGAACACAAGGAATAGTGATCATTTTTTCCTTTTATTTGCCTGGACCACCAGTGTCTCCATGGCCCGTTTTCGCTGAGTTGACATGTTTCAGCCTTGCCCGCTTCTCTCCTTCAGCAGTCTGTTTCTTGGCCTGCTGAGCACTGCAAGTTGCTTGAGAGCCATACTTGCTCTGCTGCTGCTGCTTTTCCTCCTTGTTCACCCTCTGCTGGTGTTTGTATGTGGCTGCTGCAGAGTTAATGTTCTTGCACAATGTTCTGTCCACTTCCCCAAATTTCACGTCCTCCCTTCTAAAGAGCTGCATAGCTGTCGTCCCCCTGGACATCAGCGTGTACTTGACCGTCTGTATTGCATTAAATGTTTCCACATTCATGTTGCCACTCCTTTGATCAATTACATCATTCATCAGACTAAATGAGGACTCGACTCTAGGTCCATGAAAGATGGAGAGGCAACACTTAACCAGTGCGCCCAGGGAGGGTTACTTGTCTGGTTTGTCGAAGACATGACCCCACCACTCCACAATGCTCTCTCCCTCCTTGAAGCTGGGGATGGTCAGGTCAACACTGAACCGCACAAGCTCCCTCTGGATATCCTGGTCTGCTGGCAAGAGGTGCCCCAGCATACCACTCAGCCTGCCAAGATATGGAAGTACCTGCAGCTTTCAGCTCTTTTTAAATCAAGGCTGAATACTTTCTTCTTTGCTGCTGTCTTTTATTAAATCAAATTTGAGGCTTTTAATTTGATTTCTTTCAGCACGGACAGCACTACAAAATGGCGTCTCCACTATACAGTGCCCTATATAGTGAGTAGCGAGCAATTTCGTACACAGGGATTGTCAAAAGACGCGCGCGCCCTCTTTCGAATGCTGACGTAATCAAGCCGGAAGTTTTGTTTGTTTTGATAGCGATCAGGAAAGTTTGAAAAAAGTAGGAAATTCAGTCCAATGACTCAGTCCAGCTTCCAGCGGTCTGGTCTGCACTCTGACTGATGTGTGCACGCTCTGGCCAGCAGGAGAAGAGGCGCGAAATGATGCTGCTTGCCCGTCGCAGCGAGATGTACTCGTTGCTATGGCATCAATATCAAAGCAGGAGGAGGAGGCGCAAACCGGCACGAATTGTCTATGGGTGCGAAGCGACCTCCTTGCCCTTTGGGTCAATATCAAACCCCCCCCCATTTTTTTTTCTCATCGGATCTACACGATTCACGTAGGTCACCCATTTTGGTTTCAAAACGGCGAATTTCGCCGAAAGGCGAGGGATTTTCATGTATGTTTATTGTGTAATGGTGCAAAGTGAGAGAGAGAGAGAGAGAGAGAGAGAGAGAGAGAGAGAGAGAATAGCCCTTAGGGCAGAGTCTTTAGTCCAAACACTGCGGAAGCAGTACCAAACCGCGCACCACCCGTGCGCTTTCCAAAAACAAAAACAATCCCGTCAGCAAAAATAGAAAAAAAAAAAAAAAAAAGAGCGGTCTCACCTCTTCAGATGTTGGTTTAAGTCCGACAATACATTCCTCAAAAAGGGCGTAGAAGAACAAAGTAATCCATCAACGTGTAGCATTCAATTTATTCCAGACCATTAAAGAATTCTGGAGGATATCAGAATGTTGGCGTACCGGCTTCCATCTACCCCCATTCATTCCTCTTTCCGCGTCTTTCGTTTTACGCTACTGATTAATAATCAAAACTATGTGGGTGATGCTACAGAAGAAGGGGTTTATGCGCATGCGTCTACTTCTATTGTTCTGGTGTCTCCGATGGGACCGTCTTACAGCGCACGTAGAGGTGTGGCATGTGTATTGCATCGTTTTCAGCAAGCGTTGCGTTGCCATATGAACCTGAAATTTTACTGATCCGTTGCTCATGTGGACGCGATATTTAAAAAAAAAAAAAATCTCGTTGCCATTGTCGTGTGGATGTAGCCATAGCTTCTCTAAAGAGCTCAACTGTTTTCAGCTGTGCTAACATGATTGTACAAGGGTTTTCTAATCATCCATTAGCCTTCTGAGGCAATGAGCAAACACATTGTACCATTAGAACACTGGAGTGGTAGTTGCTGGAAATGGGCCTCTATACACCTATGGAGATATTGCACCAAAAACCAGACATTTGCAGCTAGAATAGTCATTTACCACATTAGCAATGTATAGAGTGGATTTCTGATTAGTTTAAAGTGATCTTCATTGAAAAGAACAGTGCTTTTCTTTCAAAAATAAGGACATTTCAAAGTGACCCCAAACTTTTGAACGGTAGTGTATTATTATACGCTAAAAGCGTGAGGAAAATACAGGGAAGAGAGACAACATAAGAACACTGCTTACAAACACGGCTGCTATTTGCTCAGTTTTCCCTGTTAACTCGTTTAACCTTATGATCATGATGTAATGTTAAGGATAATTACTGTTCATCGGCGAGTTTCCCAAAAGCACCACAGCACGAAGATCACGGTTGCATGGTAGAGCGAGCAGCACAAAGAACACTCTTTGCAGTTAAGACGCTCTTTGCGTTAAGAGACTCGGCACGGACGTCTATTTCTCAAACAGCATTAAAAAGTGCAAAGACTAGGATTTAGTCAGAAAAGGACTACGTATGTTGGTTTCACATTTTAAAAAGCACCTTTATGGTTGTTGCAAAAACACAGACAAACCGAGAGAGAGACAGAGAGAGACTTTAAACAGTTCATGGAGCTATTTGTTTATTATAAGCCATCTGTGCTTATTGTGAGCAAGGGACAATCCTCACAGAGTGAAAGGTCAAGCTTCTCTGCATGGCTGCTGGCTTATTTTAAGCTCAGCCCATGCCGAGGCTGTTCTGCAAGACACCTGTTTAACTAACAACTGTTCAAGGACAATGCCAGTCATATACCATTTACCACTGCCATGTCTCCAAGTCTTTAGTTCCCAGAAACTATAATGTGTTAGCAGATTGTGAGATTTCTTTTCGTCAAATGTCAAGATGGATGGTGATGAGAGGCAGCAAAGCCGTTCCCTCCCACCACCACCACACACACAAAAACTAAGACACTAAGTGAAATAACTGACATTTCCATCACATTTGGATCTGCTCACTGCAAATGAGTATGCTATCAAAACCACTAAATAAATAAATAAACAAACAAACTTAGAGATACGCAGAGCCATGGCCTCGCTTTTTGTTTATAAAAGCCTTGAGACCTCAAGAATGGCAAAGGAATAGTTTTAAGCGTTAACAATAAATCTAATATAGTAATTTTTACAATTAAAATGATTCATATAGGTAGTGGTCTGAGTGAATGACCTTGACGTCCATAACGTCACAGCAGGAAGTCTATTGGTCTCATCGCCATTTCTGCTATACTAAAACACAGAGCTGACTGCAACTCCGATCCTCCATTTTGAGCTAATTTATCGCCATGCCACGTAGATGTGTCGCTGGTGGGTGTAGCAATACGACAGAAGGTGGATTTACGTTGCATTCATGACCCAAGAATGTTCAAACTGCAAAGATTTGGACGCGTTTTGCGAGAAGTTCACGGGCACATTGGGCGCCTACGAAGTGGTCTCTCCTCTGCTCTGCACATTTTACTGAAGACTTGTACGAAACCTCTGATCTGTTGAGGAGCGTTGGCTATAAGCCCGTACTGAAAGAGGGTGCAGTACCAACAATTAAAAGAAAACTACAAGAAAAGGAAAGCAAGTTCAGTTGCACCAGTTCACCTGAAGCGTGAGCCGAGGGTTGTTGCTAAAACCCGGGAAGGAACGGGACACATTATCGCTTGGGCAGTGACCTCCCCATGGTTGTTGCTAAAACCGGTGACATCCCGTCCCATCCCGGGTTTTAGTAATTGCCTGAGCCGAGCAGTAATGGCGGAGTACTCAGTATGGAGAAAATGGAGAATGAGTGGACCAGCCGCGTCTGATTTCTCCGCTGGATATGCTTGCCTCAGCAGCAATATCTTGTCCTTACATGAAAGAAGCGAATGAACGGAGAACTGAACGAACAACTGAAAGTCAGATTGTTTCAAAACAATCGGCCACAAGATCAGCCTTCAACAAGCGAGAACACAGACTGGTAAGCTGCGACTCTCAAACACCACTCGTTGTTTACCTGCATTTAGATTAATACATGTAATTTGTATTGTGTATTTAAGTTACCGGTATGAGATTACTTAATTTGCTTCATAAATGTGATTGTCGGCGACACGGTGGTGTAGTGGTTAGCACTGTTGCCTCACAGCAAGAAGGTCTGGGTTCGAGCCCCGTGGCCGGCAAGGGCCTTTCTGTGCGGAGTTTGCATGTTCTCCCCATGTCTGCGTGGGTTTCCTCTGGGTGCTCTGGTTTCCCCCACAGTCCAAAGACATGCAGGTTAGGTTAACTGGTGACTCTAAATTGACCGTAGGTGTGAATGTGAGTGTGAATGGTTGTCTGTGTCTATGTGTCAGCCCTGTGATGACCTGGCGACTTGTCCAGGGTGTACCCCGCCTTTCGCCCGTAGTCAGCTGGGATAGGCTCCAGCTTGCCTGCGACCCTGTAGAACAGGATAAAGCGGCTACAGATAATGAATGAGATGAGATAATGGATGGATGGATGTGATTGTCTCAGTTCATCTGATTATTTAATTAGCCTTTAACGTTTTATCAGTGAAAATGCATGCATGTACATGCATGTTGCATAAGTTATAGCAACTATCCTGTTTTAATGAGAGTCAACGCACAATCAATGAAGTCAAATCAGTCTTAGTTGAGCAAGTCGGTAACGCTATTTCTTATTTTCACCATAAATTATTTATATGACTTTGGTCTATAGCTGTCAAAGGCCTCGGCCTTAAAACCAGTTCCTGCTGTGACGTCACGCACTCAGGGCTGGCTGGCTCAGCAGTGCGGCTCGAATGCTAACTTTGCAGTCAATTTTAACTCTCGAAGATATATAGTTTTTTATTCCCCATTTATCCAGCATACAAGAATCAAGGATGGAGATACTATCCACTCAAAAATGTATTTAAATATAAAAGGTTATGTACATCTCCTTTAAAGGAGAACTGAAGTCATTTTTAAACTTGCTTTATTTCTTAATTAACGTGTTATTCAATTACGTTTTTGGTTTTAGTAACCTGATATCGTGACTCGTATTGGCAACTAACTGCAATTAAATATTATACTTATTGGCCTATTTGGTTTTTAGCCATGTTGAATTTAGTTCGTTTGGTCCACGGCAGGCGTTGCTTATCCATGTGATCTTCATGAGACTTGCGTGAGGCTTCGAAACATGACGTGTCAGCCAGGTGTCAGTGCTGCCATTTTGAAAACTGTTTTCCAAACGAAATATTGCAAAAAAAAAAAAAAAAAAAAACACGAGTTTAAATGATGATTACTGCCTACTTTTTTCAAACTTTCCTGATCGCTATCAAAACAAACATAACTTCCGGCTTGATTACATCAACATTCGAAAGAGGGCGTGTGCGTCTTTCGACAACGTTGGCAGATGTTGGTCACTTTGATTTCCGCTGTACGTTTTAATTCCGTCCTACGATGTCTCGCACAGGTCTCAGTGAATCTCGTTTACACCCATCGCTTTGACATATGGACTGATATATTACATAGCATATTTCAAAACACTCAACCTGCTATAGCAGTGACAAAAAAAAAACTATCAAAAATGCATTCCTATATTATATTTAATAAAATGAGATAAATAGAATTTTGATTTAAACAAAAAAAAAAAAAAAATTGCCCTCAGGTCTCCGTTAAAGTTTAAGATACTTTAAGAAACTTGTCCAAGATAATTTTAATCCATGAAGTAACCAACAGTAATGCTGACCTCCTGTTCCAAGTGTGACTACCAGTAACGAGACTCTCGCCAACCAGTTATGTAAGCAATGAGTAGCAGAGTTTAGTGTGTCACCTTAATGTTAAGGATGAGCAAGGCTCATGGCCGCCAAGAGTGTGAAAATGAGCAGGGGTCATAAAACGTAATATCCAGTAATCATGAGTGTGGTTAAGAGCATGATGTAGTGAGGTCCTTCTAATATATGAAAGTTATTCACCTACCCTGAATGCTGAGCATCTGTCCCAGCTTGAGCGCCGCTCCGCGTACTTTACACAGCGTCCTGACAATACGCTCTGCATTGGCCTCAGACAGGAACGGGCTGGAGTGTAAAACAGCCTTTTTGTTTCCTGGGAGGACAGATTATACAAATAAATACTCAAGGTTTTTAAAAGTTGGTAAAACGTAACAGAATTGTTCAAGTCTGGGCAACACAAGAACCACAAAAGTAAACCAATGCCTCATTAACAAGGAGCACACAGACAAGATCGTATGTAGGATATATGAGTCACTGACGTATAAGGATTTTGAAAGGAAATCTGTAATTCTGTAATATTTGGGTGAATACTTAAGTGGCTATTTATATATTTTTAACCAACTCCAGGGTTCCCATGTGAAGTCAAATGTCAAACTCTCTGGCTTTTCACAGGCTGCTGTTGTACTGAGCAGACCAAAAAATAAAAATAAAAAAAAAATAAACACCAGCCTTGGTATTTTAAACCCACTGATTTGCAAGCTTTATTCAGATATGTTTTTTGGTACAAAACTTAACGATTTAATTCCTTAAAGCTGTCCTGCCTTTCAGATTTTTCAAGTGTAGGTCATAAAAAGAATTTTCCCGACACCCAATTATTTTTGTTTAGTGGACCGAAAGCTACTGAATTCAAATCACAGACTTCCAATTTTATTAGTTTTTTTTTTTTTAACAGAACAGTTAATGAATTTAGAGCCACGTGGCCCTAAATTCTCTGCTATTTTTTTCCTGCTTCATCGCGTGGTGGGCTTTCCCCATTCGCGCAAGGCATTGTGGGGTACAAATTTGAAACAGGAGAGAAAAACGGAGGACGTGAGTGTGTGAATGAAACGTGAAAGACTGACTACAGTAACGGAAAGCGAGAAGAAAAGACGTTATGCTGCGAAGGAAAGGAAACACAGGACCAAACTAATAAATATCAGCGCTCAGCGAGCACCTTGATGTGATCAGCTGTTCGTTTAGCGACAGAATGATGTAACGGTCAGTGCACGGTCAAGATAAACCTGCGCATGCACACACAGACTTCCTCTGTCTGCTTGACTGTGCGACGTGAGAGATTTCATGCGCATTATTTGCTCGGGAATCCCTTCAAATTAAATAACTTCCCAGAAACAGAATGGTCTGGGTTTTTTTTGTTTGTTTATTTTAATATTACAGAAATAAAAACATACATCACAATGATCAGAATTGAAAGGCTGTCTACTTTTAAATATAATCAAAGAAAAATACTGCATGGAAAATATTACATTTTGATAAACAGCAACTAAAATTTAAACGTGCGACAAATAAAATATAGTATATAAATAGTATAGTATATAAATATAGCATAGTGGATAGTATAATATTTTTGTCTCATTTGTTTAACTGGGTTCTCTTTATCTACTTTTAGGACTTGTGTGAAAATCTGATGATGTTTTTGGTCATATTTATGCAGAAATATAGAAAATTCTAAAGGGTTCACAAACTTTCAAGCACAATTGTGTGTGTGTGTGTGTGTGTGTGTGTGTGTGTGTGTGTGTGTGTGTGTGTATGATTTTTTTTATTGCTTTTGATGATTTCATATATTTTTGTAATATTTTTATTTTCTAAATAAATAACATACTGCTGTTGTGGCACGGGAACCTGTGATTGGTGGATTGCCGACAAAGGGTGTCTCCCATTGGTTGTAAATTGTGACATAAAAACCGTAAACACATACGGGACGCACTGATTGACAATTCACATACTGAAGCCAAACGGAGATGTCTGGCATCTGTTGCCCGAAGAAAACTACAGCTAAAAAAGCTCTACTACCGGATTACTTGGACAATCCTGGTCAGAAAGAAGTGAAGAATAGATATACACAGAAATTAGGAGTTTATTAGGAGTCCTGATCTGTACAAAGTTCCTCGAAATGACTGGAGTGATGGTGCAGATTTGTGGCCTAGCACTAGCTACATCTTGGAATATACACCTTATTTTTCCCGAAAAGTCCCGATATGGAAGAACAATTAAAAAAAAAAAAAAAAAAAAAATACAAAAGCAAGAAAACCTTCTTTGTGTCAAGACTTTCTCGACATCAGCTTTTGGGAACAGAATGTTGTGAAAGCTGAAGCATTTACTCTCAAAGGACTCCGACCTGAACTGTGGGCTAGATGGTATCCCCACCCCTCCATGTCTCATCAACCCCAAGGACATACAGTTACACAGCTATTTGCGCTCCATCATTTATACAGTGATGTTTATTATTGTTAAAATAGTATCTGAAGTGTTAGTTGTAAAATAAAATATCTTGCTCTAGACTTTCAAACAATATTGTAAGATTTCATTTTATCTAACAGTAGATGGTACAGTAATTACAAACACTAACAATCAGCACATTCCAGTTGTAGCTGTAGTCATACAGTCATACAGTAACTATAATCACCCTTGTAATAATAATTTCAAATCAACGGTTAATGTTCAGTTCCCTCTTCATTTATTCTCGATTCAAAAGGCACAACTGAGTCACACAGGTTGATCAGTGTGTAACTGACAGTAACAATTTTATCCAAAATAGTTTTTCCTGCCTTAGTCAATTTATTTCCATTTCACATGTGTGCAGCTGTTGTAAAGTTCAGTGTGTTTGTGTAGAACTCTCTTGAACTGTAGGTTCATTTCTACACTCTGGTTCCACAGTGACATTTTGCACAGGACTGTGTTCCTTTGATAACAGAAACAAAGTCCTAGCACTGTTATAATGCTCATTCAAAACTCTCCACAGTTTATTATACCCTAAATTATTCATTCCTCTGCTACTAGAACGTCTTTCTTTCTGAATATGTCTGCATATATTGGTGTTATGGTTTTGTGGATTTATCATAATTATGCTTCTTCACCTATAAATTAATAATAATAATAATAATAATAATATCAAATGTATTCTGTCCAAAATAAAATAAAGCTCTGGGCAAGTGGAATTGTTTTTCAGGCAAGTATGATTTGGGTGCTGCTTACACATTGGGCAAGTAAGACTGGGAGACTTTTTTCGAGGACTGTATCTGTCTGTGTTTACACGTCTCTCTGTCACTTAGTCTTTTAATCTCTCTCCACTGCTTTAATCTGTCCTTACCATTCTTTTCTTCTGGGCGCAGGCTTTTCTTGGCCACCTCAGCCAATGCTCCAATGCCAAGACCTACTGCGAGGCCTGTTACACACACACACACACACACACACACACACACACACACACACACACACACACATAAGGAGGAGAGGCTTTACACAAGTCCCACTTACATTAAATTCACAAGATAACACCTTTTTTTTTTTTTTAAACATGAATCCATAAAAAGCAGCCATTCAGACAAAAATCAGCATTTCTGTTTGTCTACAGTTTCACCCCATTCATTCATCGTCAGTAAACTCTTTATTCTGGATCTGGAGCCTATTCTGGGAACACTGAGCGCAAGGCAGAAGAATTCGCTCCAGATGGAAGACCAGTCCATCAAAGGACAACTGAAATGTGGGATAAAGGGCATGCCTTAAACTCTATATCCAACCTGGCAGAAGGTTCTCTATGGCTTGAGCAACCAATAACTTTACTCCTGTAAAAACAAACGGTGTTGCTTCCAAAAACAAAACAAGACGACTCATCCAAGTAACTAGGCCTACTTTGCATGCGTTCACACCTGTTTGCTATTTGCCAAGTAACCTTCTACCCTTAAAAGTAAGGGGAATTACATACTGGGTGAATTACTCAAGCAATAGTAAGCCACAAATAGTAAAATACAAGTCCTTAAGTACCTAACACACACACACACACACACACACACACACACAGCATGTAGAAATACTCCTAAAACAATAATGTTTTCGAGTTCATTGCTGCACAGCTGTATACAGACAAAATATGTAAATAAAAATGTTAATGTTTAACATTATCATTTAATAGGGCTGTAAAAGTCCTGTATAACATTCTGCATAACTAATAAGTTTACTAGCATTATCCAAAACAAAATTGGGCTCTTACAATACTAACACTATCTATAAACAAAAGATAAGAACAAAACGCTTAATAAAAAATTAGATAAGAATAAGATCAAAAATTCTGAAAAAAAAAAAACCACAGGAAAATTATACATGTATACAAATCCAAGACAAATCTAAATAAGGATACTAATAAACAGCATACAGCAACAACAAAAATCTAATAATAAAAAGCAAAAAAGCAAGCCTATGTCCTTGAAGAAGAAAAGAATACAAATTCTGTTTAAAAACTCCTTTACATTGTGGCATGTAGTGCAATCACAAGGCTATGTGTAACACAGGGTTTGAGAAATTATGGAGAAGCCGGAGAGGAGTTGTGAGCCAGGCAGCCTCACGGTCAAGCACAGAACATTTAAATTAACCCTACTTTATTAGAGGTTAAGCAGCTGAAGTGCTTTAAAAGTAAATGTGTACTCCTTCCTGGCAAGCTAGTGAGATTACAGGTCAGCTCTGGTGAATGATTAAACAAGCTGTTTGTGCAGGTTAATCTACCAAAGATCTGGAAAAAAAATTAATAATAATAATAATAATAATAATAATAAAGCTTTCCACCACAGGTCGAATATAACCTTGTACCTCAGTTCTTCAAATACTACACAAGGGTGAAATTCGTGTAATGTAGGATATTTTACAGTAATTCACCCTCATGAAACATCAAATTAATGTGTTCCATATTACAGTAATTCACTATAGCTCAGCTCTTCAAAGCCACACTGTACCACAGCGCTTATACCTCAGCTCTTCAAGGCCACACTGCAACTGGCCTCTTGTACCTCAGCTCTTCGAGGCCACACTGTACCTCAACTCCTTAAAGCCACACTGTACCTGGTCTCTTATACTTCAGCTCTTCAAAGCCACCCTGTACCTCAGCTCTTCCACCTCCTCTGTTCAAAGCCACCATGTACCTCAGTGCTTCACAGCAACCCTGTACCTCAATGCTTCAAAGCCACCCTGTACCTCAGCTCTTCTACCTCCTCTGTTCAAAGCCACCATGTACCTCAGCGCTTCAAAGCCACCCCGTACCTCAGCTCTTATACCTCCGCTGTTCAAAGCCACCCTGTACGTCAGCAAGTTCAAAGCCACCCTGTACCTCAGCAAGTTCAAAGCCACCCAGTACCTCAGCTCTTACACCTCCGCTGTTCAAAGCCACCCTGTACCTCAGCTCTTGTACCTCCGCTGTTCAAAGCCACCCTGTACCTCAGCTCTTATACCTCCGCTGTTCAAAGCCACCCTGTACCTCAGCGCTTCAAAGCCACCCTGTACCTCAATGCTTCAAAGCCACCCTGTACCTCAATGCTTCAAAGCCACCCTGTACCTCAGCTCTTGTACCTCCGCTGTTCAAAGCCACCCTGTACCTCAGCTCTTATACCTCCGCTGTTCAAAGCCACCCTGTACCTCAGCTCTTGTACCTCCGCTGTTCAAAGCCACCCTGTACCTCAGCTCTTGTACCTCCGCTGTTCAAAGCCACCCTGTACCTCAGCTCTTGTACCTCCGCTGTTCAAAGCCACCCTGTACCTCAGCTCTTATACCTCCGCTGTTCAAAGCCACCCTGTACCTCAGCGCTTCAAAGCCACCCTGTACCTCAATGCTTCAAAGCCACCCTGTACCTCAATGCTTCAAAGCCACCCTGTACCTCAGCTCTTGTACCTCCGCTGTTCAAAGCCACCCTGTACCTCAGCGCTTCAAAGCCACCCTGTACCTCAATGCTTCAAAGCCACCCTGTACCTCAGCTCTTGTACCTCCGCTGTTCAAAGCCACCCTGTACCTCAGCTCTTATACCTCCGCTGTTCAAAGCCACCCTGTACCTCAGCTCTTGTACCTCCGCTGTTCAAAGCCACCCTGTACCTCAGCTCTTATACCTCCGCTGTTCAAAGCCACCCTGTACCTCAGCTCTTATACCTCCGCTGTTCAAAGCCACCCTGTACCTCAGCGCTTCAAAGCCACCCTGTACCTCAATGCTTCAAAGCCACCCTGTACCTCAGCTCTTATACCTCCGCTGTTCAAAGCCACCCTGTACCTCAGCTCTTGTACCTCCGCTGTTCAAAGCCACCCTGTACCTCAGCTCTTGTACCTCCGCTGTTCAAAGCCACCCTGTACCTCAGCTCTTATACCTCCGCTGTTCAAAGCCACCCTGTACCTCAGCGCTTCAAAGCCACCCTGTACCTCAATGCTTCAAAGCCACCCTGTACCTCAATGCTTCAAAGCCACCCTGTACCTCAGCTCTTGTACCTCCGCTGTTCAAAGCCACCCTGTACCTCAGCTCTTATACCTCCGCTGTTCAAAGCCACCCTGTACCTCAGCGCTTCAAAGCCACCCTGTACCTCAATGCTTCAAAGCCACCCTGTACCTCAGCTCTTATACCTCCGCTGTTCAAAGCCACGCTGTACCTCAGCTCTTATACCGCCGCTATTCAAAGCCACCCTATACCTCAGCTCTTCTACCTCCGCTGTTCAAAGCCACCCTGTACCTCAGCTCTTATACCGCCGCTATTCAAAGCCACCCTATACCTCAGCTCTTATACCTCCGCTGTTCAAAGCCACGCTGTACCTCAGCTCTTATACCGCCGCTATTCAAAGCCACCCTGTACCTCAGCACTTCTACCGCCGCTGTTCAAAGCCACCCTGTACCTCAGCTCTTATACCTCCGCTCTTCAAAGCCACCATGTACCTCAGCGCTTCAAAGCCACCCTGTACCTCAATGCTTCAAAGCCACCCTGTACCTCAGCTCTTATACCTCCGCTGTTCAATGCCACCCTATATCTCAGCTCTTCTACCTCCACTGTTCAAAGCCACCCTGTACCTCAGCTCTTCTACCTCCGCTCTTCAAAGCCACCATGTACCTCAGCGCTTCAAAGCCACCCTGTACCTCAATGCTTCAAAGCCACCCTGTACCTCAGCTCTTATACCTCTGCTGTTCAAAGCCACGCTGTACCTCAACGCTTCAAAGCCACCCTGTACCTCAGCTCTTATACCTCTGCTGTTCAAAGCCACGCTGTACCTCAGCGCTTAAAAGCCACCCTGTACCTCAGCTCTTATACCTCTGCTCTTCAAAGCCACACTGTACCTCAGCACGTCAAAGCCACACTGTACCTCAGCTCTTATACCTCCACTCAAAGCCACACTGTACCTCAGCACGTCAAAGCCACCCTGTACCTCAGCTCTTATATCTCCGCTCTTCAAAGCCACCATGTACCTCAGCGCTTCTACCTCCACTCATCAAAGCCACACTGTACCTTGGCTCTTATACCTCCGCTCTTCAAAGTCATACTGTACCTCAGCTCTTCAAAGCCACACTGTACCTTGGCCCTTATACCTCCGCTCTTCAAAGCCACCATGTACCTCAGCGCTTATATCTGCAACCTTCAAAGCCACACTGTACCTCAGCTGTTTTACCTCAACACTTCAAAACTACATACCTTGGCTGATCTACCTCAGCACTTCAAAGCCACACTGTACCTCAGCTCTTCATTGATTTCCCAGAGCCCTCAACCTCAACTGAAGATTAACAGCTAGAACTAAAATCTTCTCCTTTCAAAGATGAACATGAGAATATATAGAAGCCAGCAGTGAACATTACAACTGGCTAATTGATATCAGGGAACTACTTTTACTAAATAGTAAAAGGACTTTTACTTGCAAAGTGCAGTTTTGTACTGCATCTTTTTTAGAAAGTAGCCTGTGATGCATGTAATTAGTGCTGACATGCTGTATACAGCTACCGCTTCGTGTAAATATTAACCCAGGCCTCAGTGAGAAACCGCAGATATGCTGGCTAATAGGAGCAGGCTTATGTGCACACTTACAGGTCTTGTGTTCAAAGTTGGTAAAAACTGATACTCAAAATCACACACCTATTGTAACATGAATGCGCTTTAAAATCGATTTATCTTACCTCCAAAATTTGCCAGTCTTCCCAGTCGTGTCACAGGAACCTTTTGCTCCCTTGCTCTTTCACTCAGCTAAAAATAGATCAGAGCATTCAGAATGTCTAGCAAGGGAAAGAACTACATTTTTTCTATGATTTAAAAAAAATAAAAAAAATACAGCACAACTTGAATGTTGTTAAGCTCTAAAGTTGAAACTGCAAGCCCCCCCCAACAACGGGCCTCATTTATCAATCTTTTAGTAAAGTTGTGTGCAAACGTTTGTTAGTCAAACCAAAATGAAAAATACCTGCTAGATTTAGAAAAGTTTCAGAAATGCTGATTTTCACCCAGGAGCACACATGTTACAGCATTTGGTGACAAAGCATCACACACAAAAATCCACCAAAGCTCACAGAGTTGATAAAGAGTAAAAGGTAAAAATACTTTAAGAGGTAGAAGCAAAGGTTATTTTAATTCTCACACACTATTATTATTATTATAGGATTCTTTTTTCTTAATTGAGCAGTGTAAAAGCACTCGAAATGCTGGAGCCAAATTACACAAAAAGTGAATTCGATCTGAACAGAAAATGGTTCGACATGAAAATAAACCAAATGAAATCTCTATACTGTACCCTGGCGATCATGGACAGCAAGCATCACATCATGCAGAGAAACTGCTATGCTTAATTGTTTTGTTTTTCTTTAATTAAAAGCTAGACAGCTTTTTGATTTCATAAAAAAGTCGGTGAATATATATACACTTTTTTTTTTAATTAAAAAAAAAAAAAAAACCCACACCACCACCCAACCCCAGGCCATTCTGTGGTTGGGAAGTTATTTAATTTGAGTGGATTCCCGAGCAAATAATGTGCACGAAATCGCTCGCTTTGCGCAGTCAAGCAGACAGAGGAAGTCCGTGTGCACATGCGCAGGTTTACCTTCTTCTTTTGGGTTTTACAGCAGCTGGCATCCAGTGTTGCATTACTGCCATCTACAGGTTTACCTTTGACCGTGCACTGACAGTTCCATCATTCTGTCGCTAAACGAACAGCTGATCACACCGAGGTGCTCGCTGAACACCAATATTTATTAGTTTGGTCCTGCGTTTCCTTTCCTTCATATATAACATAACGTCTTTTCTTCTCGCTTTCCATTACTGTAGTCAGTCTTTCACATTTCATTTGCACACTCACGTCCTCCATTTTTCTCTCCTGTTTTAAATTGCTATCCCACAATGCCTTGTGCAAACAGGGAAAGCATACCACGTAATGCATGACGTAGTATTTTGAATTAGGTCACGGTGAAGCAAGAAAAATAAAATTGTGGAGAATTTAGGGCCACATGGCCCTAAATTCATTAATTGTTCTATTTTAAAAAAAAAAAAAAAAGAAAAATAAATAAAATTGGAAGTCTGTGATTTGAATTCAACAGCTTTTGGTCCACTAAACAAAAATAATTGAGTGTCAGGGAAAATTCTTTTTATGACCTACACTTAAAATCTGAAAGGCAGTCTACCTTTAAAGCCAAGTGTCACAAGGACTTCCTCCTTTTCTACAGTCGCATTTTTAATTGAAGGACTGGTCGTCTTATTTAATTAACTTACAGATCTGCATTTGTTAGCTTTCTTTAATGTAATATGTCTTCGATTTATATGATTTGAAGCCAAGCTGGACATAGTTAGCCTTCTTCTGTGTAAATTTACACGCAAACTCAGGAGCATGAGTAGGATATGGACGCTTTGCTGTAATTACAGGATTTTCACGAATACCAAATGCTCCGACAAACAATTTACAAATAAATCAGTTTGTCTCCAGACAGATAAATGAGGCCCAGTCAACCTGAAGAAATTAAAGAAAAATAATAGTATCAATGATGGTTTGAGGAAAACAAAGTATGTAAGACTTTGCTGCAACATAAACTTTACATTACGTTTTGCCAAAAAAAAAAACCCCTAAACCTTCTGGCAAAAACTAAATTCATGTAATCAAGTAAAACAGCACAATACACAGTCTGGTTATTCGGGTGAAGACGAGCTACAAGATCGGCCTTGTTTACCATTTGTTTTTGGGGCTTGCTGATGCTCTGCTTGGACTCCCTGGCTTTGTTGATGTCTTTGGCCGTGAGCCCACCTACAGACGAGTGATCCTGGTGGTATGAGCGAGTCCCTGTGAACTGCTTTGTCGGATCCTTATAGCGTTCAAAAACATTGGATTTGCCTACTGACTGGTAGGATGTTCTAGCACTGTCCACACTGGCATCCGTGAACGCGTTATCACACTGCTCTGTCTGGGTCATGCCCTCAGTGTAATCCTCCTCACTGGAGAAAGCATACTTATCATCCATGCCTGTGCTGAAGTCCGTCACACTTTGTTGCTTGCTTCCAAATTCCTGCAGCAATTATAGACCAGAAGGAGCAGAAGGTTATTTTAAAAAGAACATTACTGCTTCAATACTTTTAATAAACAAGTGAAAGCAAATGCAAAAGCCCTAATGTGCTACACTGAGTTTTTATACACTGACTATCAGACTTAATAATATTAACAGAACAGTAATTATCTTCATCTGCCAGTGTGCTGATTACTGTACTGATTAATTGATGAAGGCATTTATGCGCATCCCAATTTTGTAGACATACACAGTGGCATGCAAATGTTTGGGCACCCTTGCTGAAAATGTCTGTTACGACAAATAGTTAAGTGAGCAGAAAATTAACTGATCATCAAAAGGCATCAAGTAGGCATATCAGGTGGAAATTCAAATCCAATCCAAATTGCTTGAGACTGCTCTCATTGAATTCAGAATTGAATGCTAAACAACGTACTTCTTACAGAATTAAAATACGTTTATCCGTTCTTGAGATTACAAATCAAAGATTGAAAAAAAACCGGCTTAATTTTTAGAAAACTACGGTAATATTCTGTATGAGGATCACATGGTCCAAAATGGGCCTCATTAACAAATGAGATCAAGAGTTTCTTCTTAATAACTTTATTTTTCAGGATATTTACATGAAAATTGGCGGGCACATACAGTTAGGTCCATATATATTTGGACACTGACACAAATTGTTTTTTTTACCTGTTTACTGAAACATATTCAAGTTATAGTTATATAATGGACATGGACATAAAGTCCAGACTTTCAGCTTTCATTTGAGGGTATCCACATTAAAACTGGATGAAGGGTTTAGGAGTTTCAGCTCCTTAACATGTGCCACCCTGTTTTTAAAGGGACCAAAAGTAATTGGACAATTGACTCAAAGGCTATTTCATGGGCAGGTGTGGGAAATTCCTTCGTTATGTCACTCAATTAAGCAGATAAAAGGCTTTGACTCAAAACAACATGACAGTTCTGTGGAAGTGAGTAGAGGGTTCCTACAAACAAAACGAAGTGTCTCTAGCTCTGCAAGTGCACGGACAGAGTGTGTAGAAGAGTAAATACAAAGCCAGTGACCTTACCTGAAGTTGGTCTTCTCCAGATGCCATCTTCATGGGACAGTCCATAAAAGTAGAGTGCCGAGTGCAGAGCCCATCCCACTGGAAATGCACAATTGTGGTATGTTGTGCATTTCCAGCGGGATGGGCTCTGCACACGGCACTCGACTTTTATGGACTGTCCCATGAAGATGGTATCTGGAGAAGACCAACTTCAGGTAAGGTCACTGGCTTTGTATTTACTCTTCTACACACTCTGTCCGTGCACTTGCAGAGCTAGAGACACTTCGTTTTGTTTGTAGGAACCCTCTACTCACTTCCACAGAACTGTCATGTTGTTTTGAGCTTTGCAATGGTTTTAAAACTAGCGTTTTGTATCAGCAAAAAGACATGCCCCGCGCACTGCCGTGTTAGCGCTTTCCGGTTGAAATTGCAAAAAAACGAATTTTCTCAAAACACATCCGATTGATGTGATTGTGGTAGCAACTCAACGTATGCACTCCCAATAATGCGAAAATAGACCTAGAAAGCATTTCACTCCAGAGTATTCCTTTAAACAATACCAGATTTGGAAACTTAGATGAGCGTCTGCATGCACAGTTTTCACAGCACAACCAGCAAGCGTCTGATATGCATAGTGTCTTGCAAAAGTATTTATCCCCCTTGGTGTTTGTCCTGTTTTGTCGCATTACAAGCCAGAATTAAAATGGATTTTTGGGGGGTTAGCACCATTTGATTTACACAACATGCCTACCACTTTAAAAGGTGCAAATTGTTGTTTTATTGTGACAACCAATAATTAAGATTGAAAAAAAAAAAAGAAATCTGGAGTGTACATAGGTAGTCACTCCCCCCAAGTCAATACTTTGTAGAGCCACCTTTTGCTGCAATTACAGCTGCAAGTCTCTTGGGGTATGTCTCTATTCGCTTAGCACATCTAGCCACTGGGATTTTTGCCCATTCCTCAAGGCAGAACTGCTCCAGCTTGTGTACAGCAATCTTCACGTTATGCCACAGATTCTCAATTGGATTGAGGTCTGGGCTTTGATTAGGCCATTCCAAGACATTTAAATGTTTCCCTTTAAACCACTCCATGTAGCTTTAGCAGTATGTTTTGGGTCATTGTCCTGCTGGAACATGAACCTTTGTCCCAGTCTCAAACCTCTGGCCGACTCAAACAGGTTTTCCTCCAGAATTGCCCTGTATTTAGTGCCATCTATCTTTCCTTCAGTCCTGACCAGCTTTCCTATCCCTGCAGATGAAAAATATCCCCACAGCATGATGCTGCCACCACCATGCTTCACTGTAGGAATGGTGTTTTCAGGGTGTTGGGTTTGCACCACACATGGCGTTTCCCATGAAGACCCCCCCAAAAAAAAAAAAAATTTTAGTCTCATTTGACCAGAGAATCTTCTTCCATGTGTTTGGGGATTCTGCCACATGCTGTTGGGCAAACTCAACTTTTTTTTTAAGCAATGGCTTTTTTCTGGCCACTCTTCCATAAAGTCCTGCCCTGTGGAGTGTATGGCTTAAAGTGGCCCTATGGACAGATACTCCCATCTCCGCTGTGGATCTCTGCAGCTCCTTCAGTGTTATCTTTGGTGTCTTTGTTGCATCTCTGATTAATGCCCTCCTTGCCCGGTCTGTGAGTTTTGGTGGGTGGTCTTCCCTTGTCAGGTTTGTAGTGGTACCATATTCTTTCCATTTTGCTATACTGGATTTAATGGTGCTCCCTGGGATATTTTTTATTTTATGATTATTATTTTTTAAAATAACCCAACCCTGATCTATACTTCTCCACAACTTTGTCTCTGACCTGTTCGGAGGCTCCTTGGTTTTCATGTTGCTTGCTTAGTAGTGTTGCAGAGTCAGGGTCCTTCCAGAACAGGTTGATTTACACAGACATCATGTGACAGATCACGTGACCCTTAGCTTGCACAAAGGTGGATCTTAAATCAACTAATTATGTGACGAAGTGAATTGGTTGGACCAGATCTTATTTAGAGGTTTCATACGAAAGGGGGTGAATACTTATGCACACTCCAGATTTCTGTTTTTTCATCTTAATTATTGTTTGTGTCACAATAAAACAGCAACGTGCACCTTTAAAGTGGCAGGCATGTTGTGCTAACCCTCCAAAAATCCATTTCAAGCCTAGGTCACAACCGGACGTACGATTTTTTGGCCGTGCGATTTTTGGCGTTTCCCAAATCGCTGCATTTTTTTTCTTCGTGGAGAAAGACGCACGTTGGCTGTAAGCTTGTCTTGCAACCTGAAAAAAACGTAAGCGCCCGTAGCGTTTGTTTGACACGACAAAGAACCTCTGCGGCCGGTCTACGGCTCGAAAATCAGCACGTCACACGTGCGCCCTCCGTGCGTTTCTTGCATTTTTTGCACGTAGGAGCACGTACGGCCGGTTGTGACCGAGGCATCAATTAGAGCAGTGGTTCCCAAACTTTCTCTGCTGGGCCCCCCTTTGGTAGATAAGAAAATTTTTGCACCCCCCCGACAAAAAGAGAAAAAAAAAAAAAAAAACCCGGACACACATACACATTTTGTTTTCAGACTCCATTGCAGTTTATTAATACAAACCTCAACCTTTTTTGAACAAATAAAAGTAAACTGCCATAAACTACAGGTTGCAATATAATTATTTTAAGTATAACTGTTTTCAAGCACCTTAACTGTGTAACAGGTTTCTTTTTTTAATATTCAACATTATCAATGCAGTTTTCAAACATTGCCTCTCTGCAAAAATGGGTTTTAAAACATGACCAACTCCCTGAGAAGAAAAAAACAAAAACCTAAAGACTTGTTGTGCAAAAATGACACCTTTAATCCTCGCATCTTTTCAGTGACTGGTGTGGGCCTGCTTCATGCTGCAGATCTTCTCAAATCTGGGTTGCAGTTTTGAGATTGCCACTCAGAGTTCATTTTCAATGTCCAGCTTTGATCTGTATTTTGTCTTGATTGAGGCCACAGCAGAAAAAACCTCTCTCACATACAGTCGGAGGAAAATGTTTGTACACCCTTTGGAATTTTTTACATTTCTGCCTAAATTATTCATAAAACGTCACCTGAACTCTCCAGCAATCTTAAGAATGAACAAACAGTGTCTGCTTGAACTAAAACCACTCAAACAATTACATGTTATCATATTTTTATTGGCCATAAGATGGAAATATTGACAGGATAGGGAGGCATAAGTAAGTACACCCTTAGCTAAGGCTCATCCAAGAGCTAATTAGATGATTAAACAATTTGACTCAGGTGTGAGCCAACCTGATGTCCAATCACTGAGGTGTGTCGTAAGCTACCCACCCCACTGGAAAACCAGTTAAAAGGTGCGTTTTGATGAGAGGCATGTTCTGTGCATCATGCCTCGCTCAAAGGAGCTGTCTGAAGACTTAAGACACAAAATAATTGATTTGTATAAAGCTAAAAAGGGTTACAAAACCATCTCTAAGACCCTTGGTGTTCATGTGTCTACAATTAGAAAAACTGTGTATAAATGGAGACAATTTGGAACGGTTGTTACTCTGCCAAGGAGTGGCCGCCCTGCGAAGATCACTCCAAAGGCACTTCGAGTCATCATCAATGAGGTAAAAAAGAATCCAAGAGTGTCCGCTGAAGACTTGAGGAAATCACTGAAACATGCTGACATCTCTGTGGACACATCTACTATAAGAAAGACACTGAACAAGAATGGGATTCATGGGAGAAGGCCACGGAGGAAGCCATTGCTGTCCAGAAAGAACATTTCTGCTCGTTTGGAGTTCGCGAAAAAGCATTTGGATGTTCCTCAGCGCCACTGGAAAAACATATTGTGGTCTGATGAAACCAAAGTTGAATTGTTTGGGGGGGGGGACACACACCACATCATGTGTGGAGGAAAGTCGGTACAGCACACCATCAGCAAAACCTCATCCCCACCGTCAAGTATGGCGGCGGTAGCATCATGGTGTGGGGGTGCTTTGCTGCCTCTGGGCCTGGACAACTGGCTATAATCAATAGAAAAATGAATTCTCAAGTATATCAAGATATTTTGCAGAAAAACCTGAGGCAATCTGTCAAAAAAGTTGAAACTCGAGAGGATGGGTCCTGCAACAGGACAATGACCCTAAACACAGAAGCAGGTTGACATTAGAATGGTTTCAGAAGAACAAAATTCACGTTCTGGAATGGCCCAGTCAAAGCCCCGACCTCAATCCAATCGAGATGTTGTGGCATGACCTCAAGAAAGCCATCCATTCCAGGCATCCCAGGAATCTTGCTGAATTGCAACAGTTTTGCAAAGAGGAATGGTGCAAGATTTCTCCTGATCGTTGTGCCCGTCTAGTCTGCAACTACAGGAAATGTCTGGTTGAAGTTATAGCCAGAGGAGGGTCAACCAGCTACTGAATCAAAGGGTGTACTTACTTATGCCTCCCTATCCTGTGAATAATTCTAATCTTACGGTCAATAAAAATATGATAAAACGCAAATGTTTGGGTGGTTTTAGTTCAAGCAGACACTGTTTGTTCATTCTTAAGATTGCTGGAGAGTTCAGATGATGTTTTATGACCAATTTAGGCAGAAATGTAAAAAATTCCAAAGGGTGTACAAACATTTTCCTCCGACTGTAGGTAGGATGTGGCAAAAGGAAGAAGTATGGCCAGGGCTCTCTTACCTAGCAGTGGGTAATCTTTTTCCACTCCAATCCAAAATGCAGCCAGTGTCTTTGACAAACTGCAGCCTCATTGTTGAATCAGAGGTGACATCAATGAACTGTTCCTCCTCTGACGTACTGGAGTCGGCAGGTGGTGTTGCACTGAAGGGGTCACGGATCCAGTCATATTCTTTGGGATCCTGCATCAGGAAATATTTCTGGAAATGGTTCTGAAGGGCAGAGATGTGTGCTTTCATGCATGGAATCACTGTGTTCTGCAGTTTGTTGTCTTCAATGAATGATTTCAGGTTCTCAAATGAGTCCACATTTCCAACCTTCACTCGCTGCAGCCACATCTCAAGTTTTCTGGTGAATGATGTGATTTTATCTGCCAGATGTGGGAGGTGTGTATTTGTGCCCTGCAACTGCAAATTCACTTCACTGAGTTTCAGAAATAGGTCACTGAGGTATGCAAGTTTCATGAGGAACTTGTTACAGTAAAATTTGTGGGCAAGATCATTGCCCTCTTCCTTCAAAAAGATGCGGATTTCATCTCGCAGTTCAAAGACCCTGGACAGCACCTTCCCACGTGACAGCCATCAGGACTCGCTGTGAAACAGAACAGCTGTGTGGTCGGAGCCCATTTCCTCGCACAGTGCCGAAAAAATCCGGGCTTTGACAGGTCGTGTTTTGATGTAGTTGACGGTGGCAATGACGCCAGTCATTACATCATTCAGCTCGGGACTCAGCTGTTTAGATGCCAGGGCTTCACGGTGTATCATGCAGTGCGTCCACTGCACATTGGGGGAGACGGCTTGATGAGCGCTTGCAGCCCTGCCCGTTTCCCAGCCATAGCCTGCGCCCCGTCAGTGCAGATCCCCCACACAGTCCTCCCATTTCAGGTTGGCCTCTTTCAAGTAAGAGTCAATGATTTTAAACAGTTCTTCTGCTGTGGCTCTGCCAGTAACTTTTTGCAGAAAAGCAATTCCTCCCTCATGTCATCTCCATCTATGAATCTGACGTAAGTAATGCCGCTTTTCCACTACAAACGCGGCTGAGTCGGGCTGAGCCATGCCGTGCTGAGTTGGGCTGAGTCGAGCTGAGCGGGGCTGTTGGAGTTGCATTTCGACTACCACCGCGCTGAACCGTGCTGGCTGGAAGTGGGTGGACACATTGGGTGGAGTTAGCGAAAGTGGGTGGACGTCACGTGATGTCGTTAAGCGGCGCAAACAGTGACATCAGTGATCTTTTAAGCAGTAGTCTCACGACCCGAATAGTAAACAATAAACATGGAGGACATGGAGTCGTTAGTGTTGCTGGTCTTGGTGCTGTGGCTTGTTGTCACTGACAACGCGGACAGATACTGGCAAGAGCGTATAGATGAGGCGAGGCGCATAAGGCTTCAGAAATTCTCGTAATTCGTAATTCTTCTTCTTCCGGGTTTACGGTGTTTACAGATCCCAGCGTGCTTGCGGGGCGTGTGGGCATGTGAGGACACTCCTCCTCACCAATCAGTGCACAGGGGAGTGTCTCCTCACGCCCCTAGCCCCACTCGGCTCGGTTTGGCTCGCTTCAGCCCCACTCCAAAACCGTGCGAGTTTTGGGGGCTAAGCAGGGCTGAAGCGAGCTGAGTCGTGCTGTTTTGAGATAGTCGAAACGCGAGCCGTGTTGGGCTGAAGTGAGCTGAAGCGAGCTGAAGTGAGCTGAAAAAGGGTAGTGGAAAAGGGCCATAATTAATAAACAGTCTTTGTTACTGTCAGTGGCTTCATCCATCTGAAGAGAAAAGCGGCTGTCACGCACTGTCATTAAGCTGCTCCTCTATGTCCTTTGACATGTAATAAATGCACCTGCCGATGGTGGTGTTGGACAGAGGAATAGCCCTTAGTTTGCTGGCTGCAGTGTCATCAAGCATAGTTGATACCATGTCCATAGCACAGGGAAGTTGAGCATTTGCCGGCATGGATGCAGCTTTAGTAAATAGGGACTGTTGAGCACGGCGGTTTACGAGTTTTTGTCTGAAAAACTCAACTGGCTTGTCTTTGTGCTCTGGATGTTTTGTCTCCAAGTGGTGTCTTAGCTTGTTTGGCTTCAAGCTGTCACAAGCTAGCACTTTAAGACAGACAACACACTGTGGTCTCTCCTCATTACCCACTGTTGTACAGGTGAAGCCAAAGACAAGATACGTGTCGCCATATTTTCTTGTCTTTGCCTTGGAATGAACTTGCTTTGGAAGCAAATTTGGCGATGCTTCATCCTCTGATTTGCGTTTACGTGGGAGCCCCGCGCCCCCCGCCAAAAACTTCTCCATGTTATGCTAGCAGTGTAATTTATTGATTCATTCATTCATTCATAATTATTAGAGCTTGTAATGCAACAAAACAGGACAAAAACCAAGGGGGATGAATACTTTTGCAAGAAACTGTACATTAAGGTAAAGATGAGACTTTTTTTCCAGAATGTTCTGTGAGATTTGTCTATCATATTTGTTTTGTACAATTGTAAAGTGGAAAAAAAAAAGGAAAGGAACACTACGTGAAAGTTTGAGCACCCCCAACACATTTGAGTTCTCAGGTAACTTTTCCAAGGTTCCAGACCTTATTTAGCTTATTGAGCTGTGGCTTGTTCACATTCATCTTTAGGAAAGGGCAGGTGATGCAGATTTCAAAACTGTATAAATTCTCCAACTCCTCAAGCTTGTCCCTAAAATCAGCAGCCATGGGCTCCTCTAAGCAACTCCCCAGCATTATGAAAAATAAAATAATTGATGCTCACAAAGCAGCAGAAGGCTACAAGAAGATAGCAAAGGTGTTTCAGGTAGCCGTTTCCTCAGTTCATAACGTTATTCAGAAATGGCAGTTAACAGGAATGGTGGTCAAGGTGAGGTCTGGAAGACCAAGAAAACGTTCTGAAAGAACTGCTTGCTGAATTGCTAGAAAGGCAAATTTAAAAAGTTTGACTGCAAAAGACCTTCAAGAAGATTTAGCAGACTCTGGACTGGTGGTGCATGGTTCAACTGTGCAGCAACACCTGAATAAATATGACCTTCATGGTGGAGTCAGCAGAAGAAAACCTTTCCCATGTCCTCGCCACAAAATTCAGCATCTGAAGTTTGCAAAGGAACATCTAAACAAGCCTAATGCATTTTAGAAACAAGTCCTGTGGACTGATGAAGTCAAAATAGAATTTGTTGGCCACAATGTGCAAAGGTGTGTTTGGAGAAAAAAGGGTGCCGAATTCCAGGAAAAGAACACCTCTCCAACTATGAAGCATGGGGGTGGATTGATCATGCTCTGGGCTTGTGTTGCAGCCAGTGGCACAGGAAGTATTTCATTGGTAGAGGGAAGAATAGATTCAAATAAATACCAGCAAATTCTGGAAGCAAGCATCATACCGTTTGTAAAAAAAAAAAGTTAAAAAGAGGACGGGTCCTACAACAAGATAATTATCCGAAACACCTCAAAAGAGGTGCAAGCTGAAGGTTTTGCCATGACCTTACAGTCCCCTGACCTAAACATCATTGACCGGAGTGTCAACGACGCAGTAGCTCACACGGTCGTAGCATGAGAAACCAGACTTGTTTATTTTTAATTAGCCAAGCTGCTCTTCATGAGGACAATAAGAACAAGTTGATCTTCAAAACAAAACAATGAGAATCAAAAACCATTGAAAACTGAGGGAGGAGGAGGAGGAGGAGGAGCGATTTTCCTGAACGTTCATTAATCAGCAACTTGTTAATGAGAAACCACAAAACCAGGGAGTAACTTTTGTGCAGACTGATTAGATCTTCCAAACAAAACAAACAATCAGAATCAAAATCCATTGAAAAGTCAGGGAGGAGTAGCAATTTTTGTGAACTGTAAACGAACGACAGATGCATGATGGCAATAGCTCATCGCTTACAGCCTGCGAGCTAAAAATCTGTGGATAAATCTAAAAAAGAACAGTGCATGCAAGACGGCCTAAGAATCTTGCAGAATTAAGGATGAATGGATGAAAATACCCCAAGTAAGAACTGAAAGACTCTGAGCTGGCTACAAAAAGCATTTATAAGCTGTGATATTTGCCAAAGGGGGTGTTACTAAGTACTGACCAGGTCAGGTGCCCAAACTTTTGCTTCAGGCCCTTTTCTTTTTTTTTTTTTTGGTATTTTGTACCTGTACATGATGGAAATAAAATGTGACCTAGCCAAAAATATTAAAGAAATGTATCATCTTTACCTTTACGCCCTTGGGTGATCAGTTCATCTTCTGTTTACTTAACTACAGTGGATATATAAAGTGTACACACCCCGTTAAAATCGTTTTTTTGTTTGTTTTTTAAAAACAACATAAAAACCTAAGACCATGATAAATAATTTCAAAACTTTTCCCACCTTTAATGTGACCTACAACCTGTACAATTCAACTGAAAAACAAATCTGTTGGGGGGGGGGGGGAACAACAACAAAAAAAAAAAAGCGTACAATAAGCTGGTTGCATAAGTGTGCACACCCTTAAACTAATATTTTGTTGATGCACCTTTTGATTTAATTACAGCGTTCAGTCTTTTTGGGTCGGAGTCTATCAGCCTGCCACATCTAGACTTGGCAATATTTGCCCACTCTTCCTTGCAAAAGCGCTCCAGATCTGCCAGATTGCGAGGGCATCTCTTGTGCACAGCCCTCTTCAGGTCACCCTACAGATTTTCAATTGGATTCAGGTCTGAGCTCTGGCTAGGCCATTCCAAAACTTTAATTTCCTTCTAGTGAAGCCATTCTTTTGTTGATTTCAATGTATGCTTAGGGTCACTGTCGTGCTGAAAGATGAAATTCCTCTTCATCTTCAGCTTTCGAGCAGACACCTGAAGGTTTTGGGACAAAATTGACTGGTATTTAGAGCTGTTCATAATTCCCTCCGCCTTAACTAAAGCCCCTGTTCCAGCTGAAGAAAAACAACCCCAATGCATGATGCTGCCACCACCATGCTTCACCGTGGGTATGGGGTTCTTTTGGTGATGCGCAGTGTTGTTTTTCCACCAAACGTACCTTTTGGAATTGTGGCCAAAAAGTTCAACCTTGGTTTCATCAGACCATAACACATTTTCCCACATGCTTTTGAGTGTGTTGATGTATTTTTTGCAAAATTTAACCAGGCCTGGATGTTTTTCTTTGACCCTACCCCATAGTCCAGACATATGGAGAATACGGGAGATTGTTGTCACATGTAGTAAACAACCAGTACTTGCCAGAAATCCCTGCAGCTCCTTCAGTGTTGCTCTCGGCCTCTCGGCAGCCTCCCTGACCAGTTTTCATCTTGTCTTTTCATCAATTTTGGAGGGATGTCCAGTTCTCGGTAATGTCACTGCTGTCCCATATTTTCTCCACTTCTTGATGACTGTCTTCACTGTGCTCCATGGTATATCTAATGCCATGGAAATGTTTTTGTCTCCTTCTCCTGACTGATACCTTTCAACAATGAGATCCCTTTGATGCTTTGTAAGCTCTCTGTGAACCCTGGCTTTTGCTGGAGGATGCAACTGAGGAAATGTCTGAACTTTATTTGGGGTTAATCAGAGTCATTTTAATTGATGGCGTGTGTGAACCCAAAAAGACCGAATGCTGGAATTAAATCAAAAGGTGCATCAACAAAGTATTAGTTTAAAGGAACAGTCCACCGTATTTCCATAATGAAACATGCTCTTATCTGAATTGAGACGAGCTGCTCCGTACCTATCCGAGCTTTGCGCGACCTCCCAGTCAGTCAGACGCAGTCAGACGCGCTGTCACTCCTGTTAGCAATGTAGCTAGGCTCAGTATGGCCAACGGTATTTTTTGGGGCTGTAGTTAGATGCGACCAAACTCTTCCGCGTTTTTCCTGTTTACATAGGTTTATATGACCAGTGATATGAAACAAGTTCAGTTACACAAATTGAAACGTAGCGATTTTCTATGCTATGGAAAGTCTGCACTATAATGACAGGCGTACTAACACCTTCTGCACGCTTCGGCAGCGCATTGATATCTGAGCTCCGTATCAATGCGCTGCCGAAGCAATTATTTATCATGGTCTCATTTTTTTTTACATTAAATCCCCCCCATCATTTTAATGGGGTGTGTACACCTTATATCCACTGTACTCACAGGAACAGACATTTTAAGTAAGGGTGCTCAAGCTTTTGCATGCCACTGTATGACAGGAACCCAACACGAGAGCTTCTTTATGGCTCAAGAGAGAAGAAAAAGAGGGAAAAAAAAAAAAAAAAAGAGCTGGTGATGATTGTGCCAGCTTCAAATTTAGCTCACACTAGAAATCCCTTTCCCGGCTGCTCCCGAAGGAACCCTGACCAATCACAACGGCCGCTCCAACAGAATGTCGGAGGGACCAATCCCCTTTACTTTCCCAGTTATTACTTTTAGCACCTGTCCGCGATATTTTCTGAACTTTGTCAATTCTGCTTTTCTAAATAAATTGAAAATGTTAAATCATTTAAATACCTGTGATCTCAACCAATGTAAGGTGGTTCACAGATGAAAGAATGAAAGCAGTAAAGACCACACGCATACATGCTCTGTTATATGTACAACCTTTCTTTGTCCCACAAATGTCATGCAAGAAAGAAAACAAAAACGCCTGTGACTTTGTTGGTTCCTGTCCAATCCCAGTCCTGATATCTAGTTTACCGTGCAATACAAATAAGTCCTTTATGAGCTCCTATAGTCAACATGGTGGAAGAACAGATTATTAGTTCAGTCACTCAATGGTAGCTAAGAACCTATTAAAATGACCTCATTAATTCAGGTGTACATTGCGGAACAACACCCACCTGTATTTTCTGTATGGCCACGCTCATAGCCTGCTCTGCTGTCATTTGCATGCTTTGTGTCACGGCTCCGCCGTTCCTCAGGGCACTCGTTTGGGTCTCGAGCACTGCCTGGCTCAGCCTGGCCAGACCCTTCATTAGCAGGACCATGTCACTCGCCATGGCGCCACCTCACTTCTAGGAGAGACAGTCTGTAATAATTCCAGAAATAATGGAATGACACTTTAGAGATGAAACCTAAGCCAAAAATATGTTAGCTAACATAATAGGTATGGTGAGCTGGGTAGTTAGGCTTTTCTACTTTTGCAACCTTGACCAAAAGTTCTCTCATCTCATCTCATTATCTCTAGCCGCTTTATCCTGTTCTACAGGGTCGCAGGCAAGCTGGAGCCTATCCCAGCTGACTATGGGCGAAAGGCGGGGTACACCCTGGACAAGTCGCCAGGTCATCACAGGGCTGACACATAGACACGGACAACCATTCACACTCACATTCACACCTACGGTCAATTTAGAGTCACCAGCTAACCTAACCTGCATGTCTTTGGACTGTGGGGGAAACCGGAGCACCCGGAGGAAACCCACGCGGACACGGGGAGAACATGCAAACTCCGCACAGAAAGGCCCTCGCTGGCCACGGGGCTCGAACCCGGACCTTCTTGCTGTGAGGCGACAACGCTAACCACTACACCACCGTGCCACCCCTGACCAAAAGTTAAATAAATAAATAAATAAATAAATAAATCCATCCATTATCCATTTATCCTGTGCAGGGTTGTGGGCAAACTGGAACCTATCCCATCTGACTATGGGCTAGAGGTGGGGTACACCCTGGATAAGTCACCAGATCATCACAGGGCTGACACATTGAGACAAGTAACTATTCACACCTACGGTCAATCTAGAGCCACCAATTAGCTCAACCTGCATGTCTTTGGACTGTGGGGGAAACTGGAGCACCCAGAGGAAACCCATGCACACATGGGGAGAACATGCAAACTCCACACAGAAAGGCCCCTGTCGACCACTGGGCTGAAACCCAGAACCTTCTTGCTGTGAGGCAACAGCGCTAACCACTACACCAATAAAACCCAGCTCACTAAGTCAGCGAAACAACCAAATCGCCAATTGCCAAGCATGCAACGATTCACCAAATTCATGATCCAATTCATGCTAACGGGTTCACGATTCAATTTTCCCATGATATTTTTGAAAGTTGATAAATTTTCTTTATTCCTTTTGTTAAATTAAAAAAAAGTTAAAACAAACAAACATTTTGTTTCATTTTCTTAAGCTATAGTCACACTACAGCTCACGACGCTTTTCGGTGAAAATGAGGCGTTTTGGTGGCGATGCATGGTGATCTACAGGTGAGAAAGTTGTGGTCACACAGCAGGCGAACACTTAACCGTCACGCCTATACGCGCTCGAGCGGCCATGCTCGCTCACAGGACCCAATCATTATGGGAAACACCGGATGCTGATTTGAGTGCAATCAGCACACGCAGAAAGGACACAGAGGCTTTGCAAAGTATCATCATTCACTGTTGCGTTTGTTTCTAGCCATGTTTATGACTTTGCTTTTGGTTTCATTTTTGTAAATACCACGCCTGCTAATGAACAATCTTCCTGCACTTAGATCCGTTATACCGCTGCACACCTGACAGAATACTTCATAAAGTCTCTGTGAAAACAGCATCCTTATATGCGCGTGCTGATTGCTGAAATCAGCATCAGGTGTTTCCCATAACCACTGGGTTCCAAGCGCATGCATAAAATGCTCCGAAGGATCTCTGAATGTCAATGCACTTTTTTTTTTTTTTTTTAACTCTTGGTGAAGGTTAGGTTATGCTGAGCCACTACGTTGTCGAGGCATCCGTGAGCACGGATTCAAGACAAATGCATCTCAAGAGGCTTGAAGAAGGTTCCCTGAGCTTTGGGAAGTATTCCCAAACCCACCTGCGAGTATTCACCGCTTAGTTTGCCAACAAAAGACATTGCCACCAAATTTCAATAGATGCACTGACATTTTTCACAATTTTTTTGGCCACTCATGAGGTGGAGACACACCAAAAACAACTTGCAAAGCTTGGAGAACAAATCACTGTGTATTGTATGATTGGTGGTGATGCATCCAATTTTTCAGCACCAAATATTCGCAAACCCATCGCGAGCTATAGTGTGACCAGGGCCTTAATAACCAACTATAATTATTTGTCCACATTTGTAAAGGTTGGAGAAAAATATAATAGCCTATTGACTAAAACGTTCCTTCTATTAAAAAATGAAAAACTTAAATAGGCCTTTTTAAAATAAACTTTTATGAACATTTGTACTACCACCATTTGCTTCTCTTTTCTTTAGCTTTCAGCAGTCTGTAAAAAAGACAGCTCTGATTTAACAAAAAAAAAAAAAATATTTGTACAGTTGATCAGCATGGCCTAAAGGTTAGAGAAGCAGGTTTGGGACCAAAAAGTTACCAGTTCGATTCCCTGAAGCAGCAGGAATAACTGACGTGCCCTTGAGCAAGGCACCTAACCCCCAGGCTGCTCTGGGTATGTTGTACATCATTCTGGATAAGAGCATCTGCTAAATACCTCTAATGTAATGTAATAAAACAGTTCTTTCCATTTTAGATCTTTGTGTGTGTGTGTGTGTGTGTGTGTGTGTGTGTGTGTGTGTGTGTGTGTGTGTGTGTGTGTGAGAGAGTGAGTGTTTTTTCAGCATTAGACCTGTGTTACTTTCCCCTACAGTGAAGTCACGGGCATTCCCACTACTATACTGTATTGCACCCTCTGCTGTCTGAACAAATGATTACAGTCAGGAAAAACTAAGATTACGCAGCTCAATAACTCACAATTCATTTTTTATTTCATCAATTTAATTGTCACATTGTATGTCTCATCATTGCATGCCTATCAAATGCAGCAAAATAATAAGTGTGCATGATGCCCTCCCTGCAGCGATGTAAGAAATCTGATCATAAGTGGTCCCTGGAGCACATTCAAAACATGAGGCGTAAACAGCTATGTGGTTTGGCTGTCCACTTATGATCGCATAACTCAAGACGGATGTGGATATCAGGTGTGAACAAGGCCGGACTAAAGTGCAGACGATGGTGGGATCCAGAATAAGTAGCACACCAACTGCAGCATTGAGAAGCATCTTTTAAAGTCGGCTATACAAACCAAATGTACATTTTGTGAAAATTGGGTCATTTATTTCTCAGCAAGAAGGTCCGGGTTCGAGCCCAGTGGCCGGCGAGCGCCTTTCTGTGTGGAGTCTGCATGTTCTCCCCGTGTCCGCGTGGGTTTCTTCCGGGTGCTCCGGTTTCCCCCACAGTCCAAAGACATGCAGGTTAGGTTAACTGGTGACTCTAAATTGACCGTAGGTGTGAATGTGAGTGTGAATGGTTGTCTGTGTCTATGTGTCAGCCCTGTGATGACCTGGCGACTTGTCCAGGGTGTACCCCGCCTTTCGTCCGTAGTCAGCTGGGATAGGCTCCAGCTTGCCTGCGACCCTGTAGAACAGGATAAAGCGGCTAGAGATGAGATGAGATGAAAGTAGCCAACTGTGCCAGTTTGGTTGGTATAAACTTGTATTAAGTCCACTCTGATAAGTCGGTAACTAAGAAAAAAAAAAATACACAGGCTAAGTGAAGGAAGAAAAAAAAAAGGTTGCAAGGTAAGAATGCTGAAAAAGGTCATGGATTATACTGGATGGACACCAGCTATTATTCCAAAATACTGACACAATGTTCCTGTGAGAGACGTAGCAGCACTGGCATTTTGATAAAACACTTGGGAGAAGTGTTTGTGGGGTTTTGATAGAAGTAGTAGTGCATTTTATTAAAGCTGGGTTTTTGCACAGCATTACATTTAGGCTTCTCCTTTTTACTTCTTCAAAATATTTGTAAACTAATCAAAAACTTTTTTTTTTTTTAAAAAACAAGTGCATGGTAGTTGGGTATGAACTTGCATTCTGCCACAGTAATTTTCTCCAGGCACATGGCATGACCGAACATGTACCTTAAACATTCTGAGCATCTTACAAGACCGAGATGAGACAAAATCATACAGACGTTACGGTAGTTTAGTTAAAGCGGAGAGCCATAGAACACCAACAGCCAACCAAAAAGCCAGCAGAAGGAAACAGCTCTCTTCCCCCTATTCTTATAGCACAGGATTGTTTTTATAGAAAGAAACGCTTAACAGGGGCGGTGTTCTGATAAACTGTCCGACACGTCAATGCGTCCTACAAAGCCCCACTGTGCATGCGCAGAGCACAAAACGTCATTTCTTGGCATTTGAACAGATTTTTGTCCTACATCAGCTGTGCTATAAACAGTGCAGAATAAACGGTGCAGATTAACAACGTGCATTCAATCTTTACTACTTAATCTAACATAATGCTGATTTCTAACCATTGCGTGAGTCTTGCAATACATCTGAAATATCTCCCCTTCACAATCTTCCACCAAAGCGCTTCAACTTCTGACCTATCTGATCAAACGTAAAGTAAAGATAACTTGAAAGAGAACAAGTTATATTACTTCATTTATTTGAGGCAACGAGTTTCCACCTTTTTTTCAAGTAAGCTTAACTTATTCTTTTTTACAGTCAGTACGTTTACATGCACATCCAAATCGAGCTACTGTCGGTAATCGATCTAAGGGTCCCAGCAGGGGTGCCAGAGAAATCCAATCCTACATGCACACAAGGAAATCGAGCTATTGTGTGAGGTACAGTGTGCACCAGAGCCACAGGTGGCGCTACACGCCCCATCGTGTTGGTACACTTCTGGTTGTCGTCATGAAGAGCTATTCAAGAGTGTAAACAAAGTCATCAGTCTCCTCATTGCTCCAGAAGTGCACGTTTTTGCTCGCCATTTTCTCTTCTTCGTTCGTTCGTTCTCCTTGTTGCTCCTGACCTCTTCTGCTGCTCGCTACTACTACTATTGTCATGCCGACCGAGACTGTTGTGTTTCCCGCTTGTGGTCTCGTCACTCCCGGAAGGGGCAGTGCTGAAGTAAGTAGCTCGACTACGTAGCTCGATAGGGTTTACATGCACTGAGTAGCTCGGCTACAATCGCATAATCTAGGTCGCGTAGCTCGATTACGAGAAATCCAGTTCGGTTCGATTTTAGCCGAGCTACGGCAGAAATTCGATTTTCTCTATGTGCATGTATATTCTGGTGGGGTCATTTGAATTGTCAAAACTTCCTACATTCATATGTTAATGTAAAGGCATATTCTGATGGTCATTGAGTTGTCAGAAAGTCCTGCATTCATATAAAGTAAAAGAATATTCTGACGAGGTCGTTTGAACTGTCAGAATGTCCTACACTCCTATTTTAATGTAGAAGCATATCAGAACACCCTACATTCATATATTGTAAAAACATATTCCGATGGTCATTTGAATAGTCAGAACGTCCTACTTACTGTAGAAGCATATTCTGACGTGGTCATATGAGTTGTCAGAACGTCCTGCGGCGTCATTTGAATTGTAAGGACGTCCTACACTCATATTTTAATGTAGAAGCATATTCTGAAGGGGTCTTTTGAATTGTCAGAACATCCTACATTCATTTATTAATGTAAAAGCATATTCTGATGGGGTCATAGGAGTTGTGAGAACGTCCTGTGGCGTCATTTGAATTGTAATAACGTCCTACACTCATTTTAATAGAGCAAATGGTACTTGTGAATAGTGACAAAAAAAACTATTAATTCTACATATTCTGACAGGGTCAATTGAGTCAGAGCATCCTAGATTCATATGAATGTAAAAGCATATTCTGACGGAGTCGTTTGAATTGTCAGGACGTCCTACATTCATATGAATTCTGACAGGGTTGATGGACGTTGCATCAGTGTAGAAGCTGTTCTTTGCAGAGGGAAAAACCGCGAACTATGACTAAAAGTTAAAGTTGAATCACACTGTAGGATTTCCTGCAATGTAGGACTGCTCGACAGATATGTCTGACAGCCCCTCCTACCGTAGGACGCTTCGCGGATGTAGGACCGTTTACCAGAACAGTGGCACGGTGGTGTAGTGGTTAGCGCTGTCGCCTCACAGCAAGAAGGTCCGGGTTCGAGCCCCGTGGCCGGCGAGGGCCTTTCTGTGCGGAGTTTGCATGTTCTCCCCGTGTCTGCGTGGGTTTCCTCCGGGTGCTCCGGTTTCCCCCACAATCCAAAGACATGCAGGTTAGGTTAACTGGTGACTCTAAATTGACCGTAGGTGTGAATGTGAGTGTGAATGGTTGTCTGTGTCTATGTGTCAGCCCTGTGATGACCTGGCGACTTGTCCAGGGTGTACCCCGCCTTTCGCCCGTAGTCAGCTGGGATAGGCTCCAGCTTGCCTGCGACCCTGTAGAACAGGATAAAGCGGCTACAGATAATGAGATGAGAAACGGTTAACAGTCCTCACGGACATTTGCACACAAAACAAGTTGTTTGGATTTGCCATGTAAATTTTTAAAACAAACAAAAATCACAAGTTAGCGTGAACTAGTGAGTCTGTAACTCTGGAAGGATTTTCAAAAAAATGTTTGCAAGTGCACTGGACAGCCATTTTTAATCTTACAAATCATTTCTGGCAGTAGTGCGACCCCATTTTCACATCATTCGGCTCGCTGGTAGTTTTACACTCCTGAGGACGTGTAGCTTCCATCCAGCATTTTTATTTCCGATAAGTAAGAGCAACGGACGAAAAACAAACCCTATACCATATGATTTACTACAGGATACAGCTTATTTTCCATCTATCCATTATCTGTAACCGTTTATCCCGTGCAGGGTCGCAGGCAAGCTGAAGCTATCTCAGCTGAATATGGGCGAGAGGCGAGGTATACCCTGGACAAGTCACCGGATCATCGCAGGGCTGACACTGAGACAAACAATCATTCACACCTACGGTCAATTTAGAGTCACCAGTTAACCTAACCTGCATGTCTTTGGACTGTGGGGGAAACCGGAGCACCCAGAGGAAACCCACGCGGACACAGGGAGAACATGCAAACTCCGCACAGAAAGGCCCCCGTCAGCTGCTGGGATCGAACCCAGAACCTTCTTGCTGTGAGGCGACAGCGCTAACCACTACACCACCGTGCCGCCCAAAGCTTATTTTGTTACATTTTAATATACAGATACAATTTTTGTACCAGTAGAGCAAAGCAAGTCAAGTATATGACCATGATTGTGTGTGGGAAAGTCAACATGCTGAGTTAAACCAAAACATTCAAAGACGGTCAAGAGTTCATCAGTAAGGGAGCAACTAATATCAACATGAATATTAAAGTCACCCAGAAGAATGACAGCAGAACAGACAGATGAGGCTACAGTTAGCAGTTCATTCTGTTCAGACAGAAAAAGAGATGGTGATGATTTGGGAGGTCGATAGATTAAGATCATCAACATCGGTGTGGGAATGGAGGTTTTCAAAGCCAGATATTCACAGGATGTTACATCATGAAAAACAATCTCTAAGTTTCAAACCACATCGGAAAACTGCAGCTAGACCTCCACCTTTCCCTGTGAGACGGGGCTTCGAAAAATGTGTGTATCCAGCTGGTGAAGACATATTTAAATGTAGATAGTCCTCAGCCTGTTGCCATGTTTCCACCAGCAGAAGTATGTCCAGGGTCTTTTTGATAATTAGGTCATTCATGAGTGACGCTTTGTTGGTGATGGAGTGGGAGTTTAAAAGGCCAATCTTCGCAGGAAACACAGGTGACAATCCAGAGACAGCAGAACATTGCAGTTTCCCAAGTGAGCGAAGAACACTGTGATTAACTCCATGAGCATTCTTGTTGACCTTGGCAATCCGATTGCGTGTCCATATGATGGGTATGGAAGACTCCGAAGCATAATGAGCAGTCGGAGAGCGCGAAGAGCGGTGAATATACCGAGGGCGGCGCGCGATTCCAATAGAACGGCACAGATTAAATACCGCGGAATCCAAGCGGTGCCGCGCACTAAGGCTTTTTAATTCCTCCGGTGAGTAGGTGTAAAACATGGGTAAAAGCCCAGGCCACAAAACCAATACCCAGACCCACAGTCACGATCCAAAAACAGATGGACAGACACAGTCCAATGTAAGGTGCAAAGCCACCTAGCCTAACACCGCTCATAAACGTAGCCAAAACACCAGCGCAGTTCCACACCCAGAGTACAGTGCAGGGAAGCAATTTGACTAACCAGCACATAAAACAGACAACAGCGTGGTGAAAGGTGGAAACTCGCTCACCACTGCTGAAGTCAAGCGGGTGGAAAAAAGCGGGGGCTCGCAGGCGGGTTAGCTACAGGTGATTGCAAAAAGCCGGTGTCAAAACCAAGCAAGAAGAGTCCGAAATTAACCGAAAAGAAAAAAAAAATGGAAATACGTTGCCAAAAATCAAAAGCACAGATAAAGAGAAAAAAAGAAAACGCCGGGGAGAAGAGGCAGCAAACTCGCGCACTACGTACTCTCAACCGGAAACAGGAAGTGTTTTAATGAAGCAAACCTCACTGCCATTTTTGTTTACAAACTCTTGTTTAAGTGTCCTTGGGTTTGTGAAAGGCGCTATATAAATTGAACTTATTATTATTATTATTAATAAATAAAGTGAAAAGTTGCCTCTTAAAGGAATAGTCCACCGTACTTCCATAATGAAATATGCTCTTATCTGAATTGAGACGAGCTGCTCTGTACCTCTCCGAGCTTTGCGCGACCTCCCAGGTCAGACGCAGTGAGACGCGCTGTCACTCCTGTTAGCAATGTAGCTAGGCTCAGCATGGCCAACGGTATTTTTTGGGGCTGTAGTTAGATGCGACCAAACTCTTCCACGTTTTTCCTGTTTACATAGGTTTATATGACCAGTGATATGAAACAAGCTCAGTTACACAAATTGAAACGTAGTGATTTTCTATGCTATGGAAAGTCCGCACTATAATGACAGGCATACTAACACCTTCTGCGCGCTTCGGCAGCGCGTTGATACGGAGCTCAGATATCAATGCGCTGCCGAAGCGCGCAGAAGGTGTTAGTATGCCTGTCATTATAGTGCGGACTTTCCATAGCATAGAAAATCACTACGTTTCAATTTGTGTAACTGAACTTGTTTCATATCACTGGTCATATAAACCTATGTAAACAGGAAAAACGCGGAAGAGTTTGGTCGCATCTAACCACAGCCCCAAAAAATACCATTGGCCATGCTGAGCCTAGCTACATTGCTAACAGGAGTGACAGCGCGTCTGACTGCGTCTGACTGACTGGGAGGTCGCGCAAAGCTCAGAGAGGTACGGAGCAGCTCGTCTCAATTCAGATAAGAGCGTATTTCATTATGGAAGTACGGTGGACTGTTCCTTTAAGTACGGCGGGGAACAAACCCACAGAGCTTTGTGCTGGTTCTGGGGTAACTTCAGACAGAGACATTAATGGCCCTTTTCCACTACCCTTTTTCAGCTCGCTTCAGCCCGACACGGCTCGCGTTTCGACTACCAAAAACCAGCACGACTCAGCTCGCTTCAGCCCTGCTTAGCCCCTAAAACTCGCACGGTTTTGGAGTAGGGCTGAAGCGAGCCAAAGCGAGCCGAGTGAGGCTGGGGGCGTGAGCGGACACTCCCCTGTGCACTGATTGGTGAGGAGGAGTGTCCTCACATGCCCACACACGCCCCGCGAGCACGCTGGGATCTGTAAACACCGCAAACCCAGAAGGAGAAGAATTACGAATTACGAGAATTTCTGAAGCCTTATGCGCCTCGCCTCATCTATACGCTCTTGCCAGTATCTGTTGGCGTTGTCGGTGACAACAAGCCACAGCACCAAGACCAGCAACACTAACGACTCCATGTCCTCCATGTTTATTGTTTACTATTCGGGTCGTGAGACTACCGCTTAAAAGCTCACTGATGTCACTGTTTGCGCTGCTTAACGACATCACCTGACGTCCACCCACTTTCGCTAACTCCACCCAATGTGTCCACCCACTTCCAGCCAGCACGGTTCAGCGCGGCTGTAGTCGAAATGCAACTCCAACAGCCCCGCTCAGCCCGACTCAGCACGGCACGGCACAGCCCGACTCAGCCGCGTTTGTAGTGGAAAAGCGGCATAAGTCAACAAGAGACGGTCACTATTTTTAAAACCGCTCCACTATTTCACAGCTATGCGTGCATAGTACCTGGGCAAGGACCCAAGTTCACAAAAGGATCCATGGGTGCTTGGGTAAAGCTTGTCTGGTGGTGAAAATAGCAACAATATGGAGGACCAGGGATAAAGATCAGTTGGACTCCTGGACCTGAGAATACCACTTTATCCAATATGTTTATCAGCATTTCCTCTTGACTGCATTTGCAATTTAATATGATATGGACACGAGAGTTTTACTGGGAAATACACTGCTCGTATTTTTCACACAAGCCACATCCAGGACATGGAGAACCAAAACAAACCGTGACAAATCTGTCAGTCATGAGGAAATCGATGAATTGTTTTGATAAATTTGGGGACTTTGTTTGGGAATGTCTATATAATAAAAAGAAAAAAAAAATCACGTTAGGTTGAAGATCTCATCTCATTATCTATAGCCGCTTTATCCTGTTCTACAGGATCTGAGCGACATATTTAAATAATACTGGCTGGCGTTGAGTGGTATATCAGATATATTCCATTCAGCTAGCATAATACTGAAGGAGTCGAAGACGAATATATCTGATAGACAACAAAAAAAAAAGCCAGCCAATATTCATCTCATTATCTCTAGCCGCTTTATCCTGTTCTACAGGGTTGCAGGCAAGCTGGAGCCTATCCCAGCTGACTACGGGCGAAAGGCGGGGTACACCCTGGACAAGTCGCCAGGTCATCACAGGGCTGACACATAGACACAGACAACCATTCACACTCACATTCACACCTACGCTCAATTTAGAGTCACCAGTTAACCTAACCTGCATGTCTTTGGACTGTGGGGGAAACCGGAGCACCCGGAGGAAACCCACGCGGACACGGGGAGAACATGCAAACTCCACACAGAAAGGCCCTCGCCGGCCACGGGGCTCGAACCCGGACCTTCTTGCTGTGAGGCAACAGCGCTAACCACTACACCACTGTGCCGCCCCGCCAGCCAATATTATTATAATAATAAAACACACACACACACACACACACTTCATATCAGCATTGTCGAAGGCCAACGCTAGCTTATCCGCGACTCGGTGCTGTTAGTGCAGCAGTTCAGTTACTTTCTAGCCGGTGTAGTGTTAGCGAAGGCCAATACTAATGCAGCCAAGCTGAAAATTATAATTATTTTCCCTGTGTAATTTACTGAGTTACTTTTAAAATCAACATTGACAATGCCACACAATGAAGCGACCTGGCAGTCAAAATTCTCTCAAAATCTTCAGCATTTAAATGACGCAAACCCCGCGGCCATGTTTGTTTACAAACTGTCAGTCACTCGCTAGCGCGGAAGTTTTACATCTCCGATGTGTCTCCTTTCCAGTTTTTCGATGCCCTTTGGTGTTTTTCTCTTGTAAATACGCGTGAAAAATATATAATGAAGTTTTGGTAGCCTTTCAGTTGTTCAGTGCATCTTTAGTTTCAGTTTATTTATTTAGTGCTTAAACCTAGCACTGGATTAGCCTCGCCTTCTCTCTTTCCTGGCCGACAAAGAAATGATCGTGTGCACGTGCAGCAGAAAAGTTCTGTCATTGGATCTTCGCGTCAGCTCCGACGCGCGATATGTCGTCTTGACAACATTCAATATTGTAACAATACTGCATGCTCATTCTCCATTGGGGAGAGTAGTGTAATACATGGAGGATAAGCGATATGACAATATTGCATACCATCAATTAACCTACTAGAAGAGAATAGAATACATGTTTTTATTCCATGGAAAAAGTGTCCTGTATGTATAATAATTCCTGATATTTCACTTTGATGATGTCACTCCCAGTGTTTTCCTGCTGACTTGACTCGTATTGTCAAAATGGCTAAGCAGTTCAAAATTAAAATTATTTTGATTAACATGCGGGGGGGGGGGGGGGGGGGGGTTGTGTGTGTGTGTGTGTGTGTGGCTGTGTCCATATAATATAAAGAACATTACACGGTGGCTCGAAGATAGAAGATAAACTTCATATCTACACTCACCACTTAAAGTTTCATATCTTTGCACAATCGTGTATTATCCTATATTTTTTTCGCAGTCCAAATCCTGTGCTCTGATTGGCTGGTGAGCGGGTCCGTATCCTACGGTACGGACGTCTGGCGACTCACTCGTTCACAACAACAAACATAGTAGCATTTTTTGTCAACATTTATCCTTATTTAAAAAAAAAAAAAGATTTATTTATAAGATTATCAAAAATCTTAAATTTTTGCCAGCATCTCTCAGGAAAATAGCATTAATTTTACAGCATGGATAGCGATAACGACAGTGTTCACAGCGAAAGCGAGTTTTACTACCCTGAGGAAGAAGAAATAAAAGAAAAAAACATTTCAGGAGAAAGCTAAAAACCTGTGACTTGCTAACACCGAGCAAAAACATGGCTGAATCCTGAATGACTCCTAAATATATAAATAGGGGACTACATAGGTGGCTAAATGTAGTTTTTTTCCCTGCCATGGAAGTGCACTTGTATACCGAGGAGGAAGCAATTTGCATTACAGCCGTGAATGAGGATTCAAAAATGGCGGCTCGGCTCGGTTTTCTCTTTCGGGCGCTCTCGTTTTCTGTTAGAATTTAGTAAAGAAAAAAGTTGTTAAAACCAACAACAATAACAAGACCGCAAAAGATCGCCATTTATAAGCGACGAGAAACAGCAGCTGTACAAACGCGAAGTCATCCATTATTATTATTATTATTGCTGCTGCTTCTTCCGTGTTGTTTTTGCTCCGATATTCACACAAAGGTTTATGCAAACGTAGTAACGTAACTGACGTATACAACGACGTAATGACGTGGCTTCCCTTTGCACCGTGAGCTATGGAAAAGCAAACTGGTTCTCAGCTGGCTCGCAAGTTGAACGAGTTGTGAACCAGCACCAGCACTGGAACCGATTTGGTGGAAAAGGGGTAAAGATGTGTCATTTTGGAAATACTCAGACCCAGTCATCTAGCAATCACAATTTGACCCTTCCACTTGCCCATTTTTCCTGCTTCCAACATATCAACTTCAAGAACTGACTGTTCTCTTGCTGCCTAATATATCCCACCCCTTGATGGGTGCCATTGTAATGAGATAATCAAATGTAATTCAGTTTACCACTCAGTGTTTTTAATTTTAATATTGCATTCTGATCTATTGACGGAAAACCATAAAGACAGCTCTGAAAGTAGGAGACTTGGGTGGATACAAGCTCTCCAAGAGGACATTTCAGAAGGCGACTGGGCCAAAATTTGTTCAAAGGCACTCACTCAAACCATCAATACCCGACTGAGATTAATTCATTATAATTGGACAATGAGGACTTGCATCATTCCAGTGAAATTAAACAAATGTGACCCTAATATTCCAGACCAATGCTACAAGTGCAATATTTATCAAGGTACTTTGTACCACTGCCTATAGGAATGTGAGGAAATTCAAAAATTGTGGAAGTCTGTGATACATCTCTCAAATAACATCTGCATTGATCCCCTTAAGCCCTAAACTGTGTATACTAGGTTTATACCATGACAATTGTTCTCTTCCAAACAGAGAAAGAAAAAAAAATTGGTAGATCTTTGTCTTCTACAGGCTAGGCACTCTATCACCCTTTACTGGAGACAGGTCCCTCCCTTGGTCAATGGTAGAAAAACTTAAAGGAGATACACAGAACCTGGATTTTTAAATAAATTTGAGTGGATAGTATCTCCAGCCTTGACTCTTGTATGCTGCTTAAATGGGAATTTAAAATATAGATATTTGAGAGTTAAAAATCGACTGCAAAGTTGGCATTCGAGCTGCCCCGCTGAGCTAGCCAGCCCTGAGCGCATGACGTCACAGCGGGAACCGGTTTTAAGGCCGAGGCCTTTGACAGCTATCGACCAAAATCATATAAATAAAAATTTAAAAGTAAGAAATACCGTTACCGACTTGCTCAACTACGACTGATTTGACTTCATTGATTGTGGGTTGACTCTCCAGCCACTGGGGGTGCATAAGCGTACTCTTGGTGCCAGTCCCAAGCCCAGATAAATTGGAGAGGGTTGAGTCAGGAAGGGCACCCGGTATAAAACTGTGCCAAATCTAACATGCAGATTGAAAAGAGAAATACCATACCGGATCGGTCGGGGCCTGGGTTAACAACGACCACCTCTGGTACTGTTGGTCAAGAGGGTGCTGGTGGAAAGTATGCTACTGTTGTGTCAAAACGGAGAAGGAGAAAGAGAGGGGGGAGGCGTGTTAGGAGAGAGCGTGAAAGATGGAAGGGAAGGAGCTGAGAATTGAGGGTAGGAACACTGAATATGGGAACACTGGCAGAGCGAGAGAGTTAGCAGGTATGATGGAAAGACGGAAGTTGGACATTTTGTGTGTGCAGGAAACGAGGTGGAAAGGAAACAAGGCCAAGAACATTGGAGGTGGATGCAAGTTGTTTTATTATGGAGTCGATGGAAAGAGAAATGGTGTTGGCATTGTTTTGAGGGGAGAGTTGGTCAGAGAGTGATAGGCATGAAGTTGGAGATTCAAGGAGTGGTAATCAATGCTGTGTGCGCGTACGCCCCACAGGTTGGATGTGAGAATGAAGGAGTCTTTCTGGGAAAAGATGGATGAAGTGATAGAAAGTATACCGAGGGAGGAGCACGTGCTGATAGGAGCAGATTTCAACGGACATGTTGGCGAGGGAAACAGAGGAGATGAGGACGTTATGGGCAGATATGATGTAAGAGAGAGAAATGTGGAAGGGTACATGGTGGTTGATTTTTCAAAGAGGGTGAATTTGGCAATAGTCAATACATACTTCGAGAAGAAAGAGCAGCACAGGGTGATGTTTAAGAGTGGAGGAAGATCTACACAGGTGGACTACATACTCTGCAGAAGGGGTAACCTGAAGGAGATTGGAGACTGTAAAGTAATGGCAAGGGAGAGTGTAGCTAGACAACATTGAGTGGTTGTGTACAGGATGAGCTTGAAAGTGAAAAAGAAGAAGCATGAAATAGTGGCGCCGAAGATTAAGTGGTGGAAACCAAGAGGTTGAACACCAGAAGGAGTTTAGGGAAGAAATGAGACAAGCATTGAGTGGTAATGGAAGTCTGCCAGAAGATTGGGATACTACTGCTATACTAGTAAGAGAGGCAGCAAGGAAGGTGCTAGGGTAGTCATCGGGAAGGAGAAAGGAAGACAAGGAGACATGGTGGTGGAACAAAGAAGTGCAGGGAATTATAAAAGAGAAGAGGCTAGCAAAGAAGAATTGGGACGATCAGAGAGATGAGGAAAGCAGGCGGTTATACAGAGCGAGGAGACAGAAGGCAAAAAGAGCGGTAGCGAAGGCGAAAGCAGGTGCATACCAGGAGTTATACAAAAGACTGGAGACCAAAGAAGGAGAGAAAGATTCGTTGGAGACAGCAAATCAGGAAGCAGAGTTGGTTAGTAAGGATGAGGTGAGGGCAGCCATGAAAAGAATGAAGACTGGGAAAGCAGTCGGACCAGATGGTATCCCAATTGAGGCTTCTTGGAGATGTTTGGGTGATACAACTGTGGAGATCCTAACGAGATTGTTTAATAAGATCCTAGAGAATGAGATAATGGAATGAGATATGGGAAAGGGTATTGGAGGCGAGATTGAGAAGAGAGGTAGCAATCTGTGAACAGCAGTATAGGTTTATGCCAAGGAAGGATGCAATTTTTGCTTTAAGAATGTTAATGGAGAAGTACAGAGAAAGCTACATTGTGCGTGTGTCGACCTGGAAAAGGCATACGATAGAGTGCCGAGAGATGAGTTATGGTATTGTATGAGAAAGTGTGGAGTGAATGAGAAGTATACCAGAGTGGTGCAAGACATGTATGAGAACAGTGAAACAGCAGTGAAGTGCACAGTTTGAACGACTGAATGGTTCAAGGTGAAGGTGGGACTCCATCAAGGATCTGCTTTTGAGTCCTTTCTTGTTTGCCATAGTGATGGATAGCTTGATGGACGAAGTGAGGCAAGAGTCACCATGGAACATGATGTCTGCGGATGATATTGTGATATGTGGTGAAAGTAGAAAGAGTTGGGTTTGGAGAGATGGAGGTATGCATTGGAATGAAGGTGAGCAGTAGCAAAACAGAATACATGTGCATCAATGAGAATGGGGGATGAGAGTGTAGTGAAGATGCAAGGAGTAGACGTAAAGAAAAGTTGGTGAATTCAAGTACCTGGGGTCAACTGTGCAGGAAAATGGGGGCTGAGATAGTGAGGTGAGAAAGAGAGTGCAGGCAGGGTGGAGCAGTTGGAGAAGGATTTCGGGAGTCACTTGTGATAGAAAAATCCCAGCAAAAGTGAAAGGTAAGATGCATAAGATGGTAGTGAGACCAGCTGTGATGTATGGATTGGAGACCGTACCCTTAACGAAGAGACAGGAGGCAAAGTTGGAGGTGGTGGAGTTGAGGATGTTAAGGTTTATGATGGGAGTGACAAGGTTGGACAGGATAAGGAACGAGCACAGAGGGACAGCACATGTGGAGAGCTTGGGAATTAAGCTAAGAGAGATGAGACAGATAGTACGGGCACATCCTGAGAAGAGATGCAGAGCATGTTGGAAGGAGAATGTTGAGGATGGAGCTGCCAGGCACACAAAAACAAGGAAGGCCAAAGAGGAGATACATGGATGTGGTGAGAGAGAACATGAAAGTGGCAGGTGTGGTAGAGAAGGATGCGGAAGACAGGGAGCAATGGAGATGAAAGATCCGCTGTGGCGACCCCTAATCGGGAGAAGCCAAAAGAAGAAGATGATGATGATTGTGAGTTGACTCTCATCAAAAACACCCTCATCAAAACAGGACAGGTGTTATAACTTATGCAACATACAAGTACATGCATGCATTTTTCACTGATAAAACGTAAAAGGCTAATTAAATAAATCAGATTAACTGAGACAATCACATTGAAGCAAATTAAATAATCTTATACCGGTAACTTAAACACACAATACAAGATACATGTATTAATCTAAATGCAGGTAAGCAACAAGTGTTGTTTTTGTTGTTTTGTATCCAAATAAGAGTCGCATCTTACCCGTCTATGTTCTCACTTCTTGAAGGCCAATCATTTTGAAACAAACAATCTGACTTTCAGTTGTTCGCTCAGTTCTCCATTCATTCGCTTCTTCCACGTAATGGCAAGATATTACTGCTGAGGTGAGCATATCCAGTGGAGAAATCAGACGGCTGGTCCACTCATTCTCCATTCGGAGTACTCCGCCATTGCTGCTTGGCTCAGGCAATTACTAAAACCCAGGATGGGATGGGACGTCACCGGTTTTAGCAACAACCGCGGGGAGGTCACTGCCCAAACAATAACATGTCCCGTTCCGAATTTTAGCAACAACCCTCGGCTCACACTCCAGGAGGACTGGTGTAACTGAACTTACTTTCCTTTTCTTGTAGTTTTATTTTCCTTTAATTGTTGATACTGCACCCTCTTTCAATACGGGCTTATAGCCAACGTTCCTCAACAGATCAGAGGTCTCGTACGAGTCTTCAATAAAATGTGCAGAGCAGAGGAGACCACACTTGTAGGCGCCCAACATGCCCATGAATTTCTCACAAAACGCGTCCAACCTTTGCAGTTTGAACATTCTTGGGTCATGAATGCAACATAAATCCACCTTCTGTCACGTTGCTGCACTGGCCAAAAACACATCTACATGGCATGACAATAAATCAGCTCAAAATGGAGGATCGGAGTTGCAGTCAGCTCTGTGTTTTAGTATAGCGGAAATGGCAATGAGACCGATAGACTTCCTGCTGTGACGTCATGGATCTCAAGGTCATTCACTCAGACCGCTATGGAATCAATTTTGTGCCAAAATGTTCATACAATACTTTTGAAATATCAAACAAAAACGACAAATCAAAATACAAAAAAAGAAAGTCAATTTTTTTAGACTGGCAAACAAATTATTCGTGTAATCGTGCAAAATATCAGTCTATTACTCTTCAGAAACCTTTTATTTTTGTTCCGCGTCTTTCTCAGTGTTGTTTGACGTAATTTATTCTCGTTTGCGCTGCCTGACTTTTTGCTTGCAGTTTTGGCACAAACTTCACGTGTGGGTGGGCTGTCCAGGAGTGCATTCCCATTGGCTAACTTGTGTTTGACTAACAGCTACGCTCAGCCATTCCCCGGAGGCTGTTGCGGCCATTTCCTACTCGGATTCTGGCGGACTGTTTGACGAGTGACCGATCCACTGACGGTAAACAAGGATCGAGTGGACTTCAGTGGCGACTATGATATTGAATTAATTCAACAAAGTGTAAATTCAATATCATAGTCGCCACTGAAGTCCACTCGATCCTTGTTTACCGTCAGTGGATCGGTCACTCGTCAAACAGTCCGCCAGAATCCGAGTAGGAAATGGCCACAACAGCCTCCGGGGGAATCGCTGAGCGGAGCTGTCAGTCAAACACAAGTTAGCCAATGGGAATGCACTCCTGGACAGCCCACCCACACGTGAAGTTTGTGCCAAAACTGCAAGCAAAAAGTCAGGGAGCGCAAACGAGAAAGCTGGAATCTCAACCAAAATAAATTACGTCAAACAAAACTGAGAAAGATGCGGAACAAAAATAAAAGGTTTCTGAAGAGTAATAGACTGATATTTTGCACGATTACACGAATAATTTGTTTGCCAGTCTAAAAAAATTGACTTTCTTTTTTTGTATTTTGATTTGTCGTTTTTGTTTGATATTTCAAAAGTATTGTATGAACATTTTGGCACAAAATTGATTCCACAGACCACTACCTATATGAATCACTTTAATCATAAAAGTTACTATATTAGATTTATTGTCAACGCTTAAAACTATTCCTATGCCATTCTTGAGGTTTCAGGCATTTATCAGTCCCCCCAGTTTTTCGCGATTCTGCGATCGCGTGGATTCACGCGTAATCAACCATATGCCGCATATTTCCGCGAGGCTGCATATTTCCTACTATGTCGCATAATTATCGCAAAATAACACAATCTACTGGCGGCATTGTGGGGAAAAGTGACATCATCGGTCGCGTGCGCAGCCATTTTCACTGATCATTTCATTTTCACGCATGCGCACACACACGTGAAAGGATTGGAACAATCGTTAGTCATGGCGACTAACAAGTCGCACCTGCCGTCATTTATATCAGCAAGTGACCGAGCGAAGCAATATCCCTCGATTTTACATGCCAGTGGGGGGAAATTATTTTGTAGCCCATGTAACAAAGTACTAGACCATCGCCGAAAGTCAACTATAGAACACCACTTATTAGGCCAGAAGCACCTGAAGGCTGAAGAGAGTTGGCGGTCCAGAAGGCAAAGACAAATGACAACGACAGAATCATCAGAAAACAGAACAACGGTGGCAACAGCTGAACGTGTACAGGTAAGATACAATGTTATTGTCATATAAGGTCTAGAATTGAGGTTTTGATAACTATTTGTAAACGATTGTCGAAGTCGCTTTGGGTTTAAAAAGCGTCCGCTAAGTGTGATGGTCTGTTGCTAGCGAGCTCGTTTGGGGTCAGTCGAGGTAATGCTAGCTCTTGAAATGGAACGTTTGCATGCGTTTTGGCATACAAACGTAACATGACTGATCATAAATTCACACAACAGTATGGCGCATGAACGCCGCTGTTTATGTCTGTAACATCCGCAAGATTTTCATGTGGCTGTATACATGATGGAACTTAGACGGCTGGAGCGACTTAGCCTAGGTCTACTCAGTGCCATGACTAAAATGCACTTGAAGTCATACCTCTGCGACCAGCCGTCAGAAAAATAAAAATAGATTGGCAAGAGAAAACATCAGTCCTATTCATGGTTTTAAAAAATGGTCTGTCATACAACACCTACAAATGACTGTTGTTCTCTTCATTTGTCTGTCTTCCCCTCATTCACGGGCACTCAGACACAGCTCCAACACGTACCTGTGCAGGCACCGATGGTGTGTCTGGAGCTGAATGAATGAGTGAATTAATTAAAGAAATAAGTTTTCCTGTTCAGGATTGAGAGGCATTCTACTACATTTACCAAAGTTAATTTAAAATAACGAATGGATATATGGCAGATGGTTGAAGCAGTGATTTGTGTGGTGAAGTGGACTAAAATCACTCAAATTTTGTATTTTGGTATTTTTGCAGACTTGTGAAGACTGGGTCCGCATGTGCACCGCACTCAATATTCCACTATCAAAGACGGACCATCCCCTGGTGAGACTATTCCTGTCAGAAAAAGTAATAAATGGAGGGAGCATTCCAAGGTCTCACCAGCTGCAGGAAAAGTACCTGGGAGATCTTTATGCAAAGGAGAAGTCTGAATTAAAGAAAAGGGTATCTGGGAAACATGTCGCAGTCATATTTGATGAGACACCTGATGTTGAGGGAAGGTGCGTTCTCAACATTTTGCTTGCGCCCCTGGAGAAAGACCCATCTGGAAGAATTGTAGCTTACCTGGCCAACACCATTTTTTTGGATGTGTGCAACCATTCCACTGTGTCCATGTCTGTGGTAAAAACACTGCAGGAGTTTGACATCGCCAATGAAAATGTCATCGTGTTTGACACAGACAATGCAGCATACATGCTGAAAGCTTATCGCGAAGCTTTGAAGTCTTTGTTTCCACAGTCCATTCACATAACCTGCACGGCACACATCATGAATTTGATTGGAGGTGCTTTCCGCAAGCCTTTCACTGAACTCAATGCATTCATGATGCACTTTAGTCAGATGTTCTACATGGCAGGAGGACGAAAAAGAAGATACCTGTCCCACTTGGCAGCCAAAATGGAAGGCTCCAAGGCAACAATGGCACCCAATCCCTGTGCTACCCGTTGGAACTCCTGGTTCTGTGCAGCAGAATACCACGCAAGACACTTCTCTTTCTACCGAGAGTTTCTTCAGTCAGAAATGCAGGTAGGCACAAAAGTAAATTCATCATGTAAATTTGCCATGTAACAACACTGCTGTGAAAAAAGCTAAAATACCTAAGTGATTAAAAATGTATAGAGGCGTATTGTTTGGGACCTATGTGCTAGGCTGCTTGTGTTACGTCTCATTGTCCCAGTATCAATAATCATTATCCATCAATTCCATAGGCCCTGCTGCTCCCAATACTCAGATAATAGTAATGAAACAGGTGAAATTTACATTAGCTTTATTTGTTTAATCTCATCACATCCTTTTGTCTTTTTTCCTTTTACTCCTTCAGGTTTGTGGTCGTAGTGCCCCAATGTCAGTGGAAAAGCTTCATGAAGTATTCGAAGATCCTGTCCAAGTCCAGTGTCGACAAATCCAGTTGAGAATCATTTCAGACAAGTGCAAGGTGATGTTGCAACTGTTGGATGTTTTCCAAAGCAGAACCCCCGTCACAACGAAGGTGTTTAATTACCTTGAAGACTTGCAGATGAACCTAGCAGCAAACAAAGCGCTCCATGAAGATGTTTGTGCTGAGTACTTCTCTCAGTTTCCCTTGACTGGGGTGCAAAAGTCAGAAATTCTCAGGCAGGTTGAGGAAGCATTCGGTGCAGCTGAAGAAAAGGTTACAAAACACATGTCCAACGGACAACCTGGGATTGAGTTTTTGAAACAGGTCAGGGTCTTCCAACCAAAATGCATTCCTTTCATGCCAACTTGCCCAAAAAGCTACAATGCCATCCCTGGCTTCGATTCAGTGCCAAGTGAGGAGCTCAGCAACTACCTCAACAAGTTTGGTCCGGAAGCACTACAAGTTGCTGACAGTGGAACTGTCGACCTTGATGTGTTTTGGCTTGGCCTGCGAGAAAGGCTCCCAAGCATGAGCCAGTTGGCTTTGATGTACATGAATGCTGTGTCAAATTCAGCCGATGCCGAGCGCAGCAACAGCATATACAAACTTGTTCTGTCTAACAGGAGGCGGTCAACATCATGTAGCAACCTGAAGGCTCTAGTTTTCCTTTACTACAACCAGAAAATTCAGTGTGGTCTTTTTGAGTCAGAAGAGCCACATGATGAAATTGACATGTAAATGCCCATGGGACTATGTTTTTCGTTTTGCTATTGTTCGGTTGTCTGTTCATGTTGTCTTCAGTGTGTTGAGGAGTCACAAAAATGCCAATGCACCCACAATCACCCATAATGCAGCGCCATCATGTGAAAATGTGTTCTTGTTTCTTGACTTATGGAAAGCATTAGACCTTTCTCATTGTCCAGATGGGATGGGAATCACTTATGTATTGTGAATATGAGAGACTGCCAATCATTTGTCTTTTTTGTTTTGGATAACTAATAATTATCTAGCATCACTCAGTACTGGGTTAAGTTCGGTTTTACACTCCAGTAGAAAAGTAATGATTCTGGCAAAAAAATAAAGGAAACAGTGTTTCTCAACCTGTCTGTCGTGATTTAGTCTTATTAAGCCTGTATTCACTTTTTGATGTCGTTTAAAAGTAAATAAAACAACAAAAAAGGGGCGCATAATTCTTCGCATAAAATGAGAAAATGCCGCCGCAAAATCAGTGATTTTGATCGCATAATTCACGAAAAAACATCGCGCAATCCTGGTGGGACTGATTTATAAATAAAAAGTGAGGCCATGGTTCTGCGTATATGCTTTTCTCAAGCGCGGCCCTTGAGAAATTGACTTATGTGGTGAGAGGGAAGGCTTCAAGTTTCATAACATCTGGGACAAATTTCTCAACTTTGTTAAGACTGGTGACATTGGAGAAGCACTGGAGACATAACAGTGTAAAGAAGTAACCACCAATTATATACCAAAGCATGTTGTGTATGGATACAAACTGTCAACCCGTTTTTTTTGTTTTTTAAATACATTTTTTAGTCTGTTTTTGTGTGTGTAATGTATTATGTATTTATTTTATCACACTTTGGTTTAATGCGTTGTATTAATTCTTTAATTTTCTCTTATTTGGAATTATTGTCTTTTAAATTTTCCCTTAATTATATTTATCATTGGTTGCTATTTTTATTACTGCCACATGTTCTAAAATGGGGATATCCTATCTATACATTGCTGTGTTCACACTTATACCGGTACGAAAGTGGTATAACTGTATCGATACAAAGTATCCCGGTACAGTTTAGTGCATCTGTCAACACTAGCGAGAAATGTTTGCGGTTTTCTTTCACGGTAGTTGAAATGCGTGTGCGCGAAATGTTTTCGTGGTTACCGAGTAACTTCCTTCCGAGAATATGGCGGATGAAACAACGTGTGTGTGCTTTTTGTTGTCAGTGTACAGTCTATCTCTGGTGGTCATTTATTCAGTTGAATCGTATAAAACGCGCGAGGCAGCTGAGAAAGAAACAAACTAATCTCCGTTCTTCACTATTTTATTCAGCGAAGACATCGATTGAGGTGTGTGACTTTGCGCATGCGCATTATATTTGTATCGATACAGAACCGCTTCATCTGTCCACACTACAGCGAAGTGCTACAGTACCGATACTGTACCAGTACGAAACCCATACATTCGTGGGTTTCGTACCGATACAGTTATACCGCTACAGTACTGGTATAGTTGCTAGTGTGGACAGGTGTTGCGGTACGAAAGTAGTTTCGTATCGGTACAAAATCCCTAGTGTGGACAGGGTATATGTCTAATGGAAAATTCAGTAAAGAAATGTTTTTTAAAAAATTGCATTCTGCTGCTTGGAAATGACATTTCAATTACATTAAAATGTGCATCATTGTATTTAGTTAGTTGCTTTCTTCAAGATATCTACACTACACTTCAGAACATAATACTTCTGTAAAAAGGAAATAACGATAACAGGCTTGAGTGTGTATATGTTCCACTTGCAACCATCTGATACATTCAAAGAAGAGTGTGCAACATACAGAGGTGGGCAAAGAACCCAATTTCACATACATGTCAACCGATACGGAATGTCCGTATTTTATACGGATTTGATTCAATAAACGTAGTATACGGGCGTACAAATCAGTGTTGCACCGATACCGATACCAGTATCGGGCGGGGCCCCGATCTGGCACTAAAATGGTGGTATCGATATTGGCGAGTAGCAAGAAATAGGGCGCTGATACCATTTACCGATGCTAGTATGACACTTGAACGCAGCCTTCTCTCCCGACACCCACTACACTCTGTGTTGTGTGATCACACGTGATCACTGTGCATGCCTGCCAAGCACGCCAAGCAGCTATTGCTATTGACCTGCTCCAGACCAATGAGAGCGGGCCAATAGCCGCTCTTAACCAATACAGGGGCAGCTTTTTCATGCGGAGGAAAAACAAACCACGAGAAGAAAATGTCGGCGGTCTGGATATATTTCAGCATAGAAACTCCGGCAAGTACAATGGCTACATGCAAGATTTGCGGCCTGAAAGTTTCGAGAGGTGGAGTTAAATCGGCCAGTTTCAATACCTCGAACCTGATAAAACATTTGAAGACGAAACATGTGAACGAACACAAAAAGAGTTTGAGGTTGCAGCAACTGCTAGCAAGAGAAAGGGGGATGGACCGCAGCAACAAACCCTGGTCAGTTCACTTCGTAGGAAGGAGCAGTGGGACGAGAAGAGTGAAGCAGCAAGACAGATGTCCGAAAAAAAATCACCGAAATGACTGTTCTTTGTAACCTGCCCCTTGCCTTTGTTGAAAGCGTGGGATTCAGGCTTTTTATGGCTCACGCAGTACCTAAGTATAAGGTCCCGAGTCGCAAATACATTACAGAGACTACTATCCCTGCACTAAAAAATAAAAGTTATGTTATGAGGATACTAACATTTAAAATAGTCCTTTATTTATTTTACCAAATTCTGGCTGCACTTAGAGTAGTGCACATCAGCCTAGACCTAGTTTACAGGAAGAAATCATTTCTTATGTCAATTCTGATTAATCTGATTTGTTCTTACCTCAGATACTCCTTAATGCTGCTATCTCTCAAATATACCTCATTATTTCAATATAATTTTACTTTCTTACTGCTGCACTAGTATTATACATGTTATAATTTCATGAAAGTTGCACTATTTTGGCCTTTGAGAGCCAAAGCTCAGGGTTTAAAAGAGTTTATTCAATTATTAATGTAATTTTACTTTCTCACTATTTTGGCCTGTGAGAGCTAAAAGTTTATTGAACTATTGTCAGTCATCCATACCAGGTAGGCAATAAAAAGTTCTACTGGATTCACTTTGTATTAGTCTTTTTCCTGTTTCACAAAGGTAAGCAGCAGCCTGACAAAGCCATGATAGCAAGGATTTTACATCCAAGTATGCAGATACACACACACACACACACACATTTCAAACGGAGTGGTATCGGTATGGTATCGGCCGGTACTGCACAGCCAGGTATAGGTATTGGTATCGGGGCCAAAAAAAATGGTATCGGTGCAACACTAGTACAAATAAAGTTATACGGATTCTTTAAAAAAACTTCAACATTTATTTAGAGCTATAATCAATTCCCACAATGATAAAAGAGCGCATAACATTTACAAACGTACTGTACACCACAGACAGCACAAACAGCCAGTAAAGAGTCTTATGAAATGGTGCGTTATCTTGTGGTAGCGAGACTTCGTTCCACTTTTGATCATGCGCACACCGCATTGCGAGAATCCCGCCAACCGGGAAGTAACATTTTGTTTGAAAAGCGCATTTCCACCTGAGCGACGTTCAATAGCGACTGAAAAGATTCTGAATGGGCACTCCGGCAAGATCAACACAGACACTTGCTGTGACATGCAGCCTAGTAAGGTATTGGTGCAGACTACTAAAAAAGCGGTCATGGAGTACAATTCAAAACATTAGAGTGACACTTTGTGTTTTTGTCGAACATTGGAGCTTTGTATTCATTCTGAAGGTTTATTGTTATTAATATTGAATAAAAAGTAACTTGGATACATCATTGTTAATTATCATTCAAATTTTAGGTAAATTATTTTAATTTGCATCTTATAAGGATTTTATAAGGGAAACACGGATTTTGGAGGTTGGTTATACAGGTTTGATTGACCAAAGGTTGACATGTATGATTTCATTACTTAAAGGTCTCCTTGCATCGTTTTTTCATTAATTGTGCGGTGGTCTCTAGTATGAATGAATGCCCTGTGAGCCGGTTTTGGTGAAAAAAATGCTGTGGTTCTCCTGTTTCAGGCTGTTCTAGTTTGGTGGAGGAGTGGGTGGCGGGAGAACGGACAGGATTTCAGCTCTTACTCATTAATATTCATGACATGTAAACGTGCTACCTCTGATTGGCTAACAGCACTGTGACGCTACCTCCAGTGAGTTAGAACAAGCGGATGTGGGGGTCTTTGTAAAAACTGTTTTGATTGGCTATTATGGTCTCGACGTCGATGTTTTGACCAATAACAATGTAGATAACACGAATTTTACATCACATTCAATGAGATTTAAACAAGACTAAAGATGGCGACTTACAAATAATGTGTAAACATCGTTAGAGTTAAAGGAACAGTCCACCGTACTTCCATAATGAAATATGTTTTTCTCTGAATTGAGACAAGCTGATCCGTACCTCTCCGAGCTTTGCGCGACCTCCCAGTCAGTCAGACGCGCTGTCACTCCTGTTAGTAATGTAGCTAGGCTCAGCATGGCCAATGGTATTTTTTGGGGCTGTAGTTAGATGCGACCAAACTCTTCCACGTTTTTCCTGTTTACATAGGTTTATATGACCAGTGACATGAAACAAAGTTCAGTTACATAAATTGAAATGTGGTGATTTTCTATGCTATGGAAAGTCCGCACTATAATGACAGGCGTACTAACACCTTCTGCGCGCTTCTACAGCGCATTGATACCTTCACTCGGAGTTGTACCATTTTTTTTTTTTAGACAGGGCGGACGGACCAGGGCATTCGCCCGCCTGGCCGTGCCCGACGAGGAGCGTTCTCGGCCAGCTTGGGAGGCAGACGGCAGCCCCTCCTGGAAGTGTGGTTTTACCATGGGCCTCATGCGGAAAAATGACAAAGTCCCAATTTTACCATGGGGCTCGAGTTGTACCATTTTTTTTTTTTTTTTAGACAGGGCGGACGGACCAGGGCATTCGCCCGCCTGGCCGTGCCCGAAGAGGACTGAAGGTATCAATGCGCTGTCGAAGCGCGCAGAAGGTGTTAGTACGCCTGTCATTATAGTGCGGACTTTCCATAGCATAGAAAATCGCTACGTTTCAATTTGTGTAACTGAACTTGTTTCATGTCACTGGTCATATAAACCTATGTAAACAGGAAAAACGTGGAAGAGTTTGGTCGCATCTAACTACAGCCCCAAAAAATACCGTTGGCCATGCTGAGCCTAGCTACATTGCTAACAGGAGTAACAGCGCGTCTGACTGACTGGGAGGTCGCGCAAAGCTCGGATAGGTACGGAGCAGCTCGTCTCAATTCAGAGAAGAACATGTTTCATTATGGAAGTACGGTGGACTGTTCCTTTAATCAAGTTTGAACGGCATGAAGGAACATACCCCAACCCCCCGAAATTAATAAAAAAAAAAAAATTCTCAACAGATTTGGCATAATATAAAAAGGTCGTTTTTTACTCAGAAAAAGCGGAAAACCGCCGAAAAGCGGAAAACTCTCATCCCTGCCTAGCTTGTGACCATGTCATGCATGCTAACGTGGAGAATATGAACATGCTATTTTGTAACAAAAACCTTTGAACAAAAAGTTCATGTTTTACTTACAGCTTGTGAGCTGGTGGTCGATCGTCTTGACGGCACAGATCCAGGTATTAAAAACAACCTCGAAGCAAAACCACTACTGAAGGCACCAAAGTTTGAAAAGTCACTGTGGTTGAAATGATCAGAACACAGTACTAACGTTGCATTATACTTCGCTGGTGGTGTTCCAAAGATAAATTCCAACTATTTCTTCTTCAGCTCTTCTATCTTGGGCAAGAAATGTAACGTTGATGTCTTACTGCCACAAATAACACAGGCACGAACTTGTCCAGACATGTTTTCAACTTGCTGTTAGGTCCTCTTCGTGAGCTACTGACGAGATGGGCTCTGCTATCTCTCCTCGCGCTTAAATCCGAACTTTCTTCCCGTGGGCAGTCGCAAGCCAAGGTGGGCGAGGCCATGAATACTAATTTTCGAAGTGACGTAAATTCGTATGGCTTTTTCTGATCCGCTCGTTTTTCCGACTATTTTCTTTCATAAGCTAATACAGGGAATGGGAATAGAATTACATTTTCGCATGCATATGCAACTCGGAGTGAACTATGGTATTTCAAAAAGAGCCAGTATTAAACGTTTTTGGTGGAAGGGCACCTTTAAGTCAAAGTACAGATCCCACTGGTCAGATGTTACTCTGATACAAGTGAAAGTTGTACAGTCAAATTTTTACTTAAGTTAAAGTACTTGCTTTTAAAAATACTTAAGTATTAAAAAGTACATTTTCTGTCAACGCATCGTTGTATTATTGCCACAACGCTTACAAAACCTAATGCCATTAACAAATACAGAAAGGTGAATTCACAAAATGAAAGTATGCTGTGCAATCATGGTGGTTTAACATTAAGCTAGCTAGTCAGTGAAACCCCACCGGACATGCTAGCAAACTCTTTTCAAACTTGAAATCATATTGGGTAGCTAATGCTACTAGAAAAGAAAGATTCCTACATTGTTTATTTGGCAAGATTATGCTAAAACATATTTCTGAAAGGACTTCAGATAAGTTAACGTTATTCGTGTTAGCGCAACTCCGTTTTTACCTGCTAACTAACAGTGTCCAAGTTAACTAGCTATGGGTAAACATTAGCCATGGACAAGGCTGTGGCAACTTGACAGGCAAATCCATAGAAAGTAATTTGACTAACCAGACTGCATAGCTTTGCAACGTTATCGCTAGCTCTAAAAGCACAGACAACTTCATTGCAAGCTTTCTCTTGGAATAAAACGTTTATATACCTCAACGTGCTTCCGCAGGTCGGACGGCAAGTTTTTGTAGGCCGTGAGACGGTTAGTTTTCGGCAAACAAACAAAGCAAACATTTAAAATGAAACATGGGTTCTAGCTATAGTCATGAGTGCTTGCATTCGCCAGAAGAACCACCTCCTTCCATTCTGCCATCAACTGATCGTGTTAAATAATGCTGCTGAGAAATCAGTGACCTTAATTTTATACAGTCCATGGATGTGACGTAACCCTAGTGATTACTGACAGGCTGTCTCAGTGTCACCTGCGAAAAAATCAGTCACATTTTAGAAAAGAAAAGGAAAAAAAAAAAATCACTTTCAAAACTGCTTCATAGTAACAAGGACCTTGATAGAAATGTAGTGGAGTGAAAAGTACGATATTTGCCTTTCAAATGTAGTAAAGTGGGCAGCACAGTGATGTAGTGGTTAGCATTGTTGCCTCACAGCAAGAAGGTCTGGGTTCGAGCCCCGTGGCCGGCGAGGGCCTTTCTGTGTGGAGTTTGCATGTTCTCCCCGTGTCCGCGTGGGTTTCCTCCGGGTGCTCCGGTTTCCCCCACAGTCCAAAGACATGCAGGTTAGGTTAACTGGTGACTCTAAATTGACCGTAGGTGTGAATGTGAATGGTTGTCTGTGTCTATGTGTCAGCCCTGTGATGACCTGGCGACTTGTCCAGGGTGTACCCCGCCTTTCGCCCGTAGTCAGCTGGGATAGGCTCCAGCTTGCCTGCGACCCTGTAGAACAGGATAAAGCGGCTACAGATAATGAGATGAGATTTTGCTGAGCAACATGGAAACCGCCGCATTCAGCTGTTGTAGGCATGACAAGTTCATGTTATGCTCACTGGTGAGCCTTTACAAAGCGTGAGGAAAAAAACCTATAAAATGTGACACTGGTGTAAATGGTTTAAGTCACGCTGAACTTGAAGCAGTGTTGTTATTGTTTTTTAGTGTCTGTTCTTTTGCATATACAGTATAAAACTGTCCAGAAACAGCATAGACCTCATCTGAGAATGTGTGTTCTTCGTGAACAATAAAAGCATGAGATTAAGTTTGTCTGTATGAGTTTGTAAATGGCAGCCCGTGCCCTTCTGTAGTGTGTACATACTATTTGTCAGCAAACTGCGATAACTGTGATTAAATTCAGTATATATACACACACACACACACACACACACACACACGTCTGTAATACGTTGCCACCCCTCAAAAATTCCTGCCCCCCTCTTGCCACCCCATAAATATTTTTCTAGATCCGCCCCTGCAGCCTGCATATTCAATGTGTCCTGTAGAAATGCAGAAACCTGATCTACAACCATCATATTTCAGGAGGAGCAGGACAGAATGCTGTTTGCTCAAAGAACCATGAATTTAAAAGCCGCTTCTGAAAGGGTAAAAGGTCAAAGCAAGAAGATCTGAACATATGCACGCTTACTGAACTCCTGAATACATAAGCCACATCCAAAACATAGTGATCTTACCAAACTCATTAGACAACATGTCCACCTTGAGCTTCAAAAAGGACACAGACTAAATTTAACTGAAGCATGTTTCCACTTCCAGAACTGCAGGAAGAAGGAGCATGAGACAGCTCCACCAGTGTTCACTTTCATCCTGCATTGGTTCACAATCACTCACAGCACTTTCGATGATTAAATCTTCATGCACAACACTGAAAACAAACACTAACCTCCTCCAGGAGCTGCGAACACACGCACTTCCCTACAGCACACCGCCTTCCTGCCCTGCCCTCCTCGCTCTCTCTGGTGGAACCATGAGGTCATGTCGGATGTTTGTGATTGTGTACGCGCTATAGACCCGCCCACACTTGCCTGCCATTGGTCGTGTCTGCTTTAAATCTTTCCCATAACGAGCCCGTTAGCACCAATGAAATGGCTGCATTGAAAGGGCGGGGCTTCAGCGTCACCGTTCCACAGAAAACCAGAAGCAAACATGCGGCTGGAGAAATGAGACCCAAAGCTGTGGAGTGCAGCGCCTCCATCTGTGGGTCATGTGAACAGCAAGCAGAGCAGAGCAGAGCAGGGCTGGGCTTTACTGCTGTCATTCCATGGAATTTTAAATCTTAGGACAATAATAATAATAATAATAATAATAACTAGATTTGCCAATCCTGAAGGAAATACTACTACTTGCAAAGCAAAAAAAAAAAAAACAAGATACACAAAGAAATTCGTAAGAAAGAGATAAGGGCAAGCGGCACGGTGGTGTAGTGGTTAGCGCTGTCGCCTCACAGCAAGAAGGTTCCGGGTTCGAGCCCCGTGGCCGGCGAGGGCCTTTCTGTGTGGAGTTTGCATGTTCTCCCCGTGTCCGCGTGGGTTTCCTCCGGGTGCTCCGGTTCCCCCCACAGTCCAAAGACATGCAGGTTAGGTTAACTGGTGACTCTAAATTGACCGTAGATGTGAATGTGAGTGTGAATGGTTGTCTGTGTCTATGTGTCAGCCCTGTGATGACCTGGTGACTTGTCCAGGGTGTATCCCGCCTTTCGCCCGTAGTCGGCTGGGATAGGCTCCAGCTTGCCTGCGACCCTGGAGAACAGGATAAAGCGGCTAGAGATAATGAGATGAGATGAGGGCACGGTGGTGTAGTGGTTAGCACTGTCGCCTCACAGCAAGAAGGTCCGGGTTCGAGCCCCGTGGTCTTTTGCCTGTAGTCAGTTGGGATAGGCTCCAGCTTGCCTGTGGAACAGGGTAAAGCAGCTAGAGATAATGAGATGAGATGAGAACAGGGCGGCACGGTGGTGTAGTGGTTAGCGCTGTCGCCTCACAGCAAGAAGGTTCTGGGTTCGAGCCCTGTGGCCGGCAAGGGCCTTTCTGTATGGAGTTTGCATGTTCTCCCCGTGTCCGCGTGGGTTTCCTCCGGGTGCTCTGGTTCCCCCCACAGTCCAAAGACATGGTTAGGTTAGGTTAACTGGCGACTCTAAATTGACCGTAGGTGTGAATGTGAGTGTGAATGGTTGTCTGTGTCTATGTGTCAGGCCTGTGATGACCTGGCGACTTGTCCAGGGTGTACCCCGCCTTTCGCCCGTAGTCGGCTGGGATAGGCTCCAGCTTGCCTGCGACCCTGGAGAACAGGATAAAGCGGCTAGAGATAATGAAATGAAATGAGATGAGATGAGAACATGGGCAGCACCATGGTGTAGTGGTTAGCTCTGTCACCTCACAGCAAGAAGGTTCTAGGTTCAAGCCCAGCAGCCGGTGAGGGCCTTTCTGTGTGGAGTTTGCATGTTCTCGCCGTGTCTGTATGGGTTTCCTCCCGGTGCTCCGGTTTCCCCCAAAGACATGCAGTTAGGTTAATATAGGACGGCCTTGGGCTGAGGTGCCCTTGAGCGAAGCACCTACTGTAACTCCCAACTGCTCCCTGAGCGCTGTTAGCATGGCTGCCCACTGCTCTGGGTATGTGTGTGTGCTCATTGCTCATCTCAATCTTTTATTTCAATTATATATAAACATATAATAGACTACACAAGTCTGCAAATAGCACACTGCTAATCAAGGCAGACTCAGGTTTACAAAGAAAAAAATATTTTATATGAATTAATATAATACTTAAATATGTATGAAAAAGATAATAAAACATACTTGACAAATTAACAACTATTTGGTAACAAAAAGAAAAAGTGGGGGGCATTGTGGCTCAGGTGGATAAGGCGCCACACCATAAATCTGGGGACCCGGGTTCAATTCCGACCTGAGGTCGTTTCCCGATCCTTCCCCCCCCCCTGCTCATTTCCTATCTCTACACTGTCCTATCCAATAAAGGTGAAAAAGCCCAAAAAATATCTTAAAGAAAAAGTGGAGACAATACTTGTTATTCGATATAAAGGTACAATAACATTGAAATATATATATATATATATATAGAGAGAGAGAGGTATACTTGTCATACTGATAATAATAATTCATGCATGGTATTAAATAATATTTAAAGTTAAAACTAAGATAAATATATATAGCTCTTAATTATATATAGAAATAAAGCTATGTAGAAAGAAAGAGTTTGAAGATGTCAACATCATATCCATATCTACTTAAATCAGAAAAAAGGTGGTGTCTGACTTTTTTCTTGAACGACAATTTAGATAAAGATCTTATAGAAGTTGGAATCTGGTTCCATACCCTAACACCAACATGGGAAAATTAGTTCTTTTGTAGATTTGTACGAGAATACTGAGTATATAAGTTCTTGGAGTAAGATGACCTAGTGTTATAAGAATGGATACTAGAAATAGAAGAAAATAATTTACAAATGTTTGAGGGTGCACTTTGATTAACAACGTCATACATTAATTTAGAAATACATTCATAGAAAAGAAGATTCACTGGTAGAATATTGGTTTTGGAAAACAATGGAAGGGCACTTTCTCTATTATCGACAAAATGGATTAATCTTAAAGCTCATAAGAGCTCATGTGTGTGTGCATGTGTGTGTTCACTGCTTCAGATGGGTTAAATGCAGAGAGGAAATTTCACAAGTGTGTGATGAATAAAAGTTGTGCTTTCTTTCTTTCTTTCTTTCTTTCTTTCTTTCTTTCTCTTTCTTCAAGCCCAGCAGCCGACAGGGGCCTTTCTGTGTGGAGTTTGCATGTTCTCACCGTGTCCGCGTAGGTTTCCTCCACAGTCCAAAGACATGCAGGTTAGGCTAATTGGTGGCTCTAAATTGACCGTAGGTGTGAATGTGAGTGTGAATGGTTGTTTGTGTCTATGTGTCAGTCCTGCGACCTGGCGACTTGTTCAGGGTGTACCCCGCCTCTCGCCCATAGTCAGCTGGGATAGGCTCCAGTTTGTCTGCGATCCTGTAGGACAGGTTAAGCGGCTACAGATAATGGATGGATGGATGGATGGATGGATGGATGGATGGAGATGAGGACATGGGCAGCACCATGGTGTAGTGGTTAGCTCTGTCACCTCACAGCAAGAAGGTTCTAGGTTCAAGCTCAATGGCTGATGGGGAGGCCTTTCTGTGTAGAGTTTGCATGTTCTCCCTGTGGGTTTCCTCTGGGTGCTCTGGTTTCCCCCACAGTCCAAAGACATGCAAGTTAGGCTAATTGGTGGCTCTAAATTGGTGTGAGTGTGAATGGTTGTCTCTATGTGTCTTGCCTATGTGTCCTGTGCAACCCTACACAGGGTAAACGGTTATGGATAATGGATGGAGATGAGAAAGCTAATCATCCATCCATTATCCGTAACTGCTTATCCTGTGCAGGATCACAGGCAAGCTGGAGCCTATCCCAGCTGACTACTGTATGGGTGAGATAAGTCACTAGGTCATCCTCCGCAAGGCCCTACACATAGGCAGCCTGAAAGGCTGGAGTGTTCTAGCACAAGTCGGCCATGAGAGTTCATAATTTGATGGTATAATCTGCCACTGGGCGGCACGGTGGTGTAGTGGTTAGCGCTGTCGCCTCACAGCAAGAAGGTCCGGGTTCGAGCCCAGCGGCCGGCGAGGGCCTTTCTGTGCGGAGTTTGCATGCTCTCCCCGTGTCCGCGTGGGTTTCCTCCGGGTGCTCCGGTTTCCCCCACAGTCCAAAGACATGCAGGTTAGGTTAACTGGTGACTCTAAATTGACCATAGGTGTGAATGTGAGTGTGAATGGTTGTCTGTGTCTATGTGTCAGCCCTGTGATGACCTGGCGACTTGTCCAGGGTGTACCCCGCCTTTCGCCCGTAGTCAGCTGGGATAGGCTCCAGCTTGCCAGCGGCCCTGTAGAACAGGATAAAGCGGCTAGAGATAATGAGATGAGATGAATCTGCCACTGACCCAGTGCTCTGGAGGATACAGAGCTGGGATTATGCCATGCCTCCTTAATTAAATGGGTAGTCAAAAGTACTCCTTATATGAAGGGGTCCAGTATGGTATGGACAGTTAGTTTATTTTTCCAGACTGCTGCAGCCCATGGTAGTGCTCTACAGGTAGTGCCCTGTATTGCTTGCTCTTGTTTTCCCAGGGCAGTAGCTTGCCCTGCAACAATCTCACCAAGCCACTGTAGGCTCACTGGTTCCTGTGATGGTGCAGACATACTGTAATGGGGTAAGCACTCAGGCTACATCCACACGACAACGGCAACGAGATGTTATTTAAAAATATATCGCGTCCACATGGGCAACGATCAGTAAAATATCAGGTCCATATGGCAACGCAAAGCTTGCTGAAAATGATGCAATACACATGCCACACCTCTAGGGGCGCTGTAAGACGGTCACTTCGGAGACACCAGAACAATAGAAAAAGTAAGGACGCATGCGCATAAACTATTATGCGCGAGACTTCATATTAGCCACAAAGTCAGGAAAATCTGTTCGTAAAATTACATTATAATGACCAAATACAATGAAAAGTATTTTTCCAGTCTCACCTGTGAAAGGTAATCCCATGTGATCTCGTTTGGACGGCAAACCTGTTGGTACAGTTAAACTCAGCTAATCTTTATTCTCCGCTTTGACCTATCCAATATGGCGGCGAGGATGACGTATGATTCTACGCGGAAGGCGGCGTCTTTAATGGTCCGGAATAAATTGAATGCTACACGTTGATGGATTAATTTGCTCTTCTACGCCCTTTTTGAGGAATGTATTGTAGGACTTAAACCCACATCTGAAGAGGTGAGATCACTCCTTTTTTTCCCTATTTTTGCTGGCGGGATTGACTCTGCCCTAAGGGCAGAGTGTCTCTCTCTCTCTCTCTCTCTCTCTCTCTCTCTCTCTCTCTCTCTCACTTTGCACCATTACACAATAAATATTCACAGTGAAAATATTTTGTAAGCGCGTTTCATGAACCAAGTTATAGGATTTGTTGACAACTCGCATCGAGTTCATTACACTTCTACCCGGCGTGAAGCACTGACAGTCATGTGGTTGTGATGTCATCATAAACAAATCTGTTCTACTCATCCAGACGACTTCACAATGGCAACGTTGCCAGATCTTTCCACTCTGGAACCCGTTCTCAAAAAGATTGCGTTTTGGGCACCCAAAACGCCGGTGCCGTGTGGACGCCAGGCCTAAACGATAAGCAATTGTATCAGAGTCACCTGAATCCGTTGCCATGTGGACAGGGCCTCAGAGTAGTTAAAAGCACTGTAGGGCCCACTATCCCCAAAGGGACAAGGAATGATGGGGAGCCAACAAAGCAAAAGCAGGATGGGTATAGTGTGCTTTGAATGATATTCAGCTCTGGGTAAACGAGCACCTGAAGTGAGAATTGAACCAGGGAGCAAAGGCATACTGCTTCACAGTGTTAACCAAGTATGTCCTAGGGCAGTAGTGCTTATGAGAGACTGTGGAACATAGAGATCATTGAAACAATATATCTAGACTTGGGCGCTCACAACAGTCTGGGAACTCTGGTTATCAAAATGGCTGACTCCCTGGCTGACCTGTGAGGACAACATGGCAAGGTAGTGCTTTGTTCCAAACAAAATATCCCCTTACCTCCCCTGCTCCACGGTCTCCTTCTCACCCAGACCATGTGTGTTTATTCGCTTGCTTTGCCAAAATTATTTCTCTCCTTAACCAATGACGTTTTCCCTCAATAATCTTTTTCAGGAAAAGAGATATTTCTCTCCTTAACCAGTGACGTTTTCCCTCAATAATCTTTTTCAGGAAAAGAGATATTGTCTTAACTAAATCTAGTTATGGTCAGATGAAGCCAAGGCTTTGAAGCATATGTCAAGTATTAGAAGGCATGTCCAATGAAATCCCACTTCAAGACATGTATCAAGTTGCAGAAAACCATGTGTCCAGTGACAAATGAGGCCTTGCAAAACAAGAGTGATGCTATTGGTTTGTCTAAGGTGTAGAGTATTACATATACAGAAGTGAAGCACTGTGATTTGGGGGTTGTTAGTGTGTAGACTGGCAAACTGTAAGCTGAGACTGACATTTTTTTTATTCTACAACTATAAAACTGGATGTAAGTTAAATTAAATATAATAAACCCGTATTTAAGTGTCACTTTTGTCTCATTTCTTTGTGTAAAAACATAACTAATGTTGCACAATCTGTTTTATGGGTGTTTTTCACAGGTATTATTGCTCATTTATGCATATTGTAGCGTGTTTAATGTATGAGGACAGTGTGAAAGCAGTGAGATGTGCAATGGGAATGACGGAAGCATTTAAGGTGGATGTTGGATTGCACCAGGGCTAGGCCCTAAGCCCTTTCTTATTTGCAATGGTAATGGACAGGTTGACATATGACACCAGGCAAAAGGCCACATGGGCAATGATTTTGCAGATGATACTGTGATCTGTAGTGAGAACAGGGAGCAAGTGGAAGAAAATTTAGAGACATGAAGGTGTGCACCAGAGAGAAGGGGAATGAAAGTTAGTTGGAACAAGATGGAGTACATGTGCATGAATGAAGGGGAGGACAGTGGAATGGTACAGCTGCAAGGAATAGAGTTGGTCAAAGCAGAGGAGTTCAAATATCTGGGGCCAACTATACAAAGTAATGGGGAGTAAGGAAAAGAAGTGAAGAAGAGATTGCAAGCAGGTTGGAATGGATGGAGGAGAGTGTCAGGAGTGATTTGTGACAGAAAGGTACCAGCAAGAGTGAAAGGGAAAGTGTACAAGACAACAGTAAGACCAGCTATGTTTAGGGTGACCAGATTTCCCAAGTCTAAAACCGGGACACTTTGCGCGTGACCGTGATACTCGTGCATGCACACGCGTTTTGATGTAAGCATGCGCCGGCTCAACCCATGGCTCAGACAGGTGCTTTTATCATTTTGTAGAAGCTCACTTTTATCAACATTTCAGAGAATAATCAAGTATTTTCTTGTTATCTACATGTACTTCTAAATACAATTCAGTTAAAGTAAGAAAATCAGACAACAGATGTGATGATAGGGAATAGGCCAATAGCCTAAATTTCAACTGATTTATTTCACCTTTGTGAAAATGCCAAGAAAATGCATTGCTTGCATATTAACATCAACATTTTATGCAATTAACTTTTTTTTTAAACAATAGGCTATGCATTGTAACAGGAATGAGCACATGAGCCAAATCGTTGTCACCTCTGAACCTTTACCCAAAATGCCTCTGTTTAATCTTAACCAGTGTAGGCTATTAACTATTTTGAAAACGTGAACCCTGAGTTGACAACAGCATCAAACAAGTCGACAATCTGTGATACAGATTAAAGACAACAAAAAATGTTTCAGAAACACAACCACCCAACCCACCCACCCACCCTAAAGAAGATGCCATTTTATAGAAGAAACCTTTATTCGTCACATGCAAACTTCAAGCACAGTGAAATTCATCCTCTGCATTTAACCCATCTGAAGCAGTGGACACACACACCCAGAGCAGTGGGCAGCCACACCAGAGCGCCAGGGGTTAGGTACCTTGCTCAAGGCAACTCAGCCCAAGGCCACCCCACATCAACCTAACTACATGTCTTTGGACTGTGGGGGAAACTGGAGCACCCGGAGGAAACCCACACGGACAGAACATGCAAACTCCACACAGAAAGGCCCTCGCCAGCCACTGGGTTCAAACCCGGAACCTTCTTGCTGCGAAGCGACTGTGCTAACCACTACACCACCGTGCCGCCCTGGTAAATATATTATTGCATATATTTACATGATGAGAGAATTTGCTCCAGTAGCGCTTTATTGCCCGAGAGCCTGCTGTGAAACTGCAAGCAAGTATAGTCGAAATCGGCCCGGGTAATGAGCAAGGCTTTGAGAGTAGGCACGGTCATGCGGTTCCTCTCGTCAGTCCAGGTGTTGCTCATGAGTGAAAATATTCACTCAACTGGAGCATTGGTGCCAGGTAGGCACATGGCAAACTGGCAAAGCTGGCTGACACTGCTGTAAGGATTCTCCCTACTCTTGAAGTGCGTGAACATCTCCGCCCAGCGCTCATCCGTTAGGCATTATCGCGTAGTAGTTGACAGCCGCTAGCGAAAACACTGTTATAACACGGCCTCTATATTGCAACATTGTACAAATAGATACATTGTAAGATTGACTGCACACACACGCACATTGATGCTGAATTGCTAGAAGCTTTATTGACATCTCGTTGGCTGTAACTGGGACAGTTTGTTAGCGTTTGGTGTAAACCAGGACATTTCAGCGTCCCGACTGACCTTTGTCGGGACTGGGGACATGCAACTCAAAATCGGGACTGTCCCGGTCAAACCGGGAAGTCTGGTCACGTTAGCTATGTTGTATGGTTTGGAGACAGTGGCACTGACAAAAAGACAGGAGACTGAACTGGAGATAGCAGAACTGAAGATATAAAGATTTTCATCAGGAGTGACAAAATTGGACAGGATTATAAATGAGTATATTAGAGGGACTTAGTCCTGGATATGACTTTAAACTGCAACTGGTGGTGAGTCTCAGGTCCGGGAGGACTTGAGTATTGGGGAAAGTGGAGTTACCCCTTAATCACCATTGCTCCCAGGTCCGCTCTGACCTGGAGTGGTAGCACCTGCCTGGGTTCCAGCTATGGGTTAAATAGTACATCACCAATAAGGCGCTGGCAGCAGGGCACTTTTCGGTGCATTGTGGCAGATGAACCCAACAGGGTCAATGGCACACCACCAGATAGCATGCGGAAGAGCCACTCAAATGGCCAATAGATGGCATCAATCAGTAAGTCAGTTGTCACTGCGGGACAACTTCTATACCTGTCAGGTCTGTGGCACTTTTGTGCACAACTTGGCATTAGGTCTGGAGGCCCAGAGAAACAACACAATGGGGACACAACATCGTTTGTCCTACCTTACTGTGCAAGGTGCTTTGCTAGGAGAGGAGAATAGTATATGAGAGCTCACGAGCCCAGGCATTTCATGACAACTTTGCTGGACCATTTGTGTCACCGCTGCGGATGGCTCTGTCATTCTGGTGCGGGCCTCGTATCCCATCTGTATTTCTGCGCATCCTAATGAAGCAGTCATCATCGCTAGTGATGGACAGCTCATCTCATCTCTCATCTCATTATCTCTAGCCGCTTTATCCTTCTACAGGGTCGCAGGCAAGCTGGAGCCTATCCCAGCTGACTACGGGCGAAAGGTGGGGTACACCCTGGACAAGTCGCCAGGTCATCACAGGGCTGACACATAGACAACCATTCACACTCACATTCACACCTACGGTCAATGTAGAGTCACCAGTTAACCTAACCTGCATGTCTTTGGACTGTGGGGGAAACCGGAGCACCCGGAGGAAACCCACGCGGACAGGGGGAGAACATGCAAACTCCGCACAGAAAGGCCCTCGCCGGCCACGGGGCTCGAACCCGGACCTTCTTGCTGTGAGGTGACAGCGCTAACCACTACACCACCATGCCGCCCGTGATGGACAGCTGATGATGACAATTAGAGGGACAGCACATGTAGGACAGCTTGGAGACAAAGTGAGAGAGGTGAGCTTGAGATGGTTTGGGCATGTATGGAGGAGAGATCCAGGGTATATTGGGAAAAGAATGCTGGAGATGGAGTTGCCAGGTAGAAGGAAAAGAGGAAGACCAAATATGAGATTTATGGATGTGGAGAAGGAGGACATGAGGACGGTTGGTGTGAAAGAAGAAGATATGGGGGACAGGAGGAGATAGAGGGACATTATCTTCAGTGGTGACCCCTAACAGGAACAGCCAGAAGAAGAAGTAGCATGTGTAAGCTTAGAGTAAAGTAGAGTGAAGTAATGTTATTTGTGATAGCCTTAAGATGGAGCCAGCAGCAAAAAGATGATATTCACCTGTATGGCAACATTTTACAACTATATCTAAGAAGTTAAATGTAATGTATTTATTATTCTGATGGGTTATTACATGTGACCTTCAATCCCATTACATCTATTCAAAATTTACAGTAGGTTTTTATTCCCAAGGTGAAGTGATTCTATGTGCCAAGGACCTAACTTAGAACAAAACTCCCTCTATGATGAAGCATTACCATGCCATCTTTGAGACCAAGCAGGACAGTGCAGGACTCAGCCAAGGGAGGTAATCATAAAACATAAAGTCATTCTACTGGAACTATGCATAAGATATGTGTATTGGCTTTTGTACATGTTAGCATAAAAATATTAGGCTCGCTTAGCATAGTATTCTGCTCTAGTAACTAGGAAACAACACATGGATGAAGTTTTGGTTAGTATAGTGGCACACAGCCATTCACTTTCGTAGAGGATGAAGGTTTCATACGTGTTATTAAATCACTGCATCCAACCTATATTTTGCCTACAAGGAAGGTGTATATGTGTACAACCCCGATTCCAAAAAAGTTGGGACAAAGTACAAATTGTAAATAAAAACAGAATGCAAGATGTGTAAGTTTCAAAATTCCATATTTTATTCAGAATAGAACATAGATGACATATCAAATGTTTAAACTGAGAAAATGTATCATTTAAAGAGAAAAATTAGGTGATTTTAAATTTCATGACAACAACACATCTCAAAAAAATTGGGACAAGGCCATGTTTATCACTGTGAGACATCCCCTTTTCTCTTTACAACAGTCTGTAAACGTCTGGGGACTGAGGAGACAAGTTGCTCAAGTTTAGAGATAGGAATGTTAACCCATTCTTGTCTAATGTAGGATTCTAGTTGCTCAATTGTCTTAGGTCTTTTTTGTTGTATCTTCCGTTTTATGATGCGCCAAATGTTTTCTATGGGTGAAAGATCTGGACTGCAGGCTGGCCAGTTCAGTACCCGGACCCTTCTTCTACGCAGCCGTGATGCTGTAATTGATGCAGTATGTGGTTTGGCATTGTCATGTTGGAAAATGCAAGGTCTTCCCTGAAAGAGACGTCGTCTGGATGGGAGCATATGTTGCTCTAGAACCTGGATATACCTTTCAGCATTGATGGTGTCTTTCCACATGTGTAAGCTGCCCATGCCACATGCACTAATGCAACCCCATACCATCAGAGATGCAGGCTTCTGAACTGAGCGCTGATAACAACTTGGGTCGTCCTTCTCCTCTTTAGTCCGAATGACACGGCGTCCCTGATTTCTATAAAGAACTTCAAATTTTGATTTGTCTGACCACAGAACAGTTTTCCACTTTGCCACAGTCCATTTTAAATGAGCCTTGGCCCAGAGAAGACGTCTGCGCTTCTGGATCATGTTTAGATACGGCTTCTTCTTTGAACTATAGAGTTTTAGCTGGCAACGGCGGATGGCACGGTGAATTGTGTTCACAGATAATGTTCTCTGGAAATATTCCTGAGCCCATTTTGTGATTTCCAATACAGAAGCATGCCTGTATGTGATGCAGTGCCGTCTAAGGGCCCAAAGATCACAGGCACCCAGTATGGTTTTCTGGCCTTGACCCTTACGCACAGAGATTCTTCCAGATTCTCTGAATCTTTTGATGATATTATGCACTGTAGATGATGATATGTTCAAACTCTTTGCAATTTTACACTGTCGAACTCCTTTCTGATATTGCTCCACTATTTGTTGGCGCAGAATTAGGGGGATTGGTGATCCTCTTCCCATCTTTACTTCTGAGAGCCGCTGCCACTCCAAGATGCTCTTTTTATACCCAGTCATGTTAATGACCTATTGCAAATTGACCTAATGAGTTGCAATTTGGTCCTCCAGCTGTTCCTTTTTTGTACCTTTAACTTTTCCAGCCTCTTATTGCCCCTGTCCCAACTTTTTTGAGATGTGTTGCTGTCATGAAATTTCAAATGAGCCAATATTTGGCATGAGATTTCAAAATGTCTCACTTTCGACATTTGATATGTTGTCTGTATTCTATTATGAATACAATATCAGTTTTTGAGATTTGTAAATTATTGAATTCCGTTTTTATTTACAATTTGTACTTTGTCCCAACTTTTTTGGAATCGGGGTTGTATATGGTATCCAGGAAGTACACTTATTCAACACTGTTTCAACACTGAGCATTGTATTTAAGACTTTGAAAGCAATGGTTCAAGACAAATATCATAATGAAAAAGAGGTAGCAAAGGCACAGATAGAGAAAGCAGCTCCTGTGAGTCTCACTGCAGATATGTGGACCTCAATCCAAATGGATGCTTACCTAGCTATCACCTCAATCTTGTGAACAGCAGTACAGATGAAATAGCCACAGTTCTCCTGGGAGTTAGGCACTTTCCAGAGGCTCATATCACACAAAATACGGTGTATCTGCAGTTACTGCGTCCCTCATGGCAGAATGGGGCATCAGAGGCAAAGTAACATGCATAGTTATGGATGCTGCTCCCAAGATGCAGGTCTATGCTAAGGAACTGAATCTTAAGCTTACAATTTGCATTGCTCACTTTATGAGCCTGGTGAAAAAAAAAAGGTTCTCAACCAGCCTCAATGCGGCCCATTACCGTGATGACATTTTGGCCCCTGTCACAGTTCCACTGGTGACTCGCTACCGCCTAACGCTGCAACAGGATTAGGTGAGACCACATGTCGCCAGAGTCTGTCAGGAATACCTGAGGCAGAACAACGTTCAATGTCTTGATTGGCCTGTGTTTTCCCCAGATTTAAACCCTATAGAGCACCTATGGGATATTCTGGATCTTCGGGTGAGAAGGCATGATCCAGAACCCTTCACAATCCTACAGTTGCGCCAGGCACTTTGTGAGGAATGGGGACACATCACACAGGCTGAAATCCGGCAACTAATTGACTCAATGCATCGGAGAATCCAGACTGTGTGTGACACCAGAGGTGACCATACAAGATGCTGACTTTGATGATCCAGAATAACCCTTGGGACTAATTTGTTTTTCATTCATGACTCTAAAATGGTGTATTTGAGTTAAACCTTGATATTTATTGTGTATTGTTAAATTTATCATGAGAAAATGGCATGTATCGTAATAAACCTGAGTGTTGCGTTGGAAGTTTTGGTCAGTGTATTTTATGTACGATGGTTCATTTGACCAGCAGGTGTCTCTAGTGAGCAAGTGAAGCCTCGAGAAATGAACCACTTCTCAACATATCTGGCTGGAAAGTTTCAGTGTTTCATGAAGCTGGTAACATCTGGCCGTCACTAACCAAATCTCAAGCAGCACAACACTACTCAGTATCTGCGCCGACATAATGTCTGCACGAAGAGTGAAGCAAAGCGGGAGACTTGTAAAGAAGCACGGTCAGATGTGGTGCAGTGGGGCAGTTTGGCTGTACTTCCCAGTCTGGGCATAATTCCCTCTTCCAGTGTTAATATTACCTTTCCAGCATTTAGTAATACATATAGGTTTTCCTCATCTGTTTTGATACTTTTTCACCTTTTGCTTCTGTTTAAAGGTAGACTGCCTTTCAGATTTTTCAACTGTAGGTCATAAATAGAATTTTTCCCGACACCCAGTTATTTTTGTTTCATCTCATTATCTCTAGTCGCTTTATCCTTCTACAGGGTCGCAGGCAAGCTGGAGCCTATCCCAGCTGACTACAGGCGAAAGGCGGGGTACACCCTGGACAAGTCGCCAGGTCATCACAGGGCTGACACATAGACACAGACAACCATTCACACTCACATTCACACCTACGGTCAATTTAGAGTCACCAGTTAACCTAACCTGCATGCCTTTGGACTGTGGGGGAAACCGGAGCACCCGGAGGAAACCCACGCGGACATGGGGAGAACATGCAAACTCCGCACAGAAAGGCCCTCGCCGGCCATGGGGCTCGAACCCGGACCTTCTTGCTGTGAGGCGACAGCGCTAACCACTACACCACCGTGCCGCCGTTATTTTTGTTTAATGGACCAAAAGCTACTGAATTAGAATCACAGGCTTCCAATTTTATTCGTTTTTTAAAATAGAACAATTAATGAATTTAGGGCCATGTGGCCCTAAACACTCCTCCGCTATTTTTTCCTGCTTCACCATGACCTAATTCAAGATACTATGTCATGCATCACGTGGTGGGCTTTCCCCATTCACGCAAGGCATTGTGGGATACAAATTTGAAACAGGAGAGAACAATGGAGGACATGAGTGTGAGAATGCAACGTGAAAAACTGACTACAGTAACAAAAAGCGAGAAGAAAAGATGTTATATTGTGAAGGAAAGGAAACGCAGGACCAAACTAATAAATATCGGTGTTCAGCGAGCACCTCGGTGTGATCAACTGTTCACTTAGTGACAAAATGATGTAACTGTGAGTGCACGGTCAAGGTAAACCTGTAGATGGCAGTAATGCAATACTGTGGATGCCAGCTGCTGTAAAACCCAAAAGAAAAGGAAGAAGGTAAACCTGCACATGTGCACACACCCTGTGTCCGAAATTGCTCCCTACTCACTATATAGGGCACTATATAGTGGGGACGCCATTTTGTAGTGCTGTCCAAAACCTTAGTGAGGATTATTTACACCCTATATAGTGCACTCAAAGTATCCCACAATGCATCACAAAAAGTAGTGTACAACGATGGTCACTAACCAAAGCAATATATCCCATCATGCATTGCGGTCGAGCTGAAAGAAATTAAATTAAAAGTCTCAAATCTGATTTAATAAAAGGCAGCGGCAAAGAAGAAAGTATTCAGCCTTGATTTAAACAGAACTGAAAGATGCAGGTACTTTATATTGATTAATGTGGGAAATGCGCTCAGTATAATATGGATTTATCACAAAAATACATGCATGTGTTTATTATTTTGAAAACCCGCCAGCCGACTGATCTGGCATGTTTTAATTGTGTGACAGTAATGACATAAATACCATCATGACGGACTAGTGTCCGAAAGCTTTTTTTTTTCATTTAACCAATGAGCTCACTATATAGTCCTCTATATAGTAATTCCCTATATAGAGAGTAGGGAGTAGTGAACGAGTAAAGGCCCGGTCCCACTGCACTTATGGATGCAAAGAGGATGTAAAACGTAAAAAAATCTTTGCCATCCGTTGGAAAACGCTATGCATCCGTTGTGTACTCATTGCATACGTGCTTCATACGCTCTATCCATCGAGCATCCGTCCACTGTGATTTCATCCGCGCAAAAAGTTTTGAGCTGCACAAAACTTTTAGAACGGATGAACTTTCCGCCGTGTACGATGTAAATCCGCGACATATACGAGCAACAAACGTTCTATGTCCGTTATCATCCGTTAAACGTCTGCTGTATCCTCTCTGCATCCTCTGGGCATCCTTGCAACTCACATCCGCTGCAGCTGAAAACGGAAAGAGGGAGGAAAGATAAGGTACATGAAACGTCTATTCATCGTTAGTAGCACGGAAATAGAAAAGATGTAAGCATATGCATCTCGTATATAAAGTATTCAAAACGGACAAAGCGTTTATATCTGGGATGTATCTCGTATATTTAGGATGTCTGGAGTATGTCTAGAGTATGTAGAAGGACACCTAGCGCAGTGAACGGTCTGCATCCGATATACATCCGCGCAACATCCCCTTTGTTTCCGTTAGGCGTACGTGATGCATCCCCTTCACCCGCTATGCATCCGCTCTTTCTGCTATGCGTCCGCTTCTCAGTTATCACCGGTAACCCCTTCGGAGCTGTCATCCACTTCCATCCGCTTTCATCCGCTAGGCTTCCTATGAACATGCGTTTAACATCCCCGCTATATACTACCCACGTCCGTTCTTTTCCGTTCTGTTTTCGCCAATTTTGTCCATTTCTGGAGCGGATGAAAACGGATAGAGCCACCCCCGAAATTTTGCTCGTCCGCTGTGTCCTTTTTGCATACGTTTTGTGTCCATCGGCCAGTGGGACCGGGCCTTAAGAGATTTCAGACACAGGGACAGACTTTCTCTGTCTGCTTGACTGCACAAATCGAGTGATTTCATGCACATTATTTGGTCGGGAATCCCCTCAGATTAAATAACTTCCCAGCCACAGAATGGCCTGATATTTTGTGAGATTTTACAGAAATAAACATATATCACAATGACCAAATTTCACAGGGAACTAAATTTCACCGATTTTATGAAATCGAAAGGCCGTCTAGATTTAAAGCTACACAAAACTAGATTGAAACATTTGACTGGTTTTGTGGCCAGGTTTTCGTGTTTTCTTTTCAAATGTTAATGATTTTTTTTTCTTTTTGTTGACACGTACATAAATAAATGTCACCAAGAGTTTGTCACACATTTTTACACAGCTATTTTCATTTTTCACAGGTTATGTAAGGGTTTAAGAAGTTAAAAATCTCAGGACCACCATCGTTGTTACTTTTGCACGTATTTCTAAAATGTTTTTCAGTATATCATGTAAATATATAACATGATGAAAATAAAACATGTTCACTGCTCTGCTGCTTAATGTTCAAACAGAGTAAAACTTCAGCTGAAAGAGGAAATAGCATGATGAGGTGAAGTGGCCAAGTGGTTAGAGCGCTAGACCACTAAGCGAACGGTCCCCGGTTCGAGCCTTGCCTCGCCTCGGACGGTGATCTGGGGCTCGCCTCCTGTCCACCCAGCAGTGAATGGGGACCTGGTGGAAACACTGGGGAAGTTAAAGGCGGTGAGGAAAGGAACTGGCCACCCTACCTCACCGTGCTGGCGGCCTAGACAGAGTGTGATCTCTAACAGGCACTCCCCAACGTACGTACGAAAAACGTATATGGGACTCTTTGACTTTTGAAGGGATAATAGATAAGGAATCACATATCATGTGAAAATATAAGGGTTTTTTCATTATTTATTTATTTATTTTACACTGCCATCAACTGGTTCTCCTTTGGATTCGACTTCAGGTGATAAGATGTTCAGACTATTTGCTGTCTTGCTTATACCCACAGGGGGCATGCACTTTCTGTGAAATATCACCAAGAGTTTTCAGTTGACTAATATAAGACCATAGATGGCTTGTTTCAAGTTCAAAGAGACTGTTTACTTCCGCCACGTGTTCTTTTGGATTACCCTCTGAATCATTACCTGCAGGGACACCAGCTCATGGGTTAAATATTGATCAAATGGTGTTCATTTCAATGCAAAATAGCAGACTGTGATATTATCTGGTGTTTTCTTTTTTTCAAATTGCATCATTTCTTGGCACTCCACTTACTGTGAATCCTCCTTTACAATATTTGAACAAGTGACTGCTTCAGAGGCACACACCTAGACCAAACATCATCACGTTGACAAGAAAATGTAAACGATGTAAATATTAAAGTTTGCAGTTCCATCCAGCATATATCATATACAGGATAGAGCCTGTAATGGATCTATACAGCTAAATGTTTACTCGTTTTTAAATATGATAATTTTAAAAAATACTTATTCTCTCTGCACTGAGCACAATATTCTCTTCCTCATTTAAACCACCGTGCCCTGACCAATTTTCATATAAGGTCAGACATTTGTTTATTCAGGGCGATGGAAAACCATGAGAGAATCATCAGAGGCCTGATTTGTAAAACATCAATTTGTGGTATTATCTATATCAGTATACACTCTTAAAAAAAAAAAAAAACAGTGCGTGGGTGTGGATAGTGGGGATCTACTCATGAGTAAATCATGTTGTCTGTAAAAAAAAAAATCCACACAAAAAATGAGTAACTCAACCAAATATAGGCTACCAATGTTATGCCATACTTATCTTTGTGCTCACAAAGTAAAACAATTTGTAAAAAGAATGCTTGTCTGGATAAGTGCAGACATTCTCAAAAACATTGTTGAGATATTTTGTACTTTAGTAGAAAGATATTGAGTATAAAAATGATAATAAGGGTTGGGTTGTTGTTCTTTTTTGTTTGTTTTTTGTTTGAACTTTGGCCTGTCTCTGGGTCAGGACATGGAACATTAATTTTCATATAATACCAACCAGTCAGTCTCATTCAAAGCAGACTGACCACTATAGCAAAGCATTTTCCATTCATTTAATTGGTCGAGGTGACTCATCTCAAATTTCCTTTATGACTTCAGTCCCCTCTGTACTCGGAGCGTGTCCTGTATCGATTCGAGGTCAGTCTGCACAGTGGAAAAAATGCAAATGTGGTTTCAAGAAGCAAACTTTTATTCTTTAATAAATAAGTAAATAAATAAATGTCTGTGAATAATTGAATCGGCCAAGAATACGGAAGAGAGCAGAGCAAATAAAAAAAAAGTCACACTGAACTCATCATAATGCTCATCAGTACTTCCACATGTTTGATTTTATCTTATTACAAGTCCATAGTACTCAACAGGGGGCGGCACGGTGGTGTAGTGGTTAGCACTGTCGCCTCACAGCAAGAAGGTTCTGGGTTCGAGCCCAGGGGCCGGCGAGGGCCTTTCTGTGTGGAGTTTGCATGTTCTCCCCGTGTCTGTGTGGGTGTCCTCCGGTTTCCCCCACAGTCCAAAGACATGCAGGTTAGGTTAACTGGTGACTCTAAATTGACCGTAGGTGTGAATGTGAGTGTGAATGGTTGTCTGTGTCTATGTGTCAGCCCTGTGATGACCTGGCGACTTGTCCAGGGTGTACCCCACCTTTCGCCCGTAGTCAGCTGGGATAGGCTCCAGCTTGCCTGCGACCCTGTAGAACAGGATAAAGCGGCTAGAGATAATGGATGGATGGATGGATGGATGGAGTACTCAACAGGGTATATGAGTGAGTTATGACACTTCTTGATTGGATGCCAAGCATGCTTTTTTTGTGAAATACATACAGGCAGGGCAGCACGGTGGTGTAGTGGTTAGCGCTGTCGCCTCACAGCAAGAAGGTCCGGGTTCGAGCCCCGGGGCCGGCAAGGGCCTTTCTGTGCGGAGTTTGCATGTTCTCCCCGTGTCCGCGTGGGTTTCCTCCGGGTGCTCCGGTTTCCCCCACAGTCCAAAGACATGCAGGTTAGGTTAACTGGTGGCTCTAAATTGACCGTAGGTGTGAATGTAAGTGTGAATGGTTGTCTGTGTCTATGTGTCAGCCCTGTGATGACCTGGAGACTTGTCCAGGGTGTACCCCGCCTTTCGCCCGTAGTCAGCTGGGATAGGCTCCAGCTTGCCTGCGACCCTGTAGAACAGGATAAAGCAGCTAGAGGTAATGAGATGAGATATACAGGCATTCCTACATTGGCTACATGAATGGATTTGCAGTTTATATGGGTACTTTTTGTTTGGGAAATGTGTCAATATAATAAAAAGAAACTCACGTGTTGGTTTGAAGATGTGAAATTTATCTTCTCATGTTGAAAATCTTGCATTTTTCATATGAAATACATCCAGGATCTGAGCGACATATTTAAATAATACTGGCTGGATTTGAGTGGTATATCAGATATATTTCATTCAGCTAGCATGATATTGAATGAGTCGAAGACAAGTAGCTGAATGGAATATATCTGATAGACCACGAAAAAAAGCCAGACAATATTATTATTATACATACACACTCTCTTCATATCGGCATTCTCAAAGGCCAACGCTAGCTTACCCGTGACTTGGTGCTGTTAGCGCAGCAGTCTGGTTACCTTCTAGCTGATGTAGCATTGAGCAGTAGCGTTAGCAAAGGCCAATGCTAGCTTACCCGTGACTCGGTGCTGTTAGCACGGCAATCCAGTGACCTTCTAGCCGGTGTAGTTTTAGTGAAGGCCAATCCTAGTGCAGGCCAATGCTAGTGCAATCAAGCTGAATATTGTTATTATTTTCCCTGTGTAATTTACTTAGTTACTTTTAAAATCAACATTGAGAACTCCACACAATGGAGCAAACTGGCAGCCAAAATTCTGTCAAAATCTTCCACTTTTAATGAAGCAAACCTGGCAGCCATATTTGTTTACAAACTGTCACAGTCGCTTGCTAGCGTGGAAGTTTTACATCTCCGATGTGTCTCTTTTCCGTTTTTTTTATGTCCGTTGGTATGTTTATCTCTTGTAAGTATGCATGAAGAATATATAATGAAGTTTTGGTAGCCTTTCGGGTGTTCAGCGTGTCTTTAGTTTCAGTTTTCAGTTTGTTTATTTAGTGCTTAAACCTAGCACTGGATTAGCCTCATCTTCTCTCTTTCCTGGAGGACAAAGAAATGCTTCTGTGCATGTGTAGCAGAAAAGTTTTGTCATTGGATATTCGCATCAGCTCTGACATGTGATGTCATGTTGTCTTGACAACATGCAATATTATAACAATATTGCACGCTCATTCTCCATTGGGGAGAGTGGTGTAATACATGAAGGATAAGCAATACGATAACAATATTGCATGACATCAATAAACCCATTAGAAGGGAATAGAATACATGCTTTTATTCCATGGACAAAGTGGCCCGTATGTATAATAATTCCTGATATTTCACTTCGTTGATGTCACTCTCAGTGTTTTCCCGCTGACTGGACACACTGTGGCAAAAAAAGGTGAACCAGTTCAAAATTAAAATTCTTTTGACTGACTTGAATTTTTTTATGTGTGTGTCCATATAATGTAAAGAACATTATCCATCCATCCATCCATCCATCCATTATCTCTAACCACTTTATCCTGTTCTACAGGGTCGCAGGCAAGCTGGAGCCTATCCCAGCTGACTACGGGCGAAAGGCGGGGTACACCCTGGACAAGTCGCCAGGTCATCACAGAGCTGACACAGAGGCAAACAACCATTCACACTCACATTCACATCTATGGTCAATTTAGAGTCACCAGTTAACCTAACCTGCATGTCTTTGGACTGTGGGGGAAACTGGAGCACCTGGAGGAAACCCACGCGGACACAACATGCAAACTCCACACAGAAAGGCCCCCATCAGCCCCTGGGATCGAACCTGGACCTTCTTGCTATGAGGCGACAGCACTAACCACTACACCACCGCTATATACACACACACAGCGGTCACTTTATTAGGAACCCCATCCACCTGCTATTTTCTGCAGTTCTCTAATCAGCTGATCCCTTGACGGCAGCACGATGCATAAAATCATCTCATCTCATTATCTCTAGCCGCTTTATCCTTCTACAGGGTTGCAGGCAAGCTGGAGCCTATCCCAGCTGACTACGGGCGAAAGGCGGGGTACACCCTGGACAAGTCGCCAGGTCATCACAGGGCTGACACATAGACACAGACAACCATTCACACTCACATTCACACCTACGGTCAATTTAGAGTCACCAGTTAACCTAACCTGCATGTCTTTGGACTGTGGGGGAAACCGGAGCACCCGGAGGAAACCCACACGGACATGGGGAGAACATGCAAACTCCACACAGAAAGGCCCTCGCCGGCCCCGGGGCTCGAACCCAGGACCTTCTTGCTGTGAGGCGACAGCGCTAACCACTACACCACCGTGCCGCCCGCATAAAATCATGCAGATACAAATCGAGAGCTTCAGTTAATGTTCACTTCAAACATCAGAATGGGAAACATTGCCATCTCAAAGTGTAACTTTCTTTCACTGTGGCATGGGTGTTGGTTTGAGCCGGATGGACTGGTTTGAGTATTTCAGAAACTGCTGATCTCCTGGGGTTTTCACACAGAGTTGACACAGAATGGTGCGAAAAACAAAAAACATCATCGAGTGAGCGACAGTTCTGTGGGTGGCAACACCCTGTGGGGAGGAAAATGGCTAGCTTCACTGTAAAAAAAAAAAGTTACGCCAACTTAAAAATGCAAGGCAACTTACTGCACAGGATTTTTGAGTTTATGTGATGACTAAGATTTTTAAGTTTTGAAGAAAGTTGTGCCAACTTATACTTTTGGTCTCAGATAACTTAGCCTTCATATTCACACAAACTTAATTTTTTCAATTTTACATGATAAGAATTCAACTTTAAGGCCACTAATCTTTCATCCAAGTAAAAATTTCAAAATTTGAATTCAATTTTCTTTTTATCCCACAATAAAACAAATAACAATCCAGTTCAAATAGCATGTTTATTTTAACATGATGGTAGCAAATGACGTGCAGTTTGCAATTTGTCAACCTTTTGAATATGTATGTGTTTTAATAGAGTCACTCTTTATGTTCACTGTATGCATATTATACACCATTGTATGCCATTTGTAGCATTTTAATTGGCTGGTACTGAATTGTTTGCACATTTCGTTTGTCAGATTAGCTTCAGGCTTAAAATAAGTGAATGTGTGACTTAACAAAAAAGCACTGCCACTACAGTTTTATAGCAGTTTTGCTACCATCATGTTAAAATAAACATGCTATTTGAACTGGATTGTTATTTGTTTTATTGTGGGATAAAAAGAAAATTGAATTCAAATTTTGAAATTTTTACTTGGATGAAAGATTAGTGGCCTTAAAGTTGAATTCTTATCATGTAAAACTGAAAAAATTAAGTTAAGTTATCTGAGACCAAAAGTATAAGTTGGCACAACTTTCTTCAAAACTTAAAAATCTTAGTCATCACATAAACTCAAAAATCCTGTGCAGTAAGTTGGTTTGAATTTTTAAGTTGGCGTAACTTTTTTTATGCCTCCGCCACCGTAAGGTGCAGGAGGCATTATGTTTTCGGGTTGTCCGTCTGTCCGTGCGTGCGTCCGTCCCGAAACCTTGTGAATGCGATATCTCAAAGGCTAATGAAAGGAATTTCACCAAACTTTCACCATTTGTGCGCTTTGGGACAAACATGAACTGATTAGATTTTGAGATCAAAAGGTCTAAGGTCAAGGTCACTGTGAGGTCAAATGTCTGTCTGAAAACCTTGTGAACACAATATCTCCAAGGCTAATACAAGTAATTTCACCAGGTCAAGATTACTGTGAGGTCAAATGTCTATCCCCAAATCACAACTTAATAAGGCGTGTAGTCTACCAGGCAGAGGCATCCCCATCGACGCCGTTGGCTTCGAGTCCTATCTAGTTTTTAAAGTGTTGGTTTGAGCTTCCAGGAATGATATAGTAACTCATAGTAACTCTTTACAACCGTGGTGAGCAGAAAAGCATTTTATGTAAACAATGACAGTAAGATTTGGACCACACTGATGAGATGTTGTTGTTATTATTAGTTTGATCACTGTGCTGTAATGAACAAAAGGTATGGATCCTGTGCATAAAAAGGGCCCCAGGAACATACAGTATGTACAGTAAGATTACATTTTGAGCCTCCTCCTATTTATTTTACAATCAGGGTACAAAGTTTGTGTCACAGGGGTCCAAAATTCAAATTGATTCAAACTGGTTCTTGTACCAGTTTTTAAGTGAAGGACAAGTTAAACAACAGATTTCAGGTAATTTTTTGACATAATGTGTATGGTAGCTTTGTGTAATCTGCTATAAGATGGGAGAAACAAATGAAGTGATTCTCGGAGAGGACTTTTTTTTTTTGACAATTCAGAATCCACTACTTTTATAGTGCTTTAAAATATAAGGCTGTAAGATTTGTGTTAGTTGTCTCTAATATTTATGTTCCAATAGCTTGACCACATTTTAGGATGAAAATAATCATTTTAGATATGTTATTTTATATTGAAGGGCGGCACGGTGGTGTAGTGGTTAGCGCTGTCGCCTCACAGCAAGAAGGTCTGGGTTCGAGCCCCGTGGCTGGCGAGGGCCTTTCTGTGTGGAGTTTGCATGTTCTCCCCATGTCCGCGTGGGTTTCCTCCGGGTGCTCCGGTTTCCCCCACAGTCCAAAGACATGCAGGTTAGGTTAACTGGTGACTCTAAATTGACCGTAGGTGTGAATGTGAGTGTGAATGGTTGTCTGTGTCTATGTGTCAGCCCTGTGATGACCTGGCGACTTGTCCAGGGTGTACCCCGCCTTTCGCCCGTAGTCAGCTGGGATAGGCTCCAGCTTGCCTGCGACCCTGTATAACAGGATAAAGCGGCTAGAGATAATGAGATGAATGAGATGAGATTTTATATTGAAAAATGGGGCGGCACGGTGGTATAGTGGTTAGCGCTGTCGCCTCACAGCAAGAAGGTCCGGGTTTGAGCCCCGTGGCCGGTGAGGGCCTTTCTGTGCAGTGTTTGCATGTTCTCTCCGTGTCCGTGTGGGTTTCCCCCAGGTGCTCCGGTTTCCCCCACAGTCCAAAGACTAACTGGTGACTCTAAATTGACTGTAGGTGTGAATGTGAGTGTGAGTGGTTGTCTGTGTCTATGTGTCAGCCCTGTGATGACCTGGCGACTTGTCCAGGGTGTACCCTGCCTTTCGCCCGTAGTCAGCTGGGATAGGCTCCAGCTTGCCTGCGACCCTGTAGAACAGGATAAAGCAGCTAGAGATAATGAGATGAGATATTGAAAAATTAGCTGTCTCGGAGAGGACATTTTTTTGACACAGTTACATACTAATTTGATCAAAATAGTCTGAAAACTTACTGGCATTCAACATTAAAACTTAACTATGTTTCCAATGATATGGAACCAAATATTTGTTTTATGGTATAAAGAATGATTTAAGTGCATCCCTTTTGGAGCTACCTGCGGTCAAAAAAGCACTTTTTCTAAATGACACGAGTAATTTTGCTAAATACACTACCGTTCAAAAGTTTGGGGTCACTTTGAAATGTCCTTATTTTTGAAAGAAAAGCACTGTTCTTTTCAATGAAGATCACTTTAAACTAATCAGAAATCCACTCTATACATTGCTAATGTGGTAAATGACTATTCTAGCTGCAAATGTGTGGTTTTTGGTGCAATATCTCCATAGGTGTATAGAGGCCCATTTCCAGCAACTCTCACTCCAGTGTTCTAATGGTACAATGTGTTTGCTCATTGCCTCAGAAGGCTAATGGATGATTAGAAAACCCTTGTACAATCATGTTAGCACAGCTGAAAACAGTTGAGCTCTTTAGAGAAGCTATAAAACTGACCTTCCTTTGAGCAGATTGAGTTTCTGGAGCATCACATTTGTGGGGTCGATTAAATGCTCAAAATGGCCAGAAAAACGTCTTGACTATATTTTCTATTCATTTTACAACTTATGGTGGTAAATAAAAGTGTGACTTTTCATGGAAAACACAAAATTGTCTGTGTGACCCCAAACTTTTGAATGGTAGTGTAAGGGTTGTTTTACAATCAGGGTACGCAAGCTAAAAATCACATTTAACACTTATTATCTTCAATATCAAAAGGCTTGACTAAATAAACTTGGTTGTTTATTGTAGCCCTGTGATAGCTCTGTTTACCATGCAAAAAAAAAATTTGGTGATAACGTTATTTTTGGTGAATGTCTGGCAATATATGTCATATTTAGCAAAATTACTCGTGTCATTTAGAAAAAGTGCTTTTTTGGCCACAGGTAGCTCCAAAAGGGATGCACTTAAATCATTCTTTATACCATAAAACACATATTTGGTTCCATATCATTGGAAACATAGTTAAGTTTTAATGTTGAATGCCAGTAAGTTTTCAGACTATTTTGATCAAATTAGTATGGAATTGTGTAAAAAAAAAAAAAATGTCCTCTCCGAGACAGCTACCACATTAGCAATGTATAGAGTGTATTTCTGATTAGTTTAAAGTGATCTTCATTGATAAGAACAGTGCTTTTGTTTCAAAAATAAGGAAATTTCAAAGTGACCCCAAACTTTTGAACGGTAGTGTATTTAGCAAAATTACTCATGTAATTTAGAAAAAGTGCTTTTTTGACCACAGGTAGCTCCAAAAGGGATGCACTTAAATCATTCTTTATACCATAAAACAAATATTTGGTTCCATATCATTGGAAACATAGTTAAGTTTTAATGTTGAATGCCAGTAAGTTTTCAGACTATTTTGATCAAGTGTATCCCTTTAATTGTGTCAAAAAAATGTCCTCTCCGAGACAGCTAATTTTTCAATATCTCATCTCATTATCTCTAGCCGCTTTATCCTGTTCTCCAGGGTCGCAGGCAAGCTGGAGCCTATCCCAGCTGACTACGGGCGAAAGGCGGGGTACACCCTGGACAAGTCGCCAGGTCATCACAGGGCTGACACATAGACACAGACAACCATTCACACTCACATTCACACCTACGGTCAATTTAGAGTCACCAGTTAACCTAACCTGCATGTCTTTGGACTGTGGGGGAAACCGGAGCACCCGGAGGAAACCCACACGAACACGGGGAGAACATGCAAACTCCACGCAAAAAGGCCCTCGCCGGCCACGGGGCTCGAACCCGGACCTTCTTGCTGTGAGGCGACAGCGCTAACCACTACACCACCGTGCCGCCCCGTTTTTCAATATAAAATACCATATCTAAAATGATTATTTTCATCCTAAAATGTGGTCAAGCTATTGGAACATAAATATTAGCGACAACTAAGACAAAGCTTACAGCCTTATATTTAAAAGCACTATGGAATGTCCTCTCCGAGAATCACTTCATTTGTTTCTCCCATCTTATAGCAGATTACACAAAACTACCATACACATATGTCAAAAAATGACCTGAAATCTGTTCTTTAACTTGTCCTTCACTTAAAAACTGGTACAAGAACCAGTTTGAATGAATCAATTTGAATTTTGTGACACAAACTTTGTACCCTGATTGTAAAATAAATAGGAGGAGGCTCAAAATGTAATCTTACTGTACATACAAAGATAAAGTAATTTTGCTAAATATGACATATATTGCCATACATTCACCAAAAATAACGTTATCACCTTTTTTTTTGCATGGTAAATAGAGCTATGACAGGGCTACAATAAACAACCAAGTTTATTTAGTCAAGCCTTTTGATATTGAAGATAATAAGTGTTAAAATGTTTCTTTAAAGTGTGTCTGAAAGCCTCACAGTGTGTGTGTGTGTGTGAGAGAGAGAGACTTTGGGATGGTAGGTTAGTGTAGGCTCTTCCCATAATGCCCAGTGAAGTTCCGTTCAGTTCAACGCTGCTGTCAGTTTGAACTTCCTTCCTGTCTTTTGTACATTAAACACACCGAGGCGAGTTACTCGACTACTCGAGGCGAAGCACAGCAGCACAACAACTCGATTTACAACTCACACTGCACTCACACACTCTGCATTACAACCCTCTTTTCTTTTCTTTTGTTTCGTCCAGCTGTGGTGTTTAACCCTATATCCAGCTGCTGCCTCGGAGAGAACAGAAGCTGATTATTTATTTTGAACTTTGCCGACGGTTTTTGATTGGACAGAGACCGGCGAGAGAAAGAGAGAGAGAGAGAGAGAGAGAGAGAGAGACTGCGACTAACAACAAAACGAGCTCCACTTTTACCAACTCGACCGAGGTAAGCATATTGGACTTGTGCTCATCTTTCCACAAACAGCACTTTCCTCCAGAAGAGTCAGAAAAGGGGCTGATTGGTTGCTGAAGGGTGCGTTTATTTTTTCTCATGTCATGGTCTAGCTATCATCAAGAGTTTGGAGTTATTCTATAAAGCAACTTTATGACCCTGTAACACTCTAATCATTACACTGTAGCCTATATTAATGCAATTGGTTATTTATTTACTTTTTTTTTTTTAAATTCCAGAACATCTGTAATAACCACATCAGGATTTACTAGGGCATTTATACACATACATGTACAGTAGCCTACGGTATAAATCCTCTCATATAGGAGACATTCTTGAATAGTCCTGCTGGAGATTTAACTACACTAATCATCTGAATCATTTTAAGTCTAAAAAAAAAAAAGATGATGATGATGTAAAGGTTTAAAGGACAGCCACTTTGCAGTTCATTCATGAGGATGTTTTCACTCATCTGATAGTCACCACGTGTTTATCGACTCTCTTCAGATTATCCGATAGACTCGACTGGATACCATCAGGAGACTAAACCAAACCTGATCTGTATTTATTCGAACAGAATGCTGGTAGACACTTATATATTTTCCCCCAGCAGCGTTTATACGGTAATGACCGAGTGACAAGAGCCAAGAGTAAATAAACTACAAACAAACTAAACAAACTGCACACTTTTTTATGGCTGTTTCGAGAGACAGAACAGAACTGGCGGTTAGGGGTTGTGAAAATAAAGGGGTAATAAGGTGATGAATTAATGCATGGATGGTCCAGCAGGAGAGCACTTTGTCCCCTGACTTAGACTATCTATCTATCTATCTATCTATCTATCTATCTATCTATCTATCTATCTATCTATCTATCTATCTATCTATCTAACCAATAAAGTTTTATGTTTATTTGCAGTAAAATGTTCTGTAGAAGAAGGATATTTTCATGACCGATGGCTCATGCCGCCTTTTATTGGAAAGTGAGGAATGGATTGGAGGAAAACATTTGTAGAGACGCCATAATACAAGCAGCTGACAGTTCATCATTTTCTGCTTAAGTGTGTTGGACTGCCACATGCTTGGAACGACAGTAATGCCGTAAATGGTCATCGCTAATGGGTTATGGTCAGGCCATTTCTTTTTAACGCAAATCTTCCAATGTTTAGCATCAGTGAAGCCCAAGCCTCACATTTTCCTTTAGTGGTTTAGGACATTTCCACTGATGTGGTTATAAGGATAGGGAGTGTAATATATTATCCTCAAACAAGACTATAGCCAAATTTGTACCTTTTAGTTTCATAAAGTAAGCTTGGTAATGTGTTTGGGAGGTTATTTGAAATGCTTCACCTCCCTGCAACGTCAAATTTCTACTCTTTAGCTGATTTTATACTCACCGTTTAAGAGATTTGTTTTGCTTCCAAGGTGTTTCGAGGTGGATCTACCAAAGTGTTACACGGTTCTTGAGTTGATCCACAGGTATGTTGTATGTTGTTTTATTCAAGCCTTGAAAAGTTAGCAACTGTAATAACTCTGTCGTTTGCCAGAATAAAATGTAAACATAATAATAACATCCTGTTGTTGTTTCCCCAATGTTTTATTGTGTTTACTGTGTAAGGAAAAGGAAACACTTGGTTAGCTTCCTGTCCACGGGCCATATGGTCTCTGCTGCCAATTTCTGGTGTTACATTATACTGCAAATCTATAACAGCTTTGTTTTTCTTTTCAGAAGCGTGCACAAATACATGTATCAACAGTGTGTAGAAAAAGTGAATGAAGCACGAGGGCAGGGATTATCTCGTGTTGCACAACGAGTCTGCCTTCTTTAACCTTGACTGCATGATGGTTGGCTCCAGAGGCCAGTGGGGTATCGATGACTAGGCCTAAATGGGAGGGCTTTTGGACAAAGCCAGCCTTCTATTATGGCTGCTTATGCCCTAAACTGCCTACTCATGATGAACCCTAATAACCTGACTGATAAGAGCAGCCCTCGGACTGCAAGGCCTGTGCTTCCAGTGCCGGACCGATCCACCTACAGCCCACTGCTGGGAAGGAATAGTGGTTCATACAGCCCGGGTAGCTTGAGTCCTAGCTCTTCTAGCACAGCTTTTGTCTTTGCCTCTGGCGTGACCAGTACCAACAACTCCAAGACACGCTCACCATGTCGCTCACCAGACCTGCTGGGGGTGAACGTGGGCACCCGAGTGCGCAGGCTGAGTGAGACCGACCCAGAGGAGGAGCAGGAGGAGGAAGAGCGGCGTGCTGCACAGCAGCTCCAGCGCAGCAAGGAGCTCCAGAATGTAGAGGTGAACAAGAAGGTGGACCTGTTCGAGGCACATATTTTTGCTCAGGCTCAGAACAGGGAGCTTCAGCGCAGCCCTCGGCTTTCCAGGAGACAGGGCCCCAATTCTGCCCCTGTACCTCAGACAGACAAGCCAAACTCCGTCTCTGAATTAAACTTTACAGGTGTCTCGATCATCCTCCAGGAGCTGCAGAATGGGAAGAACTCCCGAGGGCTGGAGAGACGCGGAGAAAAAAACAATACCGTTAATACAAATAAGGAAGAGGGGAGCCTGCTGGGAAACAAATCCGTTGACAAGGTGATAAACACTGTCTCCACATCACAAGAGGTTGGCAATGACTTGACTGCCAACAAGCAATCAGAGACAACTGAGGACAGAGCTCAGCCTACAGAAGCTCAGGTTCAGGTGAACGCCGAGGAAAGGGGTTCCATCCCTGCCGTCATAGTGACAGACCATGGAATAGAGGCTGGTGGAGAGGGCCAGGAACCACAGGCCAGCCCACAGCCCTCTCAAACACTCCGAAAGCTCTCCTCCTCGTCTGCCTCTTCCACTGGCTTCTCCTCCTGGGAAGAATCAGAAGAAGACCTCTCCAGTGACCCAGAACGCACACCAGCCTTCCTCCAGACGCAGCAGAAAGCAGTGAGTCCAAATTCTGCACCTTGTCCTTTCTCAACCTGTTTCTTTCTTCTTCTTTTTTTCTTCAGGGTCTTTGTTTAATTTAATATCTATTGGTCTACTGTATGCCACATAAAATAACATTATTGCGACTTTGTCAGCAGTTTAAAAAGAAACTTGATCTATTGCAGCCAGTAGGGCTCGGTCTGTAAAACGCTGTTATCATTCGCCAAATACTGCACAGGTTAGCAGTTTCATAATCGTTATTGTGTCCGTCAACCCCATGAAATGTGATTTATTCAAGAGAAGTCGAAGTGTAAGCTCACACGCTCTGGTGCATGTCTTGGCTTGGTTACTGAGAGAATCAGGGGCTCACACATTGCTGCTGTTTTATAGAGCTTTTTATTGTTTGGCAATCAACAGTGTGCAGTTTCGCAGGCAATCCGGCAGCAGAACTATCTTTCAGAGTCTTGTTTGATTCTTGTTAACAGTGAAACCAGACAGATAAAAAGTATGATTTAAAACACAAGAAAGGGTCATCGTGGGGCAAAATCGATAGCGTTGAAATGTAAACGCGTATGCTGTTTACGTTCCCCATATTCAAGCGATTTACAGTCATCATTTCACTTTGGATAGAAATATTCCATCCTACTCGAAACGCACAGAACCATGTTATTTCAATGTTTATACCTTTACATAGGACTACCTGTGTGCTCACCGTGCCCTGAGTAATCATTTTAGTCACTGTAAGTATTTTTTTTATCAATGGTTGTGAAATGCAAGAGTAGAAAGCTTTTTTTTTTTGAAGAAAAAAAATGAATTGTCACATTTCCACAGACACAATTTTCAATAACAACACTATTAAAACGAGTTTCCGTAATAAGAGGTTCCGAACTAGCGATTTTTCTCATGTGGATTGCGCTTCTGCTGAAAATGATAGTAATTTTGCAAAATAGCACTTGTGTTCATTTTTCTCTAGTTATATGACCAGTAGCGGTGAGGTTTTGTCGCTTCTGTGGGGCTTTGGAAACTTAACCGATGTTATCAGCAGTTTTGGTCGAATAAGTTCACCCCAAAAAAAAAAAAAAATTCCATTGGGTTTGGCTTGACATTAGTAAGTAGGGTTATGTTCTGGATTGCCTACATGTAGTACATCCTCGGACTGACACTTGTTAAGTAAGTTTTCGTGGTTTTTTTTTTCTTTGTAGAGCCTTTTATCAGTCAAAATAATGCCTTAGATAAGAAAAAAATGTTCAAAGTCTGCTCTGCTCATCTTATCCTTTCCTATCTACAGCGTACACAGTGAAGCAGATCGAGTTAATATTAAGTTCTTGAACCCCCAGGGGCCAATGCTGGATATAGACTTACATCACTCCCAAAACCGCATACCTAGAAGTCGTACTTTCACTGTATGTAGTGACTTATTGATAGTAGTTACTGGATAAAACGCTTTTACGGATGAATAAATGAAAACCCGGAACTTAAACTGGAACTCGAAGGGCTTGTCCATTAAACGTTCAAAACATTGTGCAATAATTTTGAATTATTTTGATCAGACGTTGGATAATCTGTAGAAGAATTTGGCTTAAGCGCCATAGAAAGCGTAATGAGTCAGCCTGTGCCTTCAGGGAGGAGTTGTGTGATTTAAATGCACCCTTTACTTCCTCTTTTGAAGCTGGTCATATCGTAGGTATTCTGTGTATGGAATGTGATATACATTTCCTCATCACTGTGACAATTAGAGACAGTGCGAGAGTGTGTGTGTGTGTGTGTGTGTGTGTGTGCGTGTGTGTGCCAGAGAGTGAGAGAGACTCCTGTTGACATTGCAATTCCTCTAAAGATATTTGGTTTGCTTTTCTTTTGATGGAATCCACAGAGACAGGTTTTCTCAAACAGCTACCCAATAGGGTGCATCAGTTGCCCTCACTTTCATAAAATCTGATGCATTTTTGTTTGGGTGTTCCTTTTCACCAATAAAGACATCCTGTAAAATTTTTTGACCATATTCAAAAGTCTAATGGTGGCACCATGAGGTTCATTTTTTGCCAAAAAACGCTTATTTTATGTTTTGAATCACAATGTTGGACTCCATTTATTGATTTCTTGTGAGCCAGAGATCATGTTAAGAACCTTTGCAAGGGATTGAGAAGCATTAATGTGATTCATAATACATTTGTATTGTTTAAAAGTAGTTGAACAATGATTCAATGAACAGCTAAAACTCAAACTGTGCTTGATAATATATTTAGAATATGTGTATCTAAGATATTTGGTATACTCTATAAGGTGCCATAATGTTTCATGAAAAGTGATCGAAATTTTGTCATAAAAGTCATAAAATAGCAGCTTTTTCCATAACTTTGAGCTCCTGGTGCCACCATTAAACTTTAGAATTTTGTCAAATTATTTCACCCAGTGTGTTTTCTTACCAAAAGGAACATAAAAACAAAAATGCATCATGATCGGAGGAACTTTTCATTTTTAGGGGGCAACTGATGCACCCTACTACCCAATTTCCATCTTACATGAAATCCGAACATGGAAAAAAAAAATAAACGGGGCAGAGAGGATTCATGAGAGCAGGTATTTTCTGGATTCATTCCAGACATCATTCTGGATAGGTGACTCTGCTTGCTGTCGGTGTTTTTCTCTGAAGGATGAACTTTCCGCAGCCTGCGCATTGAACCAAGACAGAGCGCCGCTCCAGGGTTTAACCCAGATGCATCGACTAATTGTGTCTGCTTGTCCTGTGGCAAAGCGATGAGAAAAGTGATGTCTCTGTTACCGTAGAAGTAGTAGTGCGGAGAATTTGTGACTACTTGTTATAATCAGGCTCAACTGTAACCCAAGTAAATATACCGAGGGCCACTCAGTCAGCACATCCGTCTTTTTTTTTTTTTTAACTTGCTTGTATGTTCTGAGACTTCATATCATCTTATAAAGGCTGTCCGATTCTTACTGTATCAGACATGCTATAGTGCATATTGTACAATCCTAAATATTACATGAGCGTTATAATGAAAAACAATGAAACGTGCTTCATTAAATACTGTCTGTTGGTCTTATGCATGAGTTGGAGCAATTTTTGGTTGAAGGTCTTATCATTGTTTTTATCTAAACATGAGTAGATGCAGTGACTAAGCTTTAAAGCTGTACTGGTTGTTTTCTGTGTTTTTTGGTTTTGTTTGGTTTTTTTTTTTCATAGTGCAAGTCTCTTTCCTGTCCTAGTCTCTGTGCAAGTTTGCACACTGTAAGCGCATGCCTAGGCCTGTCTGCTTCAGTGAGATGGAGCCCACGATGAGTGGGAGGTTACAGGCGTTGTGTGTACTCTGAATATTTCCTCGCTGTGAGTGCATAGATTGAGTGTGCACGCTGCCAGTGAGAAAAGCAGATAAATAAGCCTACTATGTGCACACACACACAAAAAAAAGACCAACCCCGAATGAGGATGACCGATTGTTTTCTCCTCCCAGCTAGACAAGGTCCAAGCTCAAGAATAGTATAGGGCTTTAACATGTTTTGCAAAGGTTGTTGTAAGTCCAACATATATTTTTTTTTTCTCCAACATTGTGCGTTTTACTAAGCACTGCTGATTTGTGCAGGTTGGATCCGTCAGCTCCTTTTGCTGAGACATTTCTAATCGCTTGAACTTTTGTTCATGAGTTTCTGAAAAGTTCAGGAAAAGTAAGAGTGCTTATCAAGTCAGTATCGTCACTCACGCCGCACAAATGGCTACGGCTTGTTTTTGTTGGAGGATCTGAAAACTATGAGCAATGGAAAATGTAACACCCCTGTGGTTGACGGTTGCCTGGCGACCAGCTGACGTCAAGGCATGCCTGCTTCAAACAGCTGGCCTTCTTTGCTACAGCAGCTCTGCTGGAGTGAGCTGTTTCATATGCAACAGACAGGAAGTTCATCTGCCGTTTTTTTTTCTCAAGCTCTTTTTTTTTTTTTTTTAGTGAGCGGTGCACCCCATTGCACTACAGAGGATATCCACAGAGGGAAATTACCCATACACTGCTAATGAGGCGTTGTTTACTCACGAGAAGACGACGCCATGTGCATTGCTCAGACCATTGGGGATTTTCTTCTCACTAGGAAGCCACATGCGGTGCATATATTTATACCCTTTTCTTTGTTTGCGTCTAGGACATTTGGGTTTCCCTCAGTCCTTAAAAAAGCCTTTCACTTAAAAAGGTTTCTGTTGTAGCTATGCAATGCACAACCATGATCGAAACACGACTATTACTAGCTAGAGTAAGAGTAAACACAATGATCTCGGGAAGATTATCTGGGACAGAAGAAGTTGGTTTGGTCTGAGAAATGGGTCGCGAGATGCTGCTTTTGATGACCCTGAGCTTTACATCACAGCTTTTATTGAAGTGGTATATTTCATATCCAGACTGTAATGCTCAGCCTGCCATTCCCCCAGCCACAAAGCTTTCCTGTACCACTCAACATCTCAGAACAGCTCATACACGAACAGGTTGTGTGGCACAAGGAGGTAGAGTGGTGCTTGAAATTTTGTGAACCCTTTAGAATTTTCCATATTAATGCATAAATATGACCTAAAACATCATCAGATTTTCGCACAAGTCCTAAAAGTAGATAAAGAGAACCCAGTTAAACAAATGAGACGAAAATATTATACTTGGTCATTTATTTATTTGATCCAAGATTACATATCTGTAAGTGGCAAAAGTATGTAAGCCTCTGCTTTCAGTATCTGGTGTGACCCCCTTGTGCAGCAATAACTGCAACTAAACGTTTCCGGTAACTGTTGATCAGTCCTGCACACCGGCTTGGAGGAATTTTAGCCCGTTCCTCCGTACAGAACAGCTTCAACTCTGGGATGTTGGTGGATTTCCTCACATGAACTGCTCGCTTCAGGTCCTTCCACAACATTTCGATTGGATTAAGGTCAGGACTTTGACTTGGCCATTCCAAAACATTAACTTTATTCTTCTTTAACCATTCTTTGGTCGGACAACTTGTGTGCTTAGGGTCGTTGTCTTGCTGCATGACCCACCTTCTCTTGAGATTCAGCTCATGGACAGATGTCCTGACATTTTCCTTTAGAATTTGCTGCTATAATTCAGAATTCATTGTTCCATCAATGATGGCAAGCCGTCCTGGCCCAGATGCAGCAAAACAGGCCCAAACCATGATACTACCAACACCATGTTTCACAGATGGGATAAGGTTCTTATGCTGGAATGCAGTGTTTTCCTTTCTCCAAACATAATGCCTCTCATTTAAACCAAAAAGTTCTATTTTGGTCTCATGCGTCCACAAAACATTTTTCCAATAGCCTTCTGGCTTGTCCACGTGATCTTTAGCAAACTGCAAACAAGCAGCAATGTTCTTTTTGGAGAGCAGTGGCTTTCTGCTTGCAGCCCTGCCATGCACATCATTGTTGTTCAGTGTTCTCCTGATGGTGGACTCATGAACATTAACATTAGCCAATGTGAGAGAGGCCTTCAGTTGCTTAGAAGTTACCCTGGGGTCCTTTGTGACCTTGCTGACTATTACACGCCTTGTTCTTGGAGTGATCTTTGTTGGTCGACCACTCCTGGGGAGGGTAACATCTCATCTCATCTCATTATCTCTAGCCGCTTTATCCTTCTACAGGGTCGCAGGCAAGCTGGAGCCTATCCCAGCTGACTACGGGCGAAAGGCGGGGTACACCCTGGACAAGTCGCCAGGTCATCACAGGGCTGACACATAGACACAGACAACCATTCACACTCACATTCACACCTACGGTCAATTTAGAGTCACCAGTTAACCTAACCTGCATGTCTTTGGACTGTGGGGGAAACCGGAGCACCCGGAGGAAACCCACGCAGACACAGGGAGAACATACAAACTCCACACAGAAAGACCCTCGCCAGCCCCAGGGCTCGAACCCAGGACCTTCTTGCTGTGAGGCGACAGCGCTAACCACTACACCACCGTGCCGCCCGGGAGGGTAACAATGGTCTTGAATTTCCTCCATTTGTTCACAATCTGTCTGACTGTGGATTGGTGGAGTCCAAACTCTTTAGAGATGGTTTTGTAACCTTTTCCAGCCTGATGAGCATCAACAACGCTTTTTCTGAGGTCCTCAGAAATCTCCTTTGTTCGTGCCATGATGCACTTCCACAAACATGTGCTGTGAAGATCAGACTTTGATAGATCCCTGTTCTTTAAATAAAACAGGGTGCCCACTCACACCTGATTGTCATCCCATTGATTGAAAACACCTGACTCTAATTTCACCTTCAAATTAACTGCTAATCCTAGAGGTTCACATACTTTTGCCACTCACAGATATGTAATATTGGATCATTTTCCTCAATAAATAAATGACCAAGTATAATATTTTTGTCTCATTTGTTTAACTGGTATCTCTTTATCTACTTTTAGGACTTGTGTGAAAATCTGATGCTTTAGGTCCTATTTATGCAGAAATATAGAAAATTCTAAACGGTTCACAAACTTTCAAGCACCACTGTAATACTTAACCTCTTTGTGTAACATTACTTGTGATCAGACTCAGAGCTTACGCTTGTAAAAAGCATATCATGATAGATTCTTCTTCTTCTACTTCCTAAAAAAACAGTAAAGGGTAATAATAGCGAGTTATTATTTTAATCTGACCTCTCTGACTGATTCTGACTTTTCCAGACTGTTACAAACTCAAAAACGAAAGTAAATCTGATCTATGATTATGAGGTGATTACTGTCTCTTGATCTGGGAAAGACGTCACTGCTTTGAAACAGTTCCTTTGCTTACTCAGTCACATTAGAAAAACGATAGAAAGCTTGCCAGAAAGTTCCACAGGACATCTGGTTCAGGAGGTGAATAAAGTTATGTTCTGCAAATTGCTATTTGTTATTATATAATTTGTGGATGAAAAATGACTTCCCAGACGCACAGTTCTTTCGGTGGATTCCGGGGAATAGTGGTAGAGTTCACGGAGCGAAAATAAAAAGCCCTTCTCGGCTACTTCTGGTTAAATCCTGAATATGAAAAGAGATATGAATATTTTGAGCAGATACAGACAGTGGCATTGTGGAACACTCTCTCATCTCATCTCATTATCTCTGTTCCAGATATTAAAGTGGCGACAAGATTTTCTACCTAGATGATGATGATGAGGATGAAGTAGATATCATGTAGTTGTTCTATTAAAATGTGGTTAATTTAATGTAATACATATTTTGTGGCCTTGTATTATATATATATGGGGTGGCACGGTGGTGTAGTGGTTAGCGCTGTCACCTCACAGCAAGAAGGTTCTGGGTTTGAGCCCCGTGGTCGGCGAGGGCCTTTCTGTGCGGAGTTTGCATGTTCTCCCCGTGTCCGCGTGGGTTTCCTCCGGGTGCTCCGGTTTCCCCCACAGTCCAAAGACATGCAGGTTAGGTTAACTGGTGACTCTAAATTGACCGTGAGTGTGAATGGTTGTCTGTGTCTATGGCTAGATCCACACGACAACGAGATTTTTTTTTAAAATATCGTGTCCACATGGGCAACGGATCAGTAAAATATCAGGTACATATGGCAACGCAACGCTTGCTGAAAATGATGCAATACACATGCCACACCTCCACGTGCGCTGTAAGACGGTCCCATCGGAACACCAGAACAATAGAAGTAGATGCATGTGCATAAACCCCTTCTTCTGTAGCATCAGCCACATAAAGTTTTGATTATTAATCAGTAGCGTAAAACGAAAGACGCGGAAAGAGGAATGAATGGGGGTAGATGGAAGCCGGTACGCCAACATTCTGATATCCTCCAGAATTCTTTAATGGTCCGGAATAAATTGAATGCTACACGTTGATGGATTACTTTGTTCTTCTACGCCCTTTTTGAGGAATGTATTGTCGGATTTAAACCAACATCTGAAGAGGTCAGATCGCTCCTTTTTTTTCCTATTTTTGCTGGCGGGATTGTTTTTGTTTTTGGAAAGCGCACGGGCGGTGCGCGGTTTGGTACTGCTTCTGCAGTGTTTGGACTAAAGACTCTGCCCTAAGGGCTATTCTCTCTCTCTCTCTCTCTCTCTCTCTCTCTCTCTCTCACTTTGCACCATTACACAATAAATATTCACAGTGAAAATATTTTGTAAGCGCGTTTCATGAACCAAGTTATAGGATTTGTTGACAACTCGCATCGAGTTCGTTACACTTCTACCTGGCGTGAAGCACTGACAGTCATGTGGTTGTGACGTCATCGTAAACAAATCCGTTCTACTCATCCAGATGACTTCGCAATGGCACCGTTGCCAGATTTTTCCACTCTGGAACCCGTTCTCAAAAGATTTCGTTTTGGGGCACCCAAAACTCTGGTGCCGTGTGGATGCCAGGCCGAAATGATAAACAATTTTATCAGATTCACCTGAATCCGTTGCCGTGTGGACAGGGCCTATGTGTCAGCCCTGTGATGACCTGGCGACTTGTCCAGGGTGTACCCCGCCTCTCGCCCATAGTCAGCTTGGATAGGCTCCAGCTTGCCTGCAACCCTGTAGAACAGGATAAGGCGGCTAGAGATAATGAGATGAGATGAGATGAGAACAGTCAGTTCTTGAAGTTGATGTGTTGGAAGCAGGAAAAATGGGCAAGTGTAAGGATCTGAGTGACTTTGACAAGGGCCAAATTGTGATGGCTGGATGACTGGGTCTGAGCATCTCCAAAATGGCACATCTTGTGGGGTGTTCCTGATATGCAGTGGTTAGTACCTACCAAAAGTGGTCCAAGAAAGGACAACCGGTAAGCCAGCGACAGGGTCATGAGTGTCAAAGGCTCACTGATTCACGAAGGCAAGCTCATATGGTCCAATCTCAAAGAAGAGCTACTGTAGCACAAACTGCTGAAAAGGTTAATGCTGACACCTTTCTGTTGTAGCGAGCATTAACTTTTTCAGCAGCTTGTGCTACAGTAGCTCTTCTGTGTGATCGGACCATATGAGCTTGCCTTCATGCCCCATGCAAATCAATGAGCCTTCGACACCCATGGCCCTGTTGCCGGTTCAAGAACTGACTTCAAGAACTGATTGTTCTCTTGCTGCCTAATATATCCCACTCCTTGACAGATGCCATTGCAATGAGATATTCAATGTTATTCACACCTCTCAATGGTTTTAATGTTATGGCTGTTCAGTGTGTGTGTGTGTGTATATTAGGGTGCATCAGTTGCCCCCTAAAAATGAAAAGTTCCTCCGATCATGATGCATTTTTGTTTTTATGTTCCTTTTGGTAAGAAAACACACTGGGTGAAATATTTTGACAAAATTCAAAAATTTAATGGTGGCACCAGGAGCTCAAAGTTCTGGAAAAAGCTGCTGTTTTATGACTTTTATGACAAAATTTCGATCACTTTTCATGAAACATTATGGCACCTTATAGAGTATACCAAATATCTTAGATCCACATATTCTAAATATATTATCAAGCACAGTTTGAGTTTTAGCTGTTCATTGAATCATTGTTCAACTACTTTTAAACAATACAAATGTATTATGAATCACATTAATGCTTCTCAATCCCTTGCAAAGGTTCTTAACATGATCTCTGGCTCACAAGAAATCAATAAATGGAGTCCAACATTGTGATTCAAACCTTACGCGAAAACATAAAATAAGCGTTTTTTGGCAAAAAATGAACCTCATGGTGCCACCATTAGACTTTTGAATATGGTCAAAAAATTTTACAGGATGTCTTTATTGGTGAAAAGGAACACCCAAACAAAAATGCATCAGATTTTATGAAAGTGAGGGCAACTGATGCACCCTAATATATATATATATATATTTCACACATGCATCTTCTGGTCATTGGAGTCAATGCTTATGCATTAAATCACAGTTAAAGGCTAAACATGACCGTTTTTTGTTGAAGACATTGCTTTCACTCAGACTCAAGAACAGCTCACTAATTGCTTGTGTTGAGTTTTGTTATTTGAACAAGGACGCCTGCGTTTTTCTACACATTTGGTCGCAGATGTGGAAAGTATTGTCACCAAGTGTTGGTGCTTTCCTGTCTTGACTTGAGAGGTTCCTCTTGAGGGGTTAAAAGCCACTTCCTTCTTCAGCAGCACTCAGTGGAAACTTCACAATGCCAGAGAAGTTGAGGGGATGCTGCAAAAAAGCATCATCCATTTCCTTATGCTCAATATAGCTCGCCTGTCTTTTATCAGAACAATGGCATGACCAAGGGTTACCAAGTGCTTTCTTTACGATACGGCAATACCACTTCCGCTCTCTAGTTTTACGGACCTGAAGGCTATTGATAGCAAGAGCATAGGGCTGAAGTCAAAGCAAGTCGCGTAGACCATCACGTAGCCTGCAGATGGAATGTTTTGCTTTCCTGCTATTCCTGAAAATCAGACAGCTCAAAGGCATGGACTTTTATAACAGCTGAGTTCACGCTGCATTTCGGAGAGCTGACTGGATGAAGTATGGAATCAGCAGTAAAAGAGATTTGAGCAGAGTTTTCTATGATACTAAGCAAAATGAAAAGGCTTATTGGTGCTGCATGCAAATATCTACACTATTCTTATGCCAGTGTTTCCCCCGCACGCACAGGCTTCAGAAAAGTTATCAGTTTCTAGATTATGCTTGATTATATTGGATGAACAGAACGATGAAACACTCACCTCCTGACCCGATACTCACTGCTTATAAATGCTCTTCAATTTTCTTTCTCTTTGTTCTTTGACATTTTATTAATCGTCAACATGAACAGCAATCGCCCTGAATGCAAAGTTCTTTTTCACGTTTATTTATTTATTTAATTTATTTTAAGCTCTAATTCATCATGCACTGTGATAATCACGAAAGATTTGTTTTGATAATGAAATAGATATAACAACAGGTGTGTATTGTTCCTGGTTCTAGGCACTACAGCCATGCAAATATAGTCCTGCATGCAAATAGAGGAATCTTTAATTGTAAACTAGTTTGAATGCAAGCTCTTCTGTTCAGTCCAAACATCAGCATGAATAAATCGATATTTTTGCACAAGACTGCAGAAAATAATAACTTTAATACTTACTGAGCGGGGCGGCACGGTGGTGTAGTGGTTAGCGCTGTCACCTCACAGCAAGAAGGTCCGGGTTCGAGCCCCGTGGCCAGCGAGGGCCTTTCTGTGCGGAGTTTGCATGTTCTCCCCGTGTCCGCGTGGGTTTCCTCCGGGTGCTCCGGTTTCCCCCACAGTCCAAAGACATGCAGGTTAGGTTAACTGGTGACTCTAAATTGACCGTAGGTGTGAATGTGAGTGTGAATGGTTGTCTGTGTCTATGTGTCAGCCCTGTGATGACCTGGCGACTTGTCCAGGGTGTACCCCGCCTTTCGCCCGTAGTCAGCTGGGATAGGCTCCAGCTTGCCTGCGACCCTGTAGAACAGGATAAAGCGGCTACAAATAATGAGATGAGATGAGACTTACTGAGTGCAAAATTCATACAAACATGATCTAATGTGCTGTACACGTTAACACATTCTGTTGTAATGTGTTAACGTGTTCATATGTGTAAATATATATATATATATATATATATATATATATATACAGGGTTAGTCAAAATTATGTTAACACTTAAATGGTAGAAACCATTTATCCACAAAACATCCATCATATGTGCAAGATGATTTACAGGACGGTCTCAACCTGTTCGCAGTCGTGTTCAACACACAAAAACCAGCAAGCAACAGTACCATTTAAAGCCCGGTCACACATTTTGCAGGGAATCGATGTTACCACAGTCCTTATTCTGTCCTTGAGGTCATTGATATCACAAACTTTCCTGCTATACACGCGCTCCTTCACCATACCCCATAACCAGAAATAACAGGGCGTCAAATCAGGGGAGTGTGGCGGCCACAGCAATGGTCCACCGTGACCTATCTATCAACCTGGAAATGTGTGGTCGAGATATGGCCCATGGCGTACGTCTATCCACAGGAGAAAAATAATTCATTAGTGTTAACATAATTTTGACTAACCCTGTATATATCCATCCATTATGTGTAGCCGCTTATCCTGTTCTACAGGGTCGCAGGCAAGCTGGAGCCTATCCCAGCTGACTACGGGCGAGAGGCGGGGTACACCCTGGACAAGTCGCCAGGTCATCACAGGGCTGACACAGAGGCAAACAACCATTCACACCTACGGTCAATTTAGAGCCACCAATTACCCTAACCTGCATGTCTTTGGACTGTGGGGGAAACCGAAGCACCCGGAGGAAACCCACGCTGACACGGGGAGAACATGCAAACTCCGCACAGAAAGGCCCCCATCTGGGGTCTCGAACCCAGAACCTTCTTGCTGTGAGGCGACAGTGTGAACCACTACACCACCGTGCTGCCCTGTGTAATATATATAAAACTTATTACAACCCCGATTCCAAAAAAGTTGGGACAAAGTATAAATTGTAAATAAAAACAGAATGCAATAATTTACAAATCTCAAAAACTGATATTGTATTCACAATAGAACACAGACAACATATCAAATGTCGAAAGTGAGACATTTTGAAATTTCATGCCAAATATTGGCTCATTTGAAATTTCATGACAGCAACACATCTCAAAAAAGTTGGGACAGGGGCAATAAGAGGCTGGAAAAGTTAAAGGTACAAAAAAGGAACAGCTGGAGGACCAAATTGCAACTCATTAGGTCAATTGGCAATAGGTCATTAACATGACTGGGTATAAAAAGAACATCTTGGAGTGGCAGCAGCTCTCGGAAGTAAAGATGGGAAGAGGATCACCAATCCACCTAATTCTGCGCCAACAAATAGTGGAGCAATATCAGAAAGGAGTTCGACAGTGTAAAATTGCAAAGAGTTTGAACATATCATCATCTACAGTGCATAATATCATCAAAAGATTCAGAGAATCTGGAAGAATCTCTGTGCGTAAGGGTCAAGGCCGGAAAACCATACTGGGTGCCCATGATCTTCGGGCCCTTAGATGGCACTGCATCACATACAGGCTTGCTTCTGTATTGGAAATCACAAAATGGGCTCAGGAATATTTCCAGAGAACATTATCTGTGAACACAATTCACCGTGCCATCTGCCGTTGCCAGCTAAAACTCTATAGTTCAACGAAGAAGCCATATCTAAACATGATCCAGAAGTGCAGACGTCTTCTCTGGGCCAAGGCTCATTTAAAATGGACTGTGGCAAAGTGGAAAACTGTTCTGTGGTCAGACGAATCAAAATTTGAAGTTCTTTATGGAAATCAGGGACGCCGTGTCATTCAGACTAAAGAGGAGAAGGACGACCCAAGTTGTTATCAGCGCTCAGTTCAGAAGCCTGCATCTCTGATGGTATGGGGTTGCATTAGTGCATGTGGCATGGGCAGCTTACACATCTGGAAAGACACCATCAATGCTGAAAGGTATATCCAGGTTCTAGAGCAACATATGCTCCCATCCAGACGACGTCTCTTTCAGGGAAGACCTTGCATTTTCCAGCATGACAATATCAAACCACATACTGCATCAATTACAGCATCATGGCTGCGTAGAAGAAGGGTCCGGGTACTGAACTGGCCAGCCTGCAGTCCAGATCTTTCACCCATAGAAAACATTTGGCGCATCATAAAACGGAAGATACGACAAAAAAGACCTAAGACAGCTGAGCAACTACAATCCTACATTAGACAAGAATGGGTTAACATTCCAATCCCTAAACTTGAGCAACTTGTCTCCTCAGTCCCCAGACGTTTACAGACTGTTGTAAAGAGAAAAGGGGATGTCTCACAGTGGTAAACATGGCCTTGTCCCAACTTTTTTGAGATGTGTTGTTGTCATGAAATTTAAAAATCACCTAATTTTTCTCTTTAAATGATACATTTTCTCAGTTTAAACATTTGATATGTCATCTATGTTCTATTCTGAATAAAATATGGAATTTTGAAACTTCCACAGCATTGCATTCCGTTTTTATTTACAATTTTTACTTTGTCCCAACTTTTTTGGAATCAGGGTTGTATATATAAGCAATAATAATAAATTAGCCTACTCTTTTATCTGTTATTTCCATTCATTCTGATTTGTTCATCAACTCCAAAAGTGAATAATAAATTTACCCTTAAATTTACCTTTCTCTACCAAATTGTGCTTTGGAGACATATACCTAAAGGCTCCTAAAAGTGTTTAAATTGTGTTTGAAAACCTTTTAAACATCGTGTTGGTTATTCAAAGTGGATCTCGTGTGTCCCCTGCAATTTTAGGCAAAAACAACATGTCACTCTGACACAGAAAAGAAGAACAGGCTCTTTTAGAAATTAGCTCAGGGACCTCAGATCCACCTGAAAATAACAGTTCAGACCGTCTGATTTAAAGTGCAAGCCTCAAGTCCAGTTGGATGAGAGAAATCATTTTGCTCTCGTTTATCAAAATAAAGTGGCGTGAACTTTGTGATTTCCTGTTTGTTCGTAGATGAGGCATTTGTTTGCATGGCGACGGTGCGGGGGCACAAATATAACCTATGAGGAGGTACTGATTATTAGGCCTGATTTTTTTTTCTCTTTTGCTAATTTGGTGACCTCGTGTGAAGTTTGAAGGACACTAAGATTTGCCTAGTTTAGCCCTTTGGCCAGAGTCTAAAGCCTTTCCATATGGCCCTGGCACTAGTGCATACCACATTGACACATTTGCATGGCCTGAATGTTTTTTTAATGCCGTTGTGAAAAGAAACAAATGAGAGGCCCTTTTCGCCCTGCCTTCCTTGCCCTCAAGTTCTGCAAGATAGTGCTCTTGTATGCAGCACATTAGACTGGCACCATCCTGTTGGCACCATGTCGTTTGCCTCACACATCTGGAGTCTCCTTCTTCCTGCGTTAAATTTTCTTGTCACATCTGTCATTCTCATCACCAGAGAGATTCAGGTAATAACCAACTAACCATTTGTTTTACCGTCTGTGGAGTTAGCCTACCTTTTGTTTGCCGTGTGGTCATCTAAACTGTTATCGCTATCAAAAATAATAATAATCATCTTCATCATCAACATCAGTATGTGACTAGTGAGTTTGGATGTTTGGTGCCCTGCGCATTTGCAAGCAAATGTCCTGCAGATGAATCAGAAACTTAATTGTTGATTAACCAGGTATGTTTTTACGTACAAGGAAATTGCTCTAGCAAGTGCACTCAAGACTGTAGTTTCATGACATAATTTACTTGAGGATTTCTTTCTGAACAGTCGTGGTGTCTCATACATAAATCCCAATTAAAACATCCTATAGCATCACCAATACAAAATGTTAAATCATTATCCAGACATCATCTAACGTGTAAGTCTGTGTTTGCTCTTATTTCACGCAGTTGATATGTACCACTTGTTGCGTTTGTCTCTCCACGTATTTAGCTTAAACATGAGCATAAGATGGACTGGTGTGCAGATTCACTCACGAACCCTATCCGTCATGACTCATTTCTAGAACTCAAATGATGAACTAACTCAAATGCTGACACCATCTTTTTAAGGAGCGCTCCATCAAGGACTGGAATAATATGGGATAATCTAGCAGCTGAACATCCCAGCTTTGCTCTTGAATCGTTTCAGTGTGCTTGCTGGTTTTCTGGGGTTGACACAGAAAAGAAACCAGTTGTATACTCTATATAACATCCTATAATTAGAGCTACTAACATGGGCATGGGTGACTTATCAACATACAGTATGTTACCTTGTGTGTACGCTGCCCTGTTGCACTAAATCCCAATCCCAGGGAGGAATTGTGTGGGTATAACCATTCCTGGTGACTGAAATGGATTCTTAAAAAAAAAAAAAAATATATATATATATATATATATATATATATATATATATATATATATATATATATATATATATATATATATATATATATGCCTGATCATTTGTTTTCTTGTTCTGCTGACTTGTGCTATATAGAGGTGTTTCTAGATGACTTGCAGGTACTCCAGTGCTCAGGATGCAGATGACCAGTGGCAAAAGTTAAACAATCTCATTAAAAGTGTATTCTTTCTAGATCTGTAGTTCTTTATATGGGTTCTTCTATAAAATGGAAAGTGTTAAGACTATTCCACTAACATTACACTGGCTTTGCACATTTATTTCAGAAGGCATCTGGCAAGCTAATCAAGAATAGTCAAAGTGATGAACAAATACATGCAAAACATCTCTCTGGTATTTTTACCTAAAGGTGGTCTGGGTAACCTCTGGTTTTTGTGTATTCTAATGTAAGAAAATGACCCCATCCTACCAAAATTCCCAAGAAACCACCCTCAAACTTATTCGTAATCATTTACCTTAACACTCATCAATGGTTATTCAGATATGCTCTGGACAATTTATTTTTTTAACCACAATGTTTAAATCTGTCACTTTGTCATTGAACAGCATAAATCATGGAAGAAGATCAAGAACATGGTGCAGTGGTCACCTTTTTTAATGTCCTTCAAAAAGAAGTATCCTTGGATTCAGTTGGCTGGCCATGCAGGTATGTCTTCGTGAAGGCATAATTTTACTAAAGTCAGCCTGTTTGCTTTATGTTTACAGTCAGATCCGGAATTATTAGCACATTTATAGTATTTACAAAATACATTTATTTTAAGGGGAAAAAAAACCCTCACATGTCACAATTACTGGCACTGCATTTAGTACTTCATTGAACGTCCATTTGCCAATGTAGCAGCACTGAGATTTTCTCCTGTAATGCTTGAAGAGTTTGTAGAATCTGAGGCAACTCTTCAATACAGAATCTCTCCAGATCCTCCAAGGTCCTAGGTCATCTGTTGTGGACTCTCTTCTTCCTCTTCTTCTTATGCTTAGGGGATTGGGATGACAGCATCAAACGCTTGATTTTGGTGTGGGTTTTGGAGGCGTGTTTTGGATCAGTGGCCTGCTGGATGATCCAAGCACAGTTGCAGGCTCTCGCCAGATTTTCATTGAAAATCTGCTGGTACTTCATGGAAAATCTCCTGGTCCTTCAAGGTTCCCAGGGTATTTGGAGGAAAAACAGACCCATAGCATAACAGCTCTTCCACAACACAACAATAGAGATCATATTTTTCCATCTCACCATCCTTCTTTTTAATTCAAAACACAACTTAAGCACTTTTCGTCCAAAAGCTGTATATTTGTCTCTTCTGACCACAGTTTCAGTTAAAGTTCCAGCAGTGTCATGACCATCACTCGGCATTTATATTTGTGGTTATATGAAAGACCAGGCTTTCTGGCAGTCCTCCTAAATAGTTTGCTGGCATGGGAAAAAACAAGTTGAAAGTCCTTCCCCCACCATATGGTGGCACCGATCAACACTTCTGTAGCCCTCAGCCTCTCACTTATTACATAGCTAGGGTTACAGTGGGGTGGCTAGTCCTCTAGTAACCACAAGAGTTTGACTCCCCACTCGCATATGTATTGCAGCACACTTTGCTAGACAGCATTAGGTACTATTTTTATGATGGTTTTTGGTATGACCCAACCATGAGTAGAACTCATGATCTCCCAACCAAGAGGCAGACACACAAACCACTAGGCCAACTCGCGGTTTTGTTGGTAATGTTTAATTCTTTGTTTGTAAGTTACCAACTATGCTCCACGGGCAGAGTTTTTTTACCTCCATCCTGACTGTGTGTGGGTGCAAAATACTCTTCCAATAAGGCTGTTTTCCATCCATCCATTATCTGTAGCCGCTTATCCTGTCCTACAGGGTCGCAGGCAAACTGGAGCCTATCCCAGCTGACTACGGGCGAAAGGCGGGGTACACCCTGGACAAGTCGCCAGGTCATCGCAGGGCAAACACATAGACACACAACCATTCACGCTCACATTCACACCTACAGTCAATTTAGAGTCACCAGTTAACCTAACCTGCATGTCTTTGGACTGTGGGGGAAACCGGAGCACCCGGAGGAAACCCACTCGGACACGGGGAGAACATGCAAACTCCACACAGGAAGGCTTCCATTGGCCACTGGGCTGGAACCCAGAAGCTTCTTGCTGTGAGGCGACAGTGCTAACCACTACACCACCGTGCCGCCCTAAGGCTGTTTTAAACTTCCTAATTATCGCCCCAGTGTATATGGGCATTTTAAGGCATGTACATAGCTACTGCCTGATTTATGAAAAGTCAACACACTTTTTGTCTCATTTCATTGATGTATTTTCAAATTTTCCCCATCTTGATGAGTGACTAAAGGAATTTCAATTAAATTAAACTAAATTTTATTTGTATATTGCTGTTAAAAATGGACATTGTCCCAAGGTAGCTTTACAGAAATGCATAAATTCCAGATATAAATTTAACATAGATGATTTCATAAATGGCGGCACGGTGGTGTAGTGGTTAGCGCTGTCGCCTCACAGCAAGAAGGTTCTGGGTTCGAGCCCCGGGGCCAGCGAGGGCCTTTCTGTGTGGAGTTTGCATGTTCTCCCTGTGTCCGCGTGGGTTTCCTCCGGGTGCTCCGGTTTCCCCCACAGTCCAAAGACATGCAGGTTAGGTTAACTGGTGACTCTAAATTGACTGTAGGTGTGAATGGTTGTCTGTGTCTATATGTCAGCCCTGTGATGACCTGGCGACTTGTCCAGGGTGTACCCTGCCTTTCGCCCGTAGTCAGCTGGGATAGGCTCCAGCTTGCCTGCGACCCTGTAGAAGGATAAGTGGCTAGAGATAATGAGATGAGATGAGATTTCATAAATTCATCCCTAATGAGAAAATCAGAAAAGGAACATCGTCCAATTACATTTCTACTTAAAAATAAATAAATAATTCTTGGGGTGCCAATAATTGTGACATGGTTTTGTTAAACTATTTATACTTTTAATTTTCTAAAAATAAATTTCTCTCGTATTTTCAGTGCAAGCTGTATCTAGTTAACCACAAAGAATTTTTTTTTCGTAATTTTTGTACCAGTAATTCTGGAGTTTATTGTAACTGGATGTTTTTGAATTTGTTACATGTGTTTATTACACAGCTCATGTGAATACTCGATTCTGACTGGTCAATTATGGCATTCAGCAGTCTGCTATTTCTTTATAACAGACTGGTGCTATGGACCATGTTCATTAGTGGAAGCAGTAAAAAATATTTTTCAGATAAGCATTTTGTGTCAAATTATTGATTTCTTTACTAAGCAGGCATGTATTAAACTGGATAATGTATAGCAAGCCAGTCGTTATCGTGAAATAAACCCCTATCAGGGTAATTTAAGATCCTTCTGCTTCAAGCCAGACGGCCTTTCAATTTAATAAAATTGGTGAAGTTTAGTTCCCTCTGAAAATTGGTCACTGTGATATATGTTTATGTTTATTTCTCTAATATCTCAAAAATATCAGGCCATTCTGTGACTGGGAAGTTATTTAATTTGAGGAGATTCCTGAGCAAATAATGTGCATGAAATCACTCGTCAAGCAGACAGAGAAAGTCCGTGTGCGCATGCGCAGGTTTACCTTCTTCTTCTTCTTTTGGGTTTTACAGCAGCCGGCATCCACAGTGTTGCATTACTGCCATCTACAGGTTTACCTTGACCGTGCACTGACAGTTCCATCATTCTGTCGCTAAACCAACAGCTGAACACACCGAGGTGCTCGCTGAGCGCCGATATTTATTAGTTTGATCCTGCGTTTCCTTTCCTTCACAACATAACATCTTTTCTTCTCACTTTCTGTTACTGGTCAGTCTTTCACGTTTCATTTGCACACTCACATGCTCTGTTTTTCTCTCCTGTTTCAAATTTGTATCCCACAATGCCTTGCTTGAATGAAGAAAGCCCACCACGTGATGCATGACGTAGTATCTTGTATTGTATCATGGTGAAGCAGGAAAAAATAGCAGAGAATTTTGGGCCATGTGGCCCAGAATTCATTAATTGTTCTATTTTAAAAAAGCCTAATAAAATTGGAAGTCTGATTCGAATTCACTAGCTTTCGGTCCACTAAACAGAAATAATTGGGTGTCAGGAAAATTCTTTTTATGACCTACACTTGAACAGGTGTTGCCAGGCAAAACAAACCTCACCCGATAGCACTTATTTTATACCTATATGTTGATAATGGTAATATTTCTCAATCATCAGCTGTCAGGTTATAGTCCTATGAAAGTCCATGACCTTGAGTTTGACATTTCAAAGTCATTCAAGGTCAAAGGTCATGGCAGCAACTAAAAGCCCATATGGGACTTCTTATATGTTGATAATGGTAAACATCTTGCTGTCATGAACCATTTTAAAGTTATAGCCCTTTGAAAACCCATGACCTTCAGTTTGACCTTTCAGGGTCACTCAAGGTCAAAGATCATGGTGCCAAATGAAAGCCCATATGGCACTTCCTATAAGTTGATAATGGTAAATACACTACCGTTCAAAAGTTTGGGGTCACTTTGAAATGTCCTTATTTTTGAAAGAAAAGCACTGTTCTTTTCAATGAAGATCACTTTAAACTAATCAGAAATCCATTCTATGCATTGCTAATGTGGTAAATAACTATTCTAGCTGCAAATGTGTGGTTTTTGGTGCAATATCTCCATAGGTGTATAGAGGCCCATTTCCAGCAACTCTCACTCCAGTGTTCTAATGGTACAATGTGTTTGCTCATTGCCTCAGAAGGCTAATGGATGATTAGAAAACCCTTGTACAATCATGTTAGCACAGCTGAAAACAGTTGAGCTCTTTAGAGAAGCTATAAAACTGACCTTCCTTTCAGCAGATTGAGTTTCTGGAGCATCACATTTGTGGGGTCGATTAAATGCTCAAAATGGCCAGAAAAATGTCTTGACTATATTTTCTATTCATTTTACAACTTATTGTGGTAAATAAAAGTGTGACTTTTCATGGAAAACACAAAATTGTCTGGGTGACCCCAAACTTTTGAACGGTAGTGTATCTGTCTACCATCAACCGTTTTCAAGTTAAAGCCCTCTGAATATCCATGACCTTGAGTTTGACCTTTCAGGGTCACTCAAGGTCAAAGATCATGGTGCCAAATGAAAGGCCGTATGGGAGTTCCTATATGCTCATAATCGTAAACATCTGTCTATTGGCAACCGTTTTTGAGTTATAATGGAAAATATGTTATTTTGACCGAAAGGTTGACCTTTCCCTTGACCTTGACCCGATTATCCCCAAAATTTAATGAGGTAATCTACGGACCATTGCCCACCTACCCTGAAAATTTGAAGTCAACTGGTGTGACCGTCTAGACGCTAGATTGTTAACAGACAGACACACAAACAAACAAGTGTTGCTAGGCAAAACAAATTTCGCCTGGCCCTTCCAGTGACCTTCACCTTGACCCGATTATCCCCAAAATTTAATCAGATAATCTACAGACCATTGTCCACCTACCCTGAAAATGTAAAGTCAATTGGTGCACCCGTCTAGACACTAGATTGTTAACAGGCAGACACACAAACAAACTGCACTGATTACAATACCTCACCCTGCTTATGACCGTCGCGGGCGAGGTAATAATCTGAAAGGCAGTCTACCTTTCATGCTGGGGTCCTGTCATGGTTTATTTCGCAATAATGACTGGCTCACTGTACATTATCCCATAATTTGTATAATAAAGTCTCATTGTGCTAGGATACTCTTTGAAAGGCATCTGTACCATTGCTGTGTTTTATTTTTGGGGGAGTTCTTGTATATTCTGAACATTGTTGTGCCTCTCTGTGAATCTCTCAGGCAATTTCAAGGCGGGTGCATATGGTTGCATCCTGAAGAAACACTGTGAATGTGAGCAGCGCTGTCTGACCCGGTTGATGAACGACATGCTAAAGCCGTATGTCCCAGCCTACCACGGGGATGTGGAGAAGGACGGTGAGAAGTACAATCAGATGGAAGATCTGCTGGCTGAGTTTGAGACGCCCTGCGTCATGGATTGCAAGATGGGTGTCAGGTTGGTCTTAAGGATATGCACTAAAGACTATTTATTTGCACTGCCCATTGTTGATCTGCTGTCCTTTGGCGTAACTAAAACTCAGTGTCAAAAAAACTTTGAAGGTGTACAAAAGCGGAATGGGATAGTTAATGATATTACACGGTCGCCCAAAGATATGAAGTTTATCTTCGAGTGGTGAATATATTCACGAGTGAGTGAAGTGAGTGATATATTTTTCAACACGAGAAGATAAATTTCATGTCTCTGCACCACTGCATAATGTTGATATTATATGGACACATCCACAAAAAAAATACGCAGGTTAATCAGAAGAATTTTAATTTTGAACCGGTTCACCATTTTGACAACGCACGTCTAGTCAGCGGGAAAACACTGGGAGGGACATCATCAGAGTGAAATATCAGGAATTATTATACATACAGGACACATTTTCGATGGAATAAAAACGTGTTCTATTCCGTTCTAGCGGGTTTCATTCATTTGGTTTGACAGCATGCAATATTGTTAGCATATCGCTTATCCTACATGTATTATGTCACTCTACCCAATGGAGAATGAGCATTGAATATGGTTTACAATATTGCATGGTTGTCAAGACAATGTGACGTCACACATCAGAGCTGATGTGAATATCTAAAGAGAGTTTTCTGCTGCGCATGCGCAGAAGCGTTTCTTTGTTCACCAGGAAAGAGAAAGATGCGTTGAATACCTGAAAGGCTACCAAAACTTCATTAGATATTCTTCATGCATATTTACAAGAGAAAAACATACCAACGGACATCGAAAAACAGGAAAAAAGACACATCGGAGATGTAAAACTTATACGTTAGCGAGCAGCTGTGACAATTTGTAAACAAACATAGCCACTAGTTTTGCTGCATTAAAAATGGAAGCTTTTGAGAGAATTTTGGCTGCCAGGTCACTCCGTTGTGTGGAGTTGTCAATGTTGATTTTAAAAGTAACTAAGTAAATTACAGAGGGAAACGAATACTTAAGTATGAGTGAAAAATACTGCAGCGAGCGTATGTGGAAGAAGAGTCTCGAGACAGAAATCTTAGTTTCTCGGTCGTTAGCCTGTGCTACATGCTCTCAATAGCACTGGCTTGACCGCTTTATTAGCATTCACTAACACTACTGATGAACGCTACACCAGCTGGAAGGTGACTTCACTGCTGTGCTGACGGCAGTGATTTGCGGTTAAGCTCGCATTGGCCTTCAAGTAGGTGTAGGGTGATAAATTTTTCGTCCCTCCCACTATAAATCAAAATCTGATTGGTTAATTCATCTGTCATTTCCTCCATAAACATGCACTGCCATGGCCTTCTGTCCCGGCAATGAAGTCCTAACCCATGAGTGAGCCAGCTCTAGATTCTTCTTAGCCTAGAGACAACAAACAAAAAAAATCTCACTGGATAACTCGATTTTAATGTTTTCAGGACAGTAACGCTTTCATTTCTGAAGCAAATTTGATAGAAAATGAGGCCGAATTAGAATTAGAAGAGAATAATTATAATGAAATTATGAAAAAAATTAAAGAATGAAAGAAATTAAAGATAGCACTTGAAATGCTGATATGTTTGGGCCTTCACTGAATGCCTAGAAGGCCCTGTTGGTTCCCATCTGTTTACAAGAGAAAAACATGTCAGTGGACATTGAAAAACTGGAAAAGAGAGTCTTCTTCTTCTTCTTCTTCTTCTTCTACTTCTTCTTTTTCGTTTAACGTCCTTTTGTTCCTATATTTCATGGGGTTGGACGAGCTACAGTATGAGCGTTCTCCATCTCAGTCTGTTATAAACCATCTTTTCTTCGAGATTAAGTTCCCTCAGATCTTCTTCTATACACTTCTTCCATGTTTTCAGGGGCCTTTCTCGGGGGCGTCTTCCGTCAGTTACAGCTTCTGCTGCTCTCCGTACCACACTACTCTCTTCTTTTCTTTTGATTTGCCCAAACCATCTCAAATGTTGTCTTCTCATTAAATTCCGTATGCTTTCCACTTGGCATCTCTCTATCACTTCCTCACTTGATATTCCCTCTTCCCAATGTATATTTGCCATATATCGGAGCACCGGCAATCACATCTCTTCACCATGTTTTCAAGGTTCCTAGTCATTGGCCATGTTTCTGCTCCATGTATAAGTACGGGCCTAATGCATGCACAGTACGTTTGTACTCTACATTTTAGGGGAATTCCTTGATTCGTCAAAAGACTAGATATCTGTCTCCATTTTGACCAAGCAGCTGATATTCTGGTTCGAACTGCTCTCTCTGCACCTTGACCGCAGTCAGTAATGTCATCTAGGTAACAGAAGCTTTCAACTTCTTCGATAGTACCATCATCAACTCTTATTCTGTCATGTCTCCTTATCTCAGCACCTTGTTCTCTTCTTTCTTTTCTTTTTGTACAGGCAGAGCAGACAAAGTTTTCGCCTGCTTGATTTACTCTCCTTAGTCCAGAACATCTCATGTGGCACCACTTCCTGCATTCTGTACATACAGTGAAACCTCATGTTACGACCACTTCAAAATTACGACCACCTCAAAATTACGAACAGTTTTTCATGGTCCCGATTGCTTGCTTATATATTTAATTGGTTGCAGCCTTCAATAATGCGACCACCTCAATATTGCGTATTACAACCATTCATTTCGGTCCCACCCGTCGAAAATCAATGTAATTAAACCTCGAAAATACAGGCGCCCCCCGTCGTGTCAAAACACGGAGCACAAGCGCTTTCACGACATCCGGTTTACGTCATGCCGCAAAATCTTTTACGTCATGCCGCAAAATTAAGATCGACTTGTACAACAATGAGTAGAAAACGTAATGAGTTGTCTTTGAAAGAAAAAATAGATCTGATTAACGAAAGTGCAGGTACAACCCCGATTCCAAAAAAGTTGGGACAAAGTACAAATTGTAAATAAAAATGGAATGCAATGATGTGGAAGTTTCAAAATTCCATATTTTATTCAGAATAGAACATAGATGACATATCAAATGTTTAAACTGAGAAAATGTATCATTCAAAGAGAAAACTTAGGTGATTTTAAATTTCATGACAACAACACATCTCAAAAAAGTTGGGACAAGGCCATGTTTACCACTGTGAGACATCCCCTTTTCTCTTTACAACAGTCTGTAAACGTCTGGGGACTGAGGAGACAAGTTGCTCAAGTTTAGGGATAGGAATGTTAACCCATTCTTGTCTAATGTAGGATTCTAGTTGCTCAACTGTCTTAGGTCTTTTTTGTCGTATCTTCTGTTTTATGATGCGCCAAATGTTTTCTATGGGTGAAAGATCTGGACTGCAGCCTGGCCAGTTCAGTACCCGGACCCTTCTTCTACGCAGCCATGATGCTGTAATTGATGCAGTATGTGGTTTGGCATTGTCATGTTGGAAAATGCAAGGTCTTCCCTGAAAGAGACGTCGTCTGGATGGGAGCATATGTTGCTCTAGAACCTGGATATACCTTTCAGCATTGATGGTGTCTTTCAAGATGTGTAAGCTGCCCATGCCACATGCACTAATGCAACCCCATACCATCAGAGATGCAGGCTTCTGAACTGAGCGCTGATAACAACTTGGGTCGTCCTTCTCCTCTTTAGTCCGAATGACACGGCATCCCTGATTTCCATAAAGAACTTCAAATTTTGATTCGTCTGACCACAGAACAGTTTTCCACTTTGCCACAGTCCATTTTAAATGAGCCTTGGCCCAGAGAAGACGTCTGCGCTTCTGGCTCGTGTTTAGATACGGCTTCTTCTTTGAACTATAGAGTTTTAGCTGGCAATGGCGGATGGCACGGTGAATTGTGTTCACAGATAATGTTCTCTGGAAATATTCCTGAGCCCATTTTGTGATTTCCAATACAGAAGCATGCCTGTATGTGATGCAGTGCCATCTAAGGGCCTGAAGATCATGGGCACCCAGTATGGTTTTCCGGCCTTGACCCTTACGCACAGAGATTCTTCCAGATTCTCTGAATCTTTTGATGATACTATGCACTGTAGATGATGATATGTTCAAACTCTTTGCAATTTTACACTGTCGAACTCCTTTCTGATATTGCTCCACTATTTGTCGGCGCAGAATTAGGGGGATTGGTGATCCTCTTCCCATCTTTACTTCTGAGAGCCGCTGCCACTCCAAGATGCTCTTTTTGTACCCAGTCATGTTAATGACCTATTGCCAATTGACCTAATGAGTTGCAATTTGGTCTTCCAGCTGTTCCTTTTTTGTACCTTTAACTTTTCCAGCCTCTTATTGCCCCTGTCCCAACTTTTTTGAGATGTGTTGCTGTCATGAAATTTCAAATGAGCCAATATTTGGCATGAAATTTCAAAATGTCTCACTTTCGACATTTGATATGTTGTCTATGTTCTATTGTGAATACAATATCAGTTTTTGAGATTTGTAAATTATTGCATTCCGTTTTTATTTACAATTTGTACTTTGTCCCAACTTTTTTGGAATCTGGGCTGTAAAAGTCAGCGTCAGCTAGCAGAAAAGTTTGGAATTGGCAAAACGCAGGTAATCTATGCAACGAGGTGTGAAGTGAGCTTTAGTAGATCGATTTAAATAGAAAAAGTTCAAGTTGTTAAAAGTGTCATAAGGCCACACCAATTTAATTAGTTGGTTCTCGGATTTTTTCAGGAAAAATATGAAGCGAGCGGGCGAAATAAAAATAAAATTTAAAAAATGCTCTGATGGTAAAATTAGCGGTGGAAATAGACCAAACAATACAGGCAAACCAGTAAACAGAATTTCAACACACCTGTCAAAGATTTTACGCTTCTGTTCGCTGAATATCCTAACAATCACAAACACAGGCTTTGTAGGATTCCCCTCCACAGGCATGTTTCTTCCACAAGTCTTTATCTAAAGTGAAAAGGGCAATTTGATTGGTTTTCGGTGTCACGTGACCTTTTCTGTTGGCGGGAGTTTGATTTCTATTTTTTTTTTCATTTTGCATTTTTTTCAAGCGGCGATTCCGAGAACCAACTAATTAAATTGGTGTGGCCTAATTATCAAAGAGTATTCAGAACAATATTTCAATTTCTTGTTTCAATGACTTGTGTAAGTTTGCTGTATGGTTTACATTTAAAAATGGTATGGTTTTAATTATGATTAATTCTATTACAAGTTTAAATGAAAACTTAAAGTTATATTGTTTTTACATGTTGTACTACGTGTACATTTGTACTTGCTAGACACACAAACCACACACATGCTATACTTTTGTTTAAATTTAGCTTGTTGATTTAATCATTTATCAATGAAATACAATAAACTAGTTCATAAATTTATTACATGTAATACAACAGTATTAAGAACATCATGCATGCACGTTGCTATGCAACCACTCAGCAACTGTCAGTATATCTTGCCAACTCAATATTAAGACCTCCTCAATATTAAGACCACTTCGACCTGGTCCCAATGGTGGTCTTAATATCGAGGTTTCACTGTAGTATAGAGTTGGCGCCTACTCCCATTCCACAAACACTGCATGGATATCTACCTTGATCCCTGATCTCAACCTCCTCCTTTCCCGATATCATCATCTTTATCTTTTCTAAGTTTACCTTCATACCTTGCCTTTCCATCTTTCTTCTCCATCCATTAAACATTCTTATTACTTCTTCTTCTGTCTCTGCTGTTAACACCACATCATCAGCATACAAGAGTTCCCAGAATTCATCACTGTGTCTTTCCTTTGTTACTTCCTCCATGACGACTATGAAGAGAAGTGGGGAGAGAGGTGAGCCTTGGTGGACTCCCACTCTGATATCAAACTCCTCAGAGATTCCAGCCTTAGACTTGAGTTTTGACCCTAGAGTTTGTATAGAGTGCCATTATTGCCTGTATCATATGTTCAAGTACAAGTTGCCTTCTTAAAGCCCAGACAATTGCATCCCTAGGCACCTGGTCAAAGGCCTTTTCAAAGTCTACGAAGATGTGATAAAGTTTTCTTTTTCTTTCTTGATACTTTTCCTTTAACTGTCTAATGATAAATATTGCATCGGTTGTTGATCTCCCAGCCTGGAACCCAAATTGGCAATCACTGATCTTTGAAACTTTCCTCAATCTGTTTTCGAGAACCTTCTCCCAAACCTTCATCGGATGTTCTAGAAGGCGAACTCCTCTGTAGTTATTACAGCTAAGAGCATCCCCTTTACCCTTATAAATCGGTATGGTAAAGCTGCTGCACCATTCCTCTGGTGCTTCCTCGACTTGTAAAAGCTTTTGGAAGAGCTTTGTGAGCTCCTGTACTCCCATCACTCCTGCAGCCTTTATAAGGTCGCAAGTGAGTCCTGTTGGTCCTGCTGCTCTTCCATTTTTCATGCTCCTGAGGGCTTTAGATACCTCTGCTGGCATTATCTCATGAATTGGTCCCTATCTGCTTCCTCAATCTCATATTGATTTTCTTCATTCAGAAGTCCTTCATAGAACCTCCTCCATACTCCCATTATTTCTTTCTTGTTAACTACATTACCATTCTCGTCCTTCAGATATATAGCTCCATTGACGTCCTTACAGTCCCTTTTCATCTCTTTTGCTATTTTGAACATCTTCATCCTTCCTTCTGCAGATTCTATGTCCTCTGACCATTCTTGCCATGCCTTGATCTTTGCTCTTCTAATTGCTCATTTAACAATTCGCTTTTTCTCCTTATACAGTCTCTTACTATCTTCTGTACTTTGTCTCTTCCATATTCTAAAAGCTCGTTTCTTTTCTACTATTGCCTCTTGAACCTCTTCACACCACCATCATGTTTCTCTTTCTTTCTGTCTCCTTCCTAATGTCTCCCTGCAAACTTGTCTGGCCGCTTCTATGCAGGCGTCACTAAAAGTTTCCCGCCTTCTTTCTTCTTGGTTATTAAATAGTTCCTCTAGTTTTCTCTGGTGCTCTTGTTTCACTTCTGGATTCTTTAATTTCCAGCTTTTTATTTTCCTCTCTCTTCTCTCTGCCTTTGGCCTTCTCATATCTTTTAACACAACATCTGGACAAAGAATTCTATGTTGTGTTACACATTCTTCCCCAGGTATTACTTTGCAGTCCTTTTCTCTTATTTCACTATCTCTCCTCAGTAAAATAAAATCTATTTGAGTACAGTTTTTGCCACTTTTGTATGTTATTAGGTGCTCCTCTTTCTTCTTGAACCATGTATTTACTATTTGAAGGTTTAGTTGTTGGCAGAATTCCAACATATCGTCCCCTTCTTGGTTTCATTCGCCACATCCAAAATTGCCTATAACTTCCTCGTAGCCACCCCTCTCTCTTCCAACATGACAATTGAGATCTCCGGCGACAATAACTAAATAATTTGCCGGGATCTCTGTTATCCTTCCAAGAAGTTTTTCTCTAAATTCCTCTTCCTCCTCATCAGGTCTGCCCTGTTGAGGGGCATACACCGAGAAAAAGTGGAGGATCTTCTTCCCACATGGAAGGATGATTTTCATAATTCTATCATCTGCCCTTACTACTTCAATAACAGAGAGTGTGTATGTATAATAATAATATTGGCTGGCTTTTTTCGTGGTATATCAGATATATTCCATTCAGCTACTCGTCTTCGACTCATTCAAGATCATACTAGCTGAATGGAATATACAGTGGGGCAAAAAAGTATTTAGTCAGCCACCAGTTGTGCAAGTTCTCCCACTTAAAAAGATGAGAGAGGCCTGTAATTTTCATCATAGGTACACTTCAACTATGAGACAGAATGGGGGGAAAGAATCCAGGAAATCACATTGTAGGATTTTTAATGAATTAATTGGTAAATTCCTCGGTAAAATAAGTATTTGGTCACCTACAAACAAGCAAGATTTCTGGCTCTCACAGACCTGTAACTTCTTCTTTAAGAGGCTCCTCTGTCCTCCACTCGTCACCTGTATTAATGGCACCTGTTTGAACTCGTAATCAGTATAAAAGACACCTGTCCACAACTTCAAACAGTCACACTCCAAACTCCACTATGGCCAAGACCAAAGAGCTGTCAAAGGACACCAGAAACAAAATTGTAGACCTGCACCAGGCTGGGAAGACTGAATCTGCAATAGGTAAGCAGCTTGGTGTGAAGAAATCAACTGTGGGAGCAATTATTAGAAAATGGAAGACATACAAGACCACTGATAATCTCCCTCGATCTGGGGTTCCACGCAAGATCTCACCCCGTGGGGTCAAAATAATCACGAGAACGGTGAGCAAAAATCCCAGAACCACACGGGTGGAACCTAGTGAATGACCTGCAGAGAGCTGGGACCAAAGTAACAAAGGCTACCATCAGTAACACACTACGCCGCCAGGGACTCAAATTCTGCAGTGCCAGACGTGTCCCCCTGCTTAAGCCAGTACATGTCCAGGCCCGTCTGAAGTTTGCTAGAGAGCATTCGGATGATCCAGAAGAGGATTGGGAGAGTGTCATATGGTCAGATGAAACCAAAATAGAACTTTTTGGTAAAAACTCAACTTGTCGTGTTTGGAGGAGAAAGAATGCTGAGTTGCATCCAAAGAACACCATGCCTACTGTGAAGCATGGGGGTGGAAACATCATGCTTTGGGGCTGTTTTTCTGCAAAGGGACCAGGACAACTGATCCGTGTAAAGGAAAGAATGAATGGGGCCATGTATTGTGAGATTTTGAGTGAAAACCTCCTTCCATCAGCAAGGGCATTGAAGATGAAACGTGGCTGGGTCTTTCAGCATGACAATGATCCCAAACACACCGCCCGGGCAACGAAGGAGTGGCTTCGTAAGAAGCATTTCAAGGTCCTGGAGTGGCCTAGCCAGTCTCCAGATCTCAACCCCATAGAAAATCTTTGGAGGGAGTTGAAAGTCCATGTTGCCCAGCGACAGCCCCAAAACATCACTGCTCTAGAGGAGATCTGCATGGAGGAATGGGCCAAAATACCAGCAACAGTGTGTGAAAACCTTGTGAAGACTTACAGAAAACGTTTGACCTCTGTCATTGCCAACAAAGGGTATATAACAAAGTATTGAGATGAACTTTTGTTATTGACCAAATACTTATTTTCCACCATAATTTGCAAATAAATTCTTTAAAAATCAGACAATGTGATTTTCTGGATTTTTTTTTCTCATTTTGTCTCTCATAGTTGAGGTATACCTATGATGAAAATTACAGGCCTCTCTCATCTTTTTAAGTGGGAGAACTTGCACAATTGGTGACTGACTAAATACTTTTTTGCCCCACTGTACATGATATACCACTCAAGGCCAGCCAATATTATTTAAATATGCCACTCAGAGCCGCGATGTATTTCGTATGAAAAATGCGAGTTTTTCAACTCGAGAAGATACATTTCATATCTTCAGGCCAACATGAGATGTTCTTTTTATTATATAGACATTCACAAACAAAAAGTACCCAAATTTATCAAAACAGCTCATTGATTTCCTCACGCATGACATATTGAAAATTATATCCTTCATCAAAAAATTCCCATGCAGGGATTGGTTCATGTGACATCAAATATTTCCACCATTGATTAAGCAATGTATCTCGTGACATCAAAAATTAAAAAAATGGGTATGGTGTGAGTTAGTCATGGTATATCCTGGATATACCATGAACTTACATCACAATTTCAAGCTAGACAGCTGATTCGAGTCACATCTGTGGCTCCGCGAGCATTTCTGTGTGTGTATATTTACGTATCATGATCATGCCTAGCAAGGCAGGCGATAGCATGGTACATTGCACATGCACAGGTTGAAGGTCGTGCCAACGAAAACAGCAAACATGGCTGTCTCCAGTGAGCTTATGCCGAGATTCAATCTCATGGATGATGAGGATTTGGAGGATTTTTGGAATTTTTTAATGAGGTATATAAATACCATGCACTGAGAGGCTCTGGTTGAAATTATGGATTCTTTGTGCCCCTCAGAAAATAGTACTTTGCCAGTCACCAAAGAGAATCCATTATTTCAACCGGAGCCTTTCAGTGCATGGTATATTTGATTAATATGTCATGATTGTAGTTCTCAATGTCCCGGAGGTAGTTCGTATGAAAAATACAAGTGGTGTATCTTTCAGTAAATGTCTCTGTGATTTTATATATATGATGTTAAATCTGTATTTGCTGAGAAATAGGAAAATTTGTGTTACATAGGACATATCTGGAAGAAGAGTTAACGAAAGCCAGGAAGAAGCCCACTATGAGGGCCGATATGTACCAGAAGATGATTGAAGTTGATGCAGATGCCCCCACACCAGAGGAACATGAGCAGAAAGCAGTTACCAAACCACGCTACATGCAATGGAGAGAGACCATCAGCTCTACAGCCACATTGGGCTTCCGCATTGAAGGCATCAAGGTGAGATAAATGAGAATACTTCATCCACAAATGCCAGGCAAGAGAGCTACTCTGAGTAACTTTAATTTATTAGAAGCCACGCTAGCAATGCACACTATACCAAATACAAAATAGTTAGTTTTATAAAATATACCAGACAAGATCAAATAGAAGGATTTGATTTGAAAAATGCAAAGAATCAAAAATGGTTATAACTATACAGTGGTGCTTGAAAGTTTCTGAACCCTTTAGAATTTTCTAGATTTCTGCATAAATATGACTTAAATATGATCAGATTTTCACACAAGTCCTAAAAGTAGATCAAGAGAACACAGTTAAACAAATGAGACAAAAATATTATACTTGGTCATTTATTTATTGAGGAAAATGATCCAATATTACATATCTGTGAGTGGCAAAAGTATGTGAACCTCTAGGATTAGCAGTTAATTTGAAGGTGAAATTACAGTCAGTTGTTTTCAATCAATGGGATGACAATCAGGTGTGAGTGGGCACCCTGTTTTATTTAAAGAACAGGGATCTATCAAAGTCTGATCTTCACAACACATGTTTGTGGAACTGTATCATGGCATGAACAAAGAGGATTTCTGAGGACCTCAGAAAAAGCATTGTTGATGCTCATCAGGCTGGAAAAGATTACAAAACCATCTCTAAAGAGTTTGGACTCCACCAATCCACAGTCAGACAGATTGTGTACAAATGGAGGAAATTCAAGGCCATTGTTACCCTCCCCAGGAGTGGTCGACCAACAAAGATCACTCCAAGAGCAAGGCGTGTAATAGTCTTCGAGGTCACAAAGGAACCCAGGGTAACTTCTAAGCAACTGAAGGCCTCTCTCACATTGGCTAATGTTAATGTTCATGAGTCCACCATCAGGAAAACACTGATCAACAAAGGTGTGCATGGTAGGGTTGCAAGGAGAAAGCCACTGCTTTCCAAAATGAACATTGCGACTCGACTGCAGTTTGCTAAAGATCATGTGGACAAGCCAGAAGCCTATTGGAAAAATGTTTTGTGGATGGATGAGACCAAAATAGAACTTTTTGGTTTAAAGGTTTGGGCCTGTTTTGCTGCATCTGGGCCAGGACGGCTTGCCATCATTGATGGAACAATGAATTCTGAATTATACCAGCGAATTCTAAAGGAAAATGTCAAGACATCTCTCCGTGAACTGAATCTCAAAAGAAGGTGGGTCATGCAGCAAGACAACGACCCTAAGTACACAAGTCGTTCTACCAAAGAATGGTTAAAGAAGAATAAAGTTAATGTTTTGGAATGGCCAAGTCAAAGTCCTGACCTTAATCCAATGGAAATGTTGTGGAAGGACCTGAAGTGAGCAGTTCATATGAGGAAACCCACCAACATCCCAGAATTGAAGCTGTTCTGTATGGAGGAATGGGCTAAAATTCCTCCAAGCTGGTGTGCAGGACTGATCAACAGTTACCGCAAACGTTTAGTTGCAGTTATTGCTGCACAAGGGGGTCACACCACATACTGAAAGAAAAGGTTCACAAACTTTTGCCACTCAAAATATGTAATATAGGATAATTTTCCTCAATAAATAAATGACCAAGTATAATGTTTTTGTCTCATTTGTTTAACTGTGTTCTCTTTATTTACTTTTAGGACTTGTGTAAAAATCTGATGATGTTTTAGGTCATATTTATGCAGAAATATAGAAAATTCTAAAGGGTTCACAAACTTTCAACCACCACTGTATATATATATATATATATATATATATATATATATATATATATATATATATATATATACAACCCCGATTCCAAAAAAGTTGGGACAAAGTACAAATTGTAAATAAAAAAAGAATGCAATAATTTACAAATCTCAAAAACTGATATTGAATTCACAATAGAACATAGACAACATATCAAATGTCGAAAGTGAGACATTTTGAAATTTCATGCCAAATATTGGCTCATTTGAAATTTCATGACAGCAACACATCTCAAAAAAATTGGGACAGGGGCAATAAGAGGCTGGAAAAGTTAAAGGTACAAAAAAGGAACAGCTGGAGGACCAAATTGCAACTCATTAGGTCAATTGGCAATAGGTCATTAACATGACTGGGTATAAAAAGAGCGTCTTGGAGTGGCAGCGGCTCTCAGAAGTAAAGATGGGAAGAGGATCACTAATCCCCCTAATTCTGCGCTGACAAATAGTGGAGCAATATCAGAAAGGAGTTCGACAGTGTAAAACTGCAAAGAGTTTGAACATATCATCAAAAGATTCAGAGAATCTGGAAGAATCTCTGTGCGTAAGGGTCAAGGCCGGAAAACCATACTGGGTGCCCGTGATCTTCGGGCCCTTAGATGGCACTGCGTCACATACAGGCATGATTCTGTATTGGAAATCACAAAATGGGCTCAGGAATATTTCCAGAGAACATTATCTGTGAACACAATTCACCGTGCCATCTGCTGTTGCCAGCTAAAACTCTATAGTTCAAAGGAGAAGCCGTATCTAAACATGATCCAGAAGCGCAGACATCTTCTCTGGGCCAAGGCTCATTTAAAATGGACTGTGGCAAAGTGGAAAACTGTTCTGTGGTCAGACGAATCAAAATTTGAAGTTCTTTATGGAAATCAGGGATGCTGTGTCATTCGGACTAAAGAGGAGAAGGACGACCCAAGTTGTTATCAGCGCTCAGTTCAGAAGCCTGCATCTCTGATGGTATGGGGTTGCATTAGTGCATGTGGCATGGGCAGCTTACACATCTGGAAAGACACCATCAATGCTGAAAGGTATATTCAGGTTCTAGAGCAACATATGCTCCCATCCAGACGACATCTCTTTCAGGGAAGACTTTGCATTTTCCAACATGACAATGCCAAACCACATACTGCATCAATTACAGCATCATGGCTGCATAGAAGAAGGGTCCGGGTACTGAACTGGCCAGCCTACAGTCCAGATCTTTCACCCATAGAAAACATTTGGCGCATCATAAAACGGAAGATACAACAAAAAAGACCTAAGACAGTTGAGCAACTAGAATCCTACATTAGACAAGAATGGGTTAACATTCCTATCCCTAAACTTGAGCAACTTGTCTCCTCAGTCCCCAGACGTTTACAGACTGTTGTAAAGAGAAAAGGGGATGTCTCACAGTGGTAAACATGGCCTTGTCCCAACTTTTTTGAGATGTGTTGTTGTCATAAAATTTAAAATCACCTAAGTTTTCTCTTTAAATGATACATTTTCTCAGTTTAAACATTTGATATGTCATTTATGTTCTATTCTGAATAAAATATTGAATTTTGAAACTTCCACATTATTGCATTCCATTTTTATTTACAATTTGTACTTTGTCCCAACTTTTTTGGACTCGGGGTTGTATATATATATACAGGGTGTTTCAAAAAAATTTGTATTATTTGAGATGTAAGTATCCCAGAAACTACATTGTCTTGGCAAATGAAACTGAACAGGCTTAATGTTGAGCAATATAAGATTTATTCCTCAGAATTTGAATGAGAAATTCAAAGGTATGTGGATTCTGTGAACGATTTCTCAAATGCGAACATTATGCTTGTTGATTTTGCTATTCGTATGAAATGTGGCCTCATCACTGAAACAAAACGTTCATCGAACTCATCTCTTTCAAATTTCTCTTGCATATCAACGCAGAATTGTTTGCGCTTTTGCTTGTCATCTGCCTTTAAGGCCTGAACGAGCTGCAACTTGTAGGGTTTCATTCGCAAACATTTCCTCTGGACACGCCAAACTGTCGTTGGAGGAATCTGGGTTTCCAGGCTTGCTCTTCTTATGGACTTTGCAAGAGTTTTTCGCAAACCCACTCAACCGTCTCTTCCGATGCTGGTGGTCGTCCAGATCCTTTTTGCCCTGCACAGACAGCCTTCCTCTTTGAACTTTTTGTGCCGTGTCCAAATCTGCATTGCAGTTGGTGCATTTTTAGAGAATTCTCTCACAAATGCACGCTGCAGTCTTGTTCGACTGTGTTCGAGCATACTCTAACACACAAAACGCCTTTTCTTTTCCAGTGAATGGCATTTCTATACCTAAAACGATAAAAACAAAAAAACATTAAACATAAAATTTTGACCTGTTTTCACACATGCTGTTAAAATTTGAGGTCAATTGAACAAGAATTGGCAAAGTTATTAGATTGCGAAACGATATCAAATTTTTTTAAACACCCTGTATTTTTAAATTAACTTGTGCATTAAACAGGTTTTCTGTAGAGTCTAATGAGAAACATGTCCAATATGTCAGCCGACTCAAACGTTCAGTAGAGTGTGATGTGAAATCTTGACTGATACTCCCATCACTATACTGATATTCCCATCACTATAATGATTACTATACTGATATTCCCATCAGTATACCGATATGCCCATGACTATACTGATATTCCCAACAAAATGCTTATCACTATACTGATATTCCTACGACTGTACCAATATTCTCATGACTATACTGATATTCCCAATACAATACTTATCATTATACTGATATTCCCATCACTATGCTGATATTCCAGTCACTATACTGATATTGCCTTCACTATACTTATCACTATACTGATATTCCCATCACTACACTGTTATTCCAGTCGCTATACTGATATTCCCATCACCATACTGATATTCCCGTCACCATACTGATATTCCTGTCAGTATACTGATTTCCCATCACTAATATTCCTATCACTATGCTGATATTCCCCTGACTATACTAATATTCCCAATATAATACTTATCATTATACTGATATTCCCATGACTACACCAATATTCCCATGATTATATGGGTATTCCCATTAGTATATTGATAGTCTCACCACTATACTGATATTTCAGTCACTATATTGACATTCCCATGACTATACTGATCACTATACTGATATTCCCATGACTATACTTATCACTACACTGATATTCCCATAATTATACTGATCACAACACTGATATTCCCATGAATATACTGATTACTACACTGATATTCCTATGACTATACTGATCACTATACTGATATTCCCATCACTATACTGATCACTACACTGATATTCCCATGAATATACTGATCACTACACTGATATTCCTATCACTATGCTGATATTCCCACAACTATACTGACCACTATATTGATATTCCCATCACTATGCTGATATTCCCATCACTATACTTATCACTATACTGATATTCCCATCACTACACTGTTATTCCAGTCACTATACTGATATTCCCATCACCATACCGATATTCCGGTCAGTATACTGATATTCCCATCACTATACCGATCACAATTCTGATATTTCCATTGCTATGTTGATATTCCTGTCACTATACTGATCACTCTATTAATCACCATACTGACATTCCCACTGTTATACTGATTGTTATACCATTGCTTTGATGATATTCCCATCACTACACTAATATTCCTATCACTATGCTCATATTCCCATCGCCATGCTGATATTCCTCTGACTATACTAATATTCCTAATATAATACTTATCATTATACTGATATTCCCATGTCTATACCAATATTCCCATGATTATATGGATATTCCCATTAATATAGTGATAGTCTCATCACTATACTGATATTCCAGTCACTAGATTGATATTCCCAAGACTATACTGATCACTACACTGATATTCCCATGACTATACTGATCACCACACTGATATTCCCATGACTATACTGATCACCACACTGAAATTCCCATGACTATACTGATCACTACACCGATATTCCCATGACTATGCCGATCACTACACTGATATTCCCATAATTATACTGATCACTATACTAATATTCCCATGACTATACTGATCACTACACCAATATTCCCATGACTATGCTTATCACTACACTGATATTCCCATAATTATACTGATCACTATACTAATATTCCCATGACTATACTGATCACTACACTGATATTCCCATGATTATACCGATCACTATACTGATATTCCCGTCACTATACTGATCACTACACTGATATTCCCATGACTATACTGATCACTACACTGATATTCCCATGATTATACCGATCACTATACTGATATTCCCATGACTATACTGATCACTACACTGATATTCCCATGATTATACCGATCACTATACTGATATTCCCGTGATTATACTGATCACTACACTGATATTCCTGTGACTCTACTGATCACTACACTGATATTCCCGTGACTATACTGATCACTACTCTGATATTCCAATGATTATACCGATCACTATACTGATATTCCCGTGATTATACTGATCACTACACTGATATTCCCATGGCTATACTGATCACTACACTGATATTCCCATGGCTATACTGATCACTACACTGATATTCCCGTGACTATACTGATCACTACACTGATATTCCCGTGACTATACTGATCACTACACTGATATTCCCATGACTATACTGATCACTACACTGATATTCCTGTGACTATACTGATCACTACACTGATATTCCCGTGACTATACTGATCACTACACTGATATTCCTGTGACTATACTGATCACTACACTGATATTCCCATGACTACATTGATATTCCCATGACTATACTGATCACTACACTGATATTCCCATGACTACATTGATATTCCCATGACTATACTGATCACTACGCTGATATTCCTGTGACTATACTGATCACTACACTGATATTCCCGTGACTATACTGATCACTACACTGATATTCCCATGACTATACTGATCACTACACTGATATTCCTGTGACTATACTTATCACTACACTGATATTCCCATGGCTATACTGATCACTACACTGATATTCCCGTGACTATACTGATCACTACACTGATATTCCCGTGACTATACTGATCACAACACTGATATTCCCATGACTATACTGATCACTACACTGATATTCCCGTGACTATACTGATCACTACACTGATATTCCCATGACTATACTGATCACTACACTGGTATTCCTGTGACTATACTGATCACTACACTGATATTCCCGTGACTATACTGATCACTACACTGATATTCCCATGACTATACTGATCACTACACTGGTATTCCTGTGACTATACTGATCACTACACTGATATTCCCATGGCTATACTGATCGCTACACTGATATTCCCGTGACTATACTGATCACTACACTGATATTCCCGTGACTATACTGATCACTACACTGATATTCCCGTGACTATACTGATCACTACACTGATATTCCTGTGACTATACTGATCACTACACTGATATTCCCATGACTATACTGATCACTACACTGATGTTCCCATGACTATGCTGATCACTACACTGATATTCCCATGACTATAACTGATCACTACACTGATATTCCCATGATTATACCGATCACTCTACTGATATTCCTGTGATTATACTGATCACTACACTGATATTCCTGTGACTCTTCTGATCACTACACTGATATTCCCGTGACTATACTGATCACTACTCTGATATTCCAATGATTATACCGATCACTATACTGATATTCCCGTGATTATACTGATCACTACTCTGATATTCCTGTGACTATAATGATCACTATACTGATATTCCCGTGATTATACTGATCACTACACTGATATTCCTGTGACTATACTGATCACTACACTGATATTCCCATGGCTATACTGATCACTACACTGATATTCCCGTGACTATACTGATCACTACACTGATATTCCCGTGACTATACTGATCACTACACTGGTATTCCCATGGCTATACTGATCACTACACTGATATTCCCGTGACTATACTGATCACTACACTGATATTCCCGTGACTATACTGATCACTACACTGATATTCCCGTGACTATACTTATCACTACACTGATATTCCCGTGGCTATACTGATCACTACACTGATATTCCCGTGACTATACTGATCACTACACTGGTATTCCTGTGACTATACTTATCACTACCCTGATATTCCCATGGCTATACTGATCACTACACTGATATTCCCGTGACTATACTGATCACTACACTGATATTCCCGTGACTATACTGATCACTACACTGATATTCCCGTGACTATACTTATCACTACACTGATATTCCCATGGCTATACTTATCACTACACTGATATTCCCATGGCTATACTGATCACTACACTGATATTCCCGTGACTATACTGATCACTACACTGATATTCCCGTGACTATACTGATCACTACACTGATATTCCCATGACTATACTGATCACTACACTGGTATTCCTGTGACTATACTGATCACTATACTGATATTCCCATGACTATACTGATCACTACACTGATATTCCCGTGACTATACTGATCACTACACTGATATTTCTATGCCTATATTGTCACTGAACTTAGATACATCATTAATCATCATTATCTCTTGTAAATGAGAGTCAAGTAATGGCTGCTGGTGTTTTTTTTTTTTAATAGGTGAAGCACAGCTGTCTGTTGTTGAAGTGTCTGTGCATTTTGTTAACTCTCTTTCGTGTAAATCAGATTGTTTCCTTGGATGTCATGCCAAAAAGCATTGCATTCAGCAGACACTGTTATCCAGAGCAACAAGCAGCCTGGAGAGCTGTTGAGGGGTTAGGTGCCTTGCTCAAGGGCACTTCAGCCATTCCTGCTGGTTCAGGAAATCAAACTGGCAACCTTTTGGGTCCAAAGCTGCTTCTCTAGCCATTAGGCTATGGCTTCCCAGCTAAGCTAGCTAAATTTAACTGATGAAGGTAGTAATATCTAGCCACAAAGCCATATAAATAAATAACAAATATCTGAAACGTATGCAAATAATAAATTAATTACCATATTTACAAATTGTAAAGATAAGCTATACTAGTTGTATAAAACTGGATTAGGCTGCTGACCGCTATTGCAACTATTCCAAGTGAGTCTGGCACAGATACAGTATATTTAAATTTGAAACGCTGTCAGTCAGCTTCATTACTGTTTCAATGATGGGCACTTGGTTATGGGGTTCAAACCCCTTCGAGAGATCTCCCAATCACCATAAAGAGAGGCCATGAATCCGAACAAGCCAAAAATGCATTTATGAAGAGCACAATGTCCAATAAATTTAGGATTTTTTCCCTCCTCAAACATCATCTGTGATAAACTAATTGCCGCCGTTATAACACCTACAGCCGTGCTACAGTGGAGTTCTATCAGTGGTGCATCATACAGCTTCTGTGGACATTTTCACGCAGGCTTTGTAGTTCATCAGAAACAATTTGCGTGAAATGAACGAACTGTGCGATACTACAGCAGAGAAGCATTTGATATTTTGATTATAAAATTCTAAATTTAAGTTTAAATTATAGGTTTAAAGGATTTCCCTGACTGTGGCGATGGGGAATGGTAAACTAAATCCAACGTGAGGTCGTGCCTTCATAAATTCATAAGTTCAAACGCAGTGCTGGCCTTGTACATACACTATATAGCCAAAAGTATGGGCTAGGGTGCATCAGTTGCCCTCACTTTCATAAAATCTGATGCATTTTTGTCTGGGTGTTCCTTTTCACCAATAAAGACATCCTGTAAAATTTTTTGACCATATTCAAAAGTCTAATGGTGGCACCATGAGGTTCATTTTTTGCCAAAAAACGCTTATTTTCTGTTTTCGCGTAAGGTTTGAATCACAATGTTGGACTCCATTTATTGATTTCTTGTGACCCAGAGATCATGTTAAGAACCTTTGCAAGGGATTGAGAAGCATTAATGTGATTCATAATACATTTGTATTGTTTAAAAGTAGTTGAACAATGATTCAATGAACAGCTAAAACTCAAACTGTGCTTGATAATATATTTAGAGTATGTACTAAAAATGTGTATCTAAGATATTTGGTATACTCTATAAGGTGCCATAATGTTTCATGAAAAGTGATCGAAATTTTGTCATAAAAGTCATAAAATAGCAGCTTTTTCCATAACTTTGAGCTCCTGGTGCCACCATTAAACTTTAGAATTTTGTCAAAATATTTCCCAGTGTGTTTTCTTACCAAAAGGAACATAAAAACAAAAATGCATCATGATCGGAGGAACTTTTTATTTTTAGGGGGCAACTGATGCACCCTAGTATGGGCACCCCTGATCATCACATCTATATGTGGTTCTTCCCCAAGCTTTTACCACAAAGTTGGAAGCACACAATTGACAAATGATTATCTGTCAGGTGCCGATATACTTTTGGCCATACAGCGTATGTTACATAATGACCAGGGATAACCCATGGAGCAGGACAGAACTGTCATTTCTGAAGGTTGGCTGAGTGTTGGATGAATGTTTCTGTCATCCATAAAGGCTGGTGGTGGCACCTCCATTTGAACACAACATCAGGTAGTGACAGGCAACAGAAGATTTTGTTTCTCCAAATCTGGCCTTTGCTCACACACAGTGTCAGTTGCTATGCAAACCCAAATACGTGCTCGTAGGAAAACGTCAAAAGAACAAAATACTGGTCAGAATGCCTTGGCTAATTGAATTAAACTCGGCTGCCGTGTCAGATGAAGAGAGGATTAGAGAGACCATATTTGGTCTGCAGCTTTACAAATGTCTTCATTAAGGAGTTCTGTCAGTGTGGTGTGCGATGAGAAAAAGACTAGAGCGTTCTTTTTAGACTTTCCTCTTGTGTAAGGCCATAAAAGGCTGGGGCTTACTTCTCCCTCTTTCTCTTGCTCTGTCTTACTCTCTCGCCATGTCTGTTGTCATAGTTCAAGGATTCCCTGTGATTGTGAGCTTGAAGAACAGGTTGCTGTTGTAATGTTTCAGGAATGGAACTCCTTATGTCTGTCATTCAGCGTCAGTGAAATTCAGGTTTGGTCAGCCTATGGATACACTGACTTTGAGATTTAAGACATATCATATGTCAAGCAGGACAGCATGGTGGTGGAGTGGTTAGCACTGTCGCCTCATAGCAAGAAGGTCCTGGGTTCGAGCCCAGCAGCCGACGGGGGCCTTTCTGTGTGGAGTTTGCATGTTCTCCCCGTTTCTGCTGGGTGCTCTGGTTTCCCCCAAAGACATGTAGGTTTGGCTAATTGGTGGCTCTAAATTGACTGTAGGTGTGAATGATTGTTTGTCTCTATGCGTCAGCCCTGTGATGACTTGTCCAGGGTGTTACCTGCCTCTCGCCCATAGTCAGCTGGGATAGGCCCTGACTTACAGATAATGGATGGATGTTGAGCACTAACTCAAATTAAAATTTTATTTTAGAATAATAATAGGATTTTGAACCCTTTTTTACATTACATTATAGGATTTTTTTTCCTGCCAGTATTATAGGCATTTAGCAGACGCTGTTATCCAGAGCGACGTACAACAAGGACACACACATACCCAGCACCTGGGGAGTAGTTGGGGGTTAGGTACCTTGCTCAAGGGCACTTAAGCCATGGATTTTTTTTTCTGCCAGTCCAAGGAATTGAACCAGCAACCCTTCGGGGTCCCAGGCTTCTTCTCTAACCTTTAGGCTAGAGAAGGCTAGGTTTAGGCTGCCCCTGGCTGCTACTTTTATTGTAGAAGAAATAATGAAAGGCAGTTTTCAGTTTTATATTTCATGTATTTTACTGCAATGTGAATATTAGATTCTGTGATTAACGTAATGCTTACTGACATTATTATTATTATTATTATTATTATTATTATTATTATTATCCATGCTTATGCGAAGGTCTTTTAATAAATCTTCTAATATCTGACATTTGACTTTTCTACTCGCAGAAGGAAGATGGGACTGTAAACAGAGATTTTAAAAAGACCAAGACTCGGGAACAAGTGGCTGAGGCTTTCCAAGATTTTTTCAAAGGAAACAGGAATATCCTGGTGAGAGTGTGTCTGTGTGTTTGTGTTAGGGCTTTATGCCAATGTGAAATTCCTGTGGGCTCAGAACCAAGTAGCTAGAACACCTCAAAACACCCCTTAAACTTCCCAGGGAGGTTTGTTCAGCTTCAGGGTTTCCTCTGTACCTTACCTGAAGTTTAAATAGAGATCACAAAGCAAAACACGAAAGAAAACCTGTTTGGGGAAAACACTCAGAGTTCTTCAAATGAGACAGATAGGGTTTTTTTTAATTATTATTATTATTATTCATATGTTACATTCCCCATTCGATTGCTTGATTTTTTAAAAATTTTCCTTTAGTGTACATTTCACCATGTTAAGTGCTATGATTTATAATAAATGTATTCATTCCTGTGAGAATTTGCTGTATATGGTTGTACGGCATAGTATCTGTCCTGCATGTATATTGTTTTTTATTCTATTCACATTCACTGGAGATGAGCAATCATGTGCTCTGATTGGCTACTCTACTAGTAGGCTATCAGCTCATATACCATGAGTAGAGAAAAACAAAATGGTGGAGCGTGTTGCTGAACCAACCGAGGACAAAATAAAAACCCTACTTGAAAAAAAACAACAACAACCCAAAATACAAAGAAAGTAAGAAAATATGGAATAAAAGTATTTGATGGTAAGAACGGGGTTTTTTTTCAAGAATTATTATTATTATTATTATAGCATTTTTCACAAATTGCGACTGTCATTTCGCCAGTTTGTTTACATTCTCAGCGGAAATGATTTTGTCAGATGTTTTGTTTAAAGCTTTATTTATCGAATTTGCAAAAAATAAAAATGCTCTGTTTCTTAAAATCCAGTGAATGTGGATAGAATAAAACAGTTATTCCACTCAATCTCGTCGTGCATGGCTTATAGCCGCTATCAGCTCATGTACAACTCGATTTTGTGGAAGAACTATTAAATAGATGTCTATATGTCCAGCATTCCTGTATTTTTATATCAAATTGAGTGTTTTTTATTCTTGCGCAGGCTAAATATCTCACCCGGCTACAGGAAATCAAGGAAGCACTGGAAATGTCACCGTTTTTCCAGACACATGAGGTAAACAGCACTGCAGTTGCCTCTCTCAATGGCTGGTTACTTTGTCAGCTTGCTGTGATTCAGCAATCTAGAGATGTAGCTCATTCTGGACTCAATAAAATTGAAGTTAGGCTCATGACTCCATCTCGGGATTGTGCTAGTTATTAGCAGTTTTCTTAACAGCAGTTAAAAAAAAATCCCAAGTAGACTTTGCTTATTAGGACTGCTGGAATATTTTAGCATCGGGATTGGAGGTGAAGTCAAAACAGGCAGTGGAAATCATACTTTATACAGAAAACCCAAGGCTTAAAATGTTTCTACTCTTGTCCAGTCAAAGCATTCATCATCTTTGTGTGCACATTTGGAAATAGGAAATGTAAGCAATGGTCTGATCTGTGAGAGTGTTTTGGCAAAGGATGACTTTTGAAATGATTTAAAACCATGTAGAATTCACACTGTAATATTAATGCAAGTCCCATTCTGCTTGATTTATGACTGTAGAATGCTTTTTATCAGTTAGAAAAGTAAGGCATAGGCTTATACTTGGAGGGTATGATTGTTTCCGACTCTTATCCTTTTCCTACTTCGTTCATGTTTAGGTGATTGGCAGCTCTCTCCTTTTTGTCCATGACAAGCATGAAAGGGCAAAAGTGTGGATGATAGACTTTGGCAAAACTACACCGCTGCCTGAAGGCCAGGTCCTCAACCACCGTACCCCATGGGTGGAAGGCAACCGTGAGGACGGCTACCTTTATGGCCTTGACCACCTCATAGACATTCTGAACAACATGGCCATGACAAAGTCGTAAAGAAAAGGAGCTCGCTGTGTCCCAATACTGTTTTTAATGTGCCTTTGTTGACTTCCCTTCGCTCATTTGCTTTGTTGGAATTCCCACTGATATACTTAATCAATACACGAAGGGCCAAGGGATTGAACAACTTGTCCTATTATGGTTGTGCATAGTCCAACGGAATCTGATTTACACCGATTTCACATTACAACTACATTGTCCTTGCAGCCACGAGAAAATGTTTTACACTGCTGTACCTCCTTTCTCTTGCACTGCAAATGGACACTTGTATCACTGTATACTTCTAAGACTCGAGGAGAAGTCAATGAGCATGTTAAAAACAGATTCGGAACACAGGGCACGTCCTCCTCTTCCTGGAGTTCTCTTTATTCTGCCCTGGGTAGATCACTCGCACTACAATACAGGACCTGCCTGGGTTACCACAGAAAGCTACCCCCCATCAACCCCCACCACACACACAAACACATAATATATATATTTTTTTTACAAAATAGAAGGGCCACATGTGCTGTGTGTATTTGTATGTATGTAAAGATACAGAGGCTGTACATATAGTATATATAGTATATATATATATATATATATATAGTATATATAGTGTAGAAATTGTACAGTATAATGTTTCAGTAGTGGAGGCCACTCGGAAAATTTTCTGCAGCTTAATACTTTGTCAGTTTGTATCTGAATGTAAAATTCCACTATTTCTAACTGTACAATGCTAACGTTATCATATCAATCACGTGTGCCTTCGTCTCACTGATGATACTTTCAGCAGCATGGGCATCAACTTACCTTTGTTTCAGAAAAGAAGAAACTGATCATGTTTTCACGTTAGATTATTTCTAAATTTTGTATGCAGCTGTTTTCGCTTCTCCTAGAACAGGCTACCAGACGTTTATTTGAACTCACTTATACAAATCTAAACTTGTAGGTTTACAATTATATTTGTATTTAAATGGGTATAGCTGGGTTTTTTTAATTATTATTATTATTATTTGGGACATTTAGTGATGTGAAGTTGTATGATATTTATTATGTCGTGCCTAACTGTAATAACTGACAATTGTTGTAGGGTTACATTGTGCCTGTAGTAAATTATTCTACATGCCTTTTAAAAAAAATAGATTGTAATAGACCCAAAATCTCGCTAATAGCATTCCTGGAATCAGATGGTGCAGTGTATGATGAGATAATTAATTAACTCAGTTAATTCTAGAAAACAAACTATCAACAAAAGCTCACATAATGCTAATCTGGCAAAGCCTCTTACTTGTAGCTCATAAGCAAGTAAGTAACAACACTGGAAGGGGGAATCCTACTAGTTTTTCTTAAAAACAAACAAACAAACAAAAAAAAAGGATCTCATTGAGAAGTTTACTAAGTCATTCAAGAATGGCCCGTTCTAGAGATATGTATTGACTTATTTATTTACAGTGCTTGTGACACATCTACAAAATCAAAGCAGCTGTTTTGCTTGTTTTGAAAACTACCAATGAAATCACGTTTATACCCCATTGCAATACTTCGTCTGTATATTCTGATGTTAAATGATACAGCTTGAGATACAATGACATCTTAGTTCTCTTAGTACTACATCGTAGCCTTTTTCTTATAAGAAACACAAACTATACATCAGGGCTTCTCAAACGTTTTGAGCAAACGACCCCAAATAGACATCGATTTACCATGGTCTCTGATCTAGAAAATCCAGAAGATCGGTACATAAAACAGATCTTTTGATAGGTTTGAAGGTGACATGTAATAGGAAAAATGGTTAGTGTTAGTACTCAATAGCAGTCTAGAATAGCACATAGTACATGTAGGCATGTAACAATATATCATGCAACAATAAATCGCAGTACAAATTTATGGCAATTCAAATCAGTGAAATTAAAAATGAATCATAATTATTACTAGGCTGCATAATCTTAGTTTTTCCTTGCTGTAATTGTGTTGTTTAAACAGCAGAGGGCACAATAATGTACAATAGGAATACAGGAATACATATGGCTTCACCTTAGGCGGAAGTAATACAGCTCTAATGCCAAAAAAAGAAAAAAAAAGAGCTTGAGAGAGAGAGAGAAATCTAAAATGGGAAAGAGCTGTTGTGTGATTAACTGTACAAATAGCTTTAACAAGAAATCGGAGCTCTCTTTTCACAAACTGATGTAAGCTAAAGAAAAGAGAAGCAAATGGAGGCAGTACAAAAGTCCATAAAAGTTTATTTAAAAAAGCTCATTTATTATTAACTTTTTTTTTTAAATAAAAGGAATGTTGTAGTTAATAGGCTATTATATTTACTCCAACTTTTACAAATGTGGGTAAATAATGATTGTTGGTTATGAAGAAAATAAAACTTTTTTTTTTGTTTGTTTGTTTTTTACAAAAGGAATATTTAAGTTGATAAAGAATAAGAAAATAAATGTCGATTTTTTTTTTTTTTTGGTAATAACATTTTTTTAATTTTATTTTTTCCCAAAAAATATCGAGGGAAAATAAAATCATGAACCCAATATCATGAATTGAATTGAATCGTAAATTGGGTGAATCGTTACATGCCTGTATGTAAGTATGCAATTTGAGGCGCAATGCTAGTTAGTTTAGTGGCGGTAGATGGATGGATTAATTTGTTAATTTCTGCTGCTGAATTCCTTCTCTGGTGCAGCATGTCAGGATAGAAAAACAGACTAAAATGGTATGAACTAATCTGAATGTGACTTAAAATAACAATTTATTTTGTTGTTATATTAGCACACAAAATTCATGTTGGATATTATCTGATATTAAAAATAAATTAATGAAACAAAAGAGGAGCTTCAAGTTTCTCTTATAAATCAAGCGAGCTCGTGTAGGGTCGTGGCCCCGAGTTTGGGAAGCCCTGCTGTTAATAAAAGAGGAGGCTACTGCTTGCAGTAGAAGTCAGATGACTCTAGCTATAAGCTGCATTAATACAAAAATGGACATATTATGGGGGTCAGGATTTTGTAGTGAAAATGGCTTATCGCTGGACACTGGATTTCTGAACAAATCTGAACTTTGTTTACTTCTCAACCTACAAATTATGCATTAGTATTGGAAAATTGGTAGGATTCCAGATTAATCCAATCTGAATACAGTGCCTTTTTATGTTCTCCTGTAACTGTTCACCTGTTCACTAATTCATCCACACAGTATACTTTTACAGTTTTTGTCTATTCACCAAGCTATTTGTCTTAAAACGCAGCGTAACTGACCAAAAGTGTAACTTGTAACTTTGATTCTTTTGCATCCCCTCTTTGACACAGACCTCGGTGATTTTTTTATTAAAAGGGTCGTTCGGACATTCCTTCCAAAAGCAGCTCAGATTAACAAAATATCACTTCATGACGCGATTCGTGAAATGCATCCGGTTCAAACTGAGGTGATTGCTGTTTGCATGGTATTTGCTATGCAAATTTGTCAGTCTGTGCTCAAGCCAAACATTTGGCTGTGGTCCAATGAAAACAAAGTCTGTGATAAAAGCTCATTTGTGTATGAGTGCCTGCTGATAGACATGTGTGAGTTCCTCAAGCTGGTTTATTGTGGTTAATTAAACGTGGGTAAGGAACAGCTGGAACTTTTTATAGCCAGCACCATAGTGCATATTTATCCCCTCTGAAGTTAAACCGTGCCAGACTAACTTCATCATGTGTGTTCCCCAGTTTATCATCGATTAAGCTATGCACTTGTCTTTGTAAATTGTAACTCCTAAAGAGGCTTAAAAAAAAGCAGTATGGAAATATGTCTTGCCATTAAATTGCAGATCATTGGAAGAATTAAAATGAAGTCACAGATCCTCATGCTTTAAGATGTCTTTTTATGTATGTTTTGGATTGTAATATGTGATCCCTTGAAATGTGCACTTTTTTTTTAACTGTGATGTTCTATTCACTTGTTCATCTAGCAGCAAAGACCTCACTGACCCTAGCCAACTGTTGTGATTTTATAGTAATATTATTGTAAAATGTATTTAAAATACCCAGTACGTCTTCATCTCGGGTATTAACAGCATGAAAATGGTTTATGGAAATAAAGCACAAAATTACCTGCAATTTATTACCTGCAGATAATGTCTGTAGAGTTTTAATAGCGATATTAGTTTTAAAATACTGTTTGTAGAGAAACATGAGAAGCCAAGCCCATTAAGCTCCATTTTTGAATAAATACACTACCGTTCAAAAGTTTGGGGTCACCCAGACAATTTTGTGTTTTCCATGAAAAGTCACACTTTTATTTACCACCATAAGTTGTAAAATGAATAGAAAATATATTCGAGACATTTTTCTGGCCGTTTTGAGCATTTAATCGACCCCACAAATGTGATGCTCCAGAAACTCAATCTGCTCAAAGGAAGGTCAGTTTTATAGCTTCTCTAAAGAGCTCAACTGTTTTCAGCTGCGCTAACATGATTGTACAAGGGTTTTCTAATCATCCATTAGCCTTCTGAGGCAATGAGCAAACACATTGTACCATTAGAACACTGGAGTGAGAGTTGCTGGAAATGGGCCTCTATACACCTATGGAGATATTGCACCAAAAACCAGACATTTGCAGCTAGAATAGTCATTTACCACATTAGCAATGTATAGAGTGGATTTCTGATTAGTTTAAAGTGATCTTCATTGAAAAGAACAGTGCTTTTCTTTCAAAAATAAGGACATTTCAAAGTGACCCCAAACTTTTGAACGGTAGTGTAAATAAATAAATAACAATCCAAATGATGAGTTGAAAAGTAGCATAGCTCATAGTGATGTGCTAGTTGGCCTGCTGTAGCTGAGCTCTGGGAGGAGGGCGCCCCCTGCTGTAATGGTGCTATAGTTTAGGTGCTATGTAATGGTAGACTATCGAACAAAGCCTAACGTAGGCTACTTTCTGACAGGTCTTAATAACTTTGGATTTTTAGTGCATTTGTGTGTGTGTTTCAAGGGTGTCATAAACATACTCATTAAATGCACAAGGCATGTTGCACAAGAACACTAACTATATCTGCATCTTCTCTTGGTCATCTATTGACTTGGTTATATTCATTTTGCTTCAGTATCTTGCTTGGTGAGAAGTTGCATTTTGGTTTTAATGAGAATTATCTGTCCTGTAATGTCTTGCTTTAGTCACACCTTGGTTTTCTTCTGCAGATGACCTCCAAAGTCTAGTCAGCATTGTAATATTGTAATATTTCATATTAAACAGCACGTTATGAAACTGCCTGTCCCAAGAGCCTGTTTACTCTTTTAGAACTTGCTCTTGTGCTATAACCTACTGTACATTTTACTATACAGATACTGCGACAAAATTATGCTTGGCTGTACAATTTTACTGAAGTAAATGAACAATTAGTTGAACATTGCTGTGTGTTTCCTTCTCCTTCTTTAGCACTAGCACAGAAAGTAGCCACAGAAGCTCTGCCACAGTTTACAGCCAGTTCTATGTAATAAATTCTAGTTTGATGTTGGTTAATGTAAATTTACCATTATGCTAATTAGAACTTTATGGTTCCTTGCTAGTATTTCTGGCCTTGTATTTCCTCTGATTAAATAGGGGTAATTTGTGTGCCCAGTTATGGCCACTAGTTAGCTAGACAAGTCTACTAGACTCGTTATCTCCAAAATCACTGACAAGGGTGCACGTCGAGTAAATTATTGGGATATACAGTATGTCATGTATTAATTACCAAGACCTGTGAAACAGTCTCATGTAATTGTACTCAACAATATACAACAGCAGGAAGAGTAACCAGGGTTTAAACTGGGATTTAGAAGGTAGGTAAGTCCTACTTACTTCATGGGTGACATGATAATTATAGAAAAGAGGAGATACAAAACTTTATTTGTACATCCTGAGTGAAGAATGTATATGGTCTACGTCTTGTCTGAGGGACCAGAGGGCTGGATTCTGTCTATACCCAACCCAATATATCTGCCTAGTCAGAGGATTAAAGGTCTAACAGGTACAGTCCTGACTAGTAACAGAACATAAATAAATTATAAGAATATGATTTAAGTAAGAAACAAAAGAACACAAAGAAAGACGATACAGTCAATACAAGCATGGTCCAGTTCCACAAAAGAAAAAAAAAGCAAAACAGCAAGAACAAGTGTTGCTAGGCAAAACAAACCTCGCCCGATAGCACTTATGATGAATATGCAGGAAGATATCGCGAAAAAAATGATTTTGACCTTTTTGGTGACCTTGACCTTGATTTTGACCTTGTGTGTGAACATACTTGGCCAATAAACATGGTTCTGATTCTGATTCTCTGCTACTCTCAGCCAATCAGAACACACTGTACTGCTTACTGCTCTCAGCCAATCAGAACACACTGTACTGCACGATTGTTACATTCTTACAGCATGATGACATAGTGGCTATTGCCTCTATATGAAGCAGTAGCCACAAAAACCTTGACCTTGACCTGATGACCCCCAAAATGTTGGAGGTTCTATTTGAGACCAATACCCATCTATCCTGAAAGTTTCATGAAGATTGGTCCAGCCGTTTTCCCATAATATTGTTATCAAAACAAACAAACCCCACCGAAAACAATACCTCGCCCCCTGGTGGACCCCATCCCGGGCGAGGTAACTAGAAGGGCACTCGGATACATACCTCCACCAAGCCACATACAATCCACATCAAAATCAAATCACTTGAATTAAAGTGTAATACTAAAGCTAAATAATACTAAAGCTGTACACCAAAATTCGTTCACTACTTTTTGAGTGACATTGGGAACAGACAAAAAAAAATTCTGGATCCACATACACATTTGGATTTTCATCAAAATCTAATCAATTGTTCCTTGGCCCATGGCCCACTTTTCCACAAAATGTCATCAAAATCCGTTCACTACTTTTTGAGTTATGTTGGGAACAGTCAAACAAACAAACAGAGGAGAAAACACAACCTCATCCAACACAGTTGGCAGAGATAATGAGTGTCGAGGGAATGTTGAAGTTCCCTCTTTAGTTAAAGTCAGAAAAATAAAGGAAAAAAAATAAAATCATATCGTTCAGGTGGCATAGCAAACGCTTAATCAAATATAGGGTAAAATGGAGTCTTCTACATTATGTCACGATATATGGAGTTCCTACATTATGTCATGGAAATGTAATTAAAACAAGTGTTTGATAATCTGTCCCTGGTGTAAAGCCTTAATTTAACTAATTCCTACACTCTTAGAAATAGGGGTATAGTAGGAGTCCATTTCTGTCCCCCAAGGTACAATCTACACTAATGTGCCCCTTAGCACTCATTATTGGACCTCAAGGTAACTACATGTACCTTTTAAGGGCCAAAAAGTTACATATACCGTATGTTCCTAAGTGGTACAGTATATGTAAAGTCCTTTCCACACCATATGGTGCATAGGGCGGCACCAATCTCCGTTTCTGTAGCCCTCGGCCTCTCACCTACCAGGGTTACAGTGGGGGGTAGTCCTCTGGTAACCGCAAGAGTTTGACTCCCCACTCACATCTGCATTGCAGCGTGCCTTGCCAGATGGCAGTAGGTACCTTTTTTTTATGATGATGGTCTTTGGTACGACCTGACCGCGAGTAGAACTCACAAGCTTCTGATCGGGAGGCAGACACGCTAACCACTAGGCCAACTCATAGTATGTCATGGTAAGTGGTATATAAAGGGTACAAATAAGTATCTTAGTGGGTACTGCCCCAGTGGCAAGCCGTTGTACCCCTAAAGGTACAATAATATACTTTATTTAAATTGCCCCAGGGGACAAATAAAGTGTTTCGAATTGAATAACTCTCATCCAAAGATGGAGGTTGTAGAGCCTTGACTTTTTTAATTTTTATTTTGCTACCAATTGCTGTGCAATGTAGTCATCAAGAAAGTAGATGTGCTAGTGCATGTTGTAGTGAAGAATTATCTCCAAGAAAATTATGAAAACTAAAATGTTACATATAAAAAAATATATACGACTGAATCATTTATTTATTCCCAAAAATAATTCCCACACTTTAACCCAAACTAGTATAGGCCTATGCAAGGCAGCTTATTCTTTTATCAAGTAACTCTACAACATGTGAAATATAGCAGAGAGCTAATAGGAGTTTCATTGAGAGCATTGTAGCTTCATGGTGGTTCGACAGCACCCCTTGGTGGCACTTCCCATCTCAGTAATGACAAACATCAACCTAGTTCTAGCATCACAAGCTATCCACAAACATGAATGAGCCAAATTGGGGGGACAATAAGACTTTTTTCAAGTGGTTTCAAGTGGACTGTCTCTAGCTTTCAGTCTTGTCTGACCATGGCCTAATAGTTACAGAAGCAATTTTGGGACCAGAAGGTTGCTGGTTTGAGTCCCTTGGCCAGCTGAAATGGCCTTGAGCAAGGTACCTAACTCCCTGGGCTGCTCTGGGTATATTGTACATTGCTCTGGATAAGAGTGTCTGCTAAATGTCATTAATGTAATGCCTGGATCTGTAGTGATCATTTGGACTGAGCAGAAAGAGAGAAAAAACAATATGAGGTGAATTAACAATCTTTATTATGTACCTGTGTTTCTCATAGAAGCCATTTTCAACACTAAACTGTCATCGTGATAAGCATGTTCGTTTTCTTTTTAGTCTTGCACATTAGTTCAATGCCACTGTGTGTCCTTGTTCCCTTGAAAAAGCTGAGCTTCCTTATTTAGTCATGCTTAATCAGGATGGGGACTCTTGGAGCGAGGCCAGTACACGAGAGAGGAAAAACAATCACACGCACACACACACACACACACACACACACACACACACAGAGAGATCACAGTTGCAGTCTTCCTCAATGAAATATGTATAACTCTAGCTAAATATAGTTATCCCTGGACCTAAACCTAACCTCGACTTTAACCCTGTTTCAAGGCAAATCTTGTATACATGGGTCACGTGACCTTCCAACCACAGAAATGTTTATGCTTATATAACAATTCAGTCTGACTACCCTGGCCAATTTATTAATAAACTAATGCTACTGTACATATGATTACACCAAGACAGATGTTTTAAAAAAGGGAGAAATTAGAAGAAAAAAATGCTTCTAGATCAGTAGGCTCTGTTTGGCACAAACACTTCTTTGACTCACTTTGTCATCTTGCTTATTAGCAATCACTGCTCCCAAAGCAATCTATCTATCTTTAAGCATCTTTATTTTATTGCTCCCAAACTGATGCAAAAAGAGATCTCATTATTGTTATGTTCATCGCTCTTGAATTCTCTCACCAGTGGGAAAAAGAAGTTGTTCTCTTTTCTAATGGCACAAACAAGCTTGACAGAATGATCATCCAGGCTTCTCTTGGTTTTTAGTGATTACATCTATTACAGGAGAGACAGTAAACAACTCCTGCAGTGAAGTGTGAGGTGTGGGGAATGATAAAAACTGCTCTTTTTAGGGCCTTTTTATTCTTTTTTAATACATTTGTACCTTGACCATCTTAAACAGTTGCATGTAGAAGTATTTTGGTTGGTATTCTTAGACTGATCATTTAATTCCCTCCTTTTATGGATGAAAAGTGGGATGATTCCAAAAGTGTTACTGATATACCTGAAGAACAGCACAAGTACATATCCTGTGAATTCATCTCATTCATCTCATCTCATTATCTCGAGCCGCTTTATCCTGTTCTACAGGGTCGCAGGCAAGCTGGAGCCTATCCCAGCTGACTACGGCCGAAAGGCGGGGTACACCCTGGACAAGTCGCCAGGTCATCACAGGGCTGACACATAGACACAGACAACCATTCACACTCACATTCACACCTACGGTCAATTTAGAGTCACCAGTTAACCTAACCTGCATGTCTTTGGACTGTGGGGGAAACCGGAGCACCCGGAGAAAACCCACGCGGACACGGGGAGAACATGCAAACTCCACACAGAAAGGCCCTCTCCGGCCACGGGGCTCAAACCCAGACCTTCTTGCTGTGAGGCGATAGCGCTAACCACTACACCAAGATTTTAATTTAAAATTGGGGTGGCATGGTGGTTAGCACTGTTGCTTCACAGCAAGAAGGTTCTGGGTTTGAGCCCAGTGGCTGACAGGGGCCTTTCTGTGTGAGTTTGCATATTCTCCCAGTGTCTGCGTGGGTTTCCTCCAGGTGCTCCGGTTTCCCCCACAGTCCAAAGATATGCAGGTTAGGTTAACTGGTGACTCTAAATTGACCATAGGTGTGAATGTGAGTGTGAGAGAGAGGCCTTCAGTTGCTTAGAAGTTACCCTGGGGTCCTTTGTGACCTTGCCGACGATTACACGCCTTGCTCTTGGAGTGATCTTTGTTGGTCGACCACTCCTGGGGAGGGTAACAATGGTCTTGAATTTCCTCCATTTGTACACAGTCTGTCTGTCTGTGGATTGGTGGAGTCCAAACTCTTTAGAGATGGTTTTGTAACCTTTTCCAGCCTGATAAGCATCAACAACACTTTTTCTGAGGTCCTCAGAAATCTCCTTTGCTCGTGCCATGATACACTTCCACAAACATGTGTTGTGAAGATCAGACTTTGATAGATCCCTGTTCTTTAAATAAAACAGGGTGCCCACTCACACCTGATTGTCATCCCATTGATTGAAAACACCTGACTCTAATTTCACCTTCAAATTAACTGCTAATCCTAGAGGTTCACATACTTTTGCCACTCACAGATATGTAATATTGGATCATTTTCCTCAATAAATAAATGACCAAGTATAATATTTTTGTCTCATTTGTTTAACTGGGTTCTCTTTATCTACTTTTAGGACTTGTGTGAAAATCTGATGATGTTTTAGGTCATATTTATGCAGAAATATAGACAATTCTAAAGGGTTCACAAACTTTCAAGCACCACTGTAGACAAATACAGAGATGTCCTTGAGTCATACTTGCACCAGATTGCACACAACCTTGGACTTGTGTGGTTTATCTTTCAGTATGACAAGTACTTGAAGTGTACAGCCAAGACAATGCTAGAGTGGATTCAGGGCAAATTTCTGAATTTCCTTGAGTGACCCTGACAAAGCCTAGGAAAGAGCTGAAGATGGCAGCTCACAGATACTCCACATCCAATCAGATTGAGCTTGAGAGGATCTGCCATGAAGAATGATAAAAACTGACCAAAACAAGTCTCCGAAGAGACTTATCCAAGAAGAAGGTGTAATTTGCTGCCAAATATAAAAAAGAAAGTGTTTTTGCTTTGTTGTTATGGATTACTGTGTACTGTGTGTAGATTAATGGCAGAAAAAGTAAAATTAAATCTATAATGCAATAAAATGTGCAAAAACTGGAGCTATCAAGCTATCCTTCCAAATGCTATATATATATATATATATATATATATATATATATATATATATATATATATATATATATATATATATATCAGGGGCGATTTCTCAGAGACAACAAGGGAAGCCGAGCTTCCCCTAAAATTCTCTCCCCAAACTGCGGCGTCTATGACGTTGAATTCTCATTAAAACAATAACTTGCATAACATAATACATGCCCAAGATTGTATTTATGTTCATAACTATCCTGTAACTTATTTGAGTGATGTCTGACGAACTTACAGTTCGCTACGAGAATCACCTTTGCTGCCAGGCTGTAACCTTTCTTATTTCAATGGGCTCTATGGACTGGCAGCAGTGTTGCCAGATTGGGTGGTTTTAAGTGCATTTTGGCGGGTTTTGAACATATTTTGGGATGGAAAACGTCAGCAGTATCTGGCAACACTGACTGGCAGCCGGGTATCCGCTGCAGTCTACGAGACGGCTCTGAACAGCCAATTTCGGCTAGTTGTTATTGGTTAAAATCAACAAAATTGTCACTTCCAGGGAAGCCGGGCTTCTCTGGGACTAAACGAGACAGTGAGAGGGACAAGAAGCCGGGCTGATAAAGGATTATTGGAGGTAGTGTTTGAAAGACATGAGGAGGGCGGTACTTCGGCGAGGAACACGGAAGCATGATCAGTCCCTAGCGGATGTCGAGAAAGTGTAGTCATGTGCCAAAGTGCTGTCCGAATTTCTTTTCATATAAACGGTTCTTCTCATTGATGTCTCTGTACATTACTCTGTAAATAAATGTAAATATTACTCGTTGTGCTCCGTTAACTTTCATCCATTCTATCAGTTTGATCATTCGTGAATTCGCTCGTTTATTTCATTTGTAGTTCAATCTGGTTGTAGGCTAGCTTGAGCCTTATTGGGATCTGCAGTGCTAGCTGCTAACAGAAATTGGTGAAGTCTCTGGAAAGCACAACCAGCTATTATGACAGGGTCACAGACCATTTTCTGGAAAAGGAGCGGAGGGCAGAATTTGTGTATAAATAGTGTTCATGTTCATGAATCTGAAGTGTGTATATTGTTCAGTAATGTTAAGAGAATGGTGGGCTCTGTGTTATAGGTTATACCTGGGTATAATATTCAAGGTTCTGTGTGTTGCATAGCCTACCTGGTTATGAATTTCCAGACTGTGTTGCAGAAGATGTTCAAGGATGTGTTGCACAGCTGGGTGTTGTGTTAAAGACTCTGTGTTGCATATCAGGCTATGATGTTCAAGGCTCTTCGTTGAATAGCCAGTGATTTTTGGATGTTTGATATTTTTGATTAAGGATATGAGGCACTAGCCTGGCAAGCCAGACTATAACATGAAATGTACAAGCAAAAATACTTTCTGCCACTAGGTAGGGTTGTCTAGTTCACTATGCTAATGGTTGTGTATAAATAGTGTTCATGTTCATGAATCTGAAGTGTGTATATTGTTCAGTAATGTTAAGAGAATGTGGGCTCTGCACCTTTCTATGCTTTGATATCCGGCCTACAGGTTTTACGATGAATGTGTAAAATGGGCTTCCCCTGTTTTAAAAACCAGCAGCCGCCACTGATATATATATATATATATATATATATATATATATATATATATATATATATATATATACAGGATTAAATCATGATGATAATAATTATGAAATCATATTGATATAGGCTAGGAGCTTCGCTGCTTAAATTAAACATCACAATGGAGAAAAAAAATGTAATCTTAGTGACTGACCACAATGACTGTACTAAAAAAATGAACAGCGTACTCCTGTCACTCCCATTCTATAGAAATGAAGCCAAAATACATCTGCCAACATTGTCAAATTTGCATCCAGAGTCTGTGTAGTGGAGACTTTCTCCTTCTCCGTCTCCTATAGTAGATTATCCATCCATTATCCATAACCACTTATCCTGTGCAGGGTCATGGGCAAGCTGGAGCCTATCCCAGCTGACTATGGGCGAGAGGTGGGGTACACCCTGGACAAGTCACCAGATCATCACAGGGCTGGCACATAGAGACAAACAACCATTCACACTCACATTCACACCTACGGTAGTCTAACCACATGTCTTTAGACTATGGGGGAAAACGGAGCACCTGGAGGAATCCCACTAGACACGGGGAGAACATGCAAACTCACACAGAAAGGCCCCTGTCAGCCACTGGGCTCAAACCCAGAACCTTCTTGATGTGAGGTGACAATGCTAAGTGCTACACCACTGTGGACATGCCTGAATGTCTATGTCCATGTCCAAGTCCAGTCTGGAACCCAAGTCCAGTCCAGAGCCTGAGCCCAAGCCCAGTCAGGAGCCCAAGTCCAGTCCAGAGCCCAAGTCTAAGTTCTCTCCAGAGCCCAAGCCCAAGTCCATGTCCTGTTCGGAGCCCGAGTCCCCATCTATCCTCATGCCCCAGTTCAAGGCCTGACCTGAGCCCAAGCCCCCACCTAAGTCCAGGTTCCGATGCCACATCTGCCCAGAGCCTGAGCAGAACTCTTGTGATGTGGTCTTGTGGCAGGCCCTTTACCCAGAGGTAGCCCAAAGGGAACTTTAGCTCCCAGAAGGAGCTCTTTGAGGGGGGTTCTCTCATGCCTTCATGTACCTGGTGCAGCTCGATTGCCTCAGTCATGTTCACACGCACGGAGCATGTAGCGTGTGCACCCTTGGGACAATTCATCATTGCAAACACCTGTTTCTGATTTGGAGTGTTATTAGCATGCGCATAAAGGGACGCTGGCTACACACACACACACATTGCAAAGTATTGTATCTGTCTCAATGTACTTTGTTTAATGACTCTGGTTTACGTTCTGTTTAGGGACTCTGATTTTTGTTTCAGTTTTATTTGTTTTTGTTTTGTTCTCCTGACCTTGCCTCACTTTTGTAAATAAGACACCTGTAAAATAAACCTTCCTGCACTTACACCCACCTCTATGCCGCATTCCTGACAATAGTGTGCCCCAGATTTATAATAGTTCCTGATAGCTGTCACACCCACACGCATTGACGTGTAACTGACTTTTTCTCACGTGTGCTCTGGACAGCACGTGCAACAAACTGACTCTCATGAGCGCTCTGAACAGTGCGCACCACTAATGACACACACCTGCATCAGATTAAGGTGCAATCAATGCGCTTATATAAGGATGCTGAAGACTGTTTCAGATTGCAAAGTATTGCATTGTTAGTAACTCAATACTAAGCCATGTTGTCATGTTGTTCTCCTGGTTTCTGGATTCCTTGTTTTTGGATTCTGCTTTTGTCTGTGCCTTGGATAGTCTGTTTGTGCCTTGCTTGACCCTTTGCCTGTTCACTGTTTCATGATTTCTGCCTGCCCTATTAGCCTGATTGTTATTTTTATAATAAAACTCTTCTGCACTTACATCTGCCTTCACCGCCCATCTCTGACAACAGCATTTCCAGCAAAATTTCCTGATTTTTCTGGAATGTAACAAGCCTCAAAACAGATGCAAATCTGATCAAATATTCAACAAAATATTATTAGATGGCTATTGTTGTTAACTGTAGTCTAAATAACGGTATCATGATTTAGGAAAGACATTGTTGTCTTGAAATATATTAACCCCATTTCCAGAAAAGTTGGGATATGTTCCAAAATGCAATGCAAAGAAAAATCTGTGATTTGTTAATTCACATGAACCTTTATTTAACTGACAAAAGTACAAAGAAAAGATTTTCAAAAGTTTTACTGAGCAACTTAATTGTCTCATCTCATTATCTCTAGCTGCTTTATCCTGTTCTACAGGGTCCCAGGCAAGCTGGAGCCTATCCCAGCTGACTACGGGCGAAAGGCAGGGTACACCCTGGACAAGTCGCCAGGTCATCACAGGGCTGACACATAGACACAGACAACCATTCACACTCACATTCACACCTACGGTCAACCTCCAGTTAACCTAACCTGCATGTCTTTGGACTGTGGGGGAAACCAGAGCACCCAGAGGAAACCCACGCAGACAACATGCAAACTCCGCACAGAAAGGCCCTCGCTGGCCACGGGGCTCGAACCCGGACCTTCTTGCTGTGAGGCGACAGCGCTAACCACTACACCACCGTGCTGCCCCAACTTAATTGTATTTTGTAAATATAAACAAAATTAGAATTTGATGCCTGCAGCACACTCAAAAAAAGTTGGGACAGAGGCATTATTACCATTGTATTACATCACCTTTCCTTTTAATAACACTTTTTAATTGTATGGGATCTGAGGATACTAATTGTCACAGTTTTGCAATTGGAATTTTTGCCGATTCTTGCTTGATACAAGACTTCAACTGCTCAACAGTCTGTGGTCACTGTTGTCTGTTTCTCCTCTTCATGATACACCATACATTTTCAGTAGGAGACAGACCTGGACTTGCAGCAGGCCAGTCAAGCACATGTACTCTATGTCTACAAAGCCACGCTGTTGTAGCCCATGCAGAATGAGGCTTGGCATTGTCCTGCTGAAATAAGCATGGACTTATTTCATCACATTGCACCAATGATCGAGTCACTTAGTTTGTTTTAATCACATTTTGTTTGGTTACCAGTTACAGTGAGAAACAGAATTAACCAATCAGGATAATGCATTTTTCCCATTTCTGTTTGAAAGCCAGCTACATTCTGACTATTAAGATATCGAGGTGACAAATACTGGAGATTTCTGCAAGAGGAGAGAAAGAACAGCCACTGTAAACCCTGACACTGTATTAATTCTAATGATGTTAGAATTACTCAATTTCTTCTGAATAGTTGTCACTTAATCTAGGTAGGGTTTCTTGTCCTATCTGTATAAAAATCCAAACTTCCTCATTATTTTAAGAAGAACAGACCCAGTGTCAAGAAAGATTGTTCATTTCCCACACCCTATCACAGCTCTGATTCAAAAAAAAAAGCTACAGGTGTTCTTTATAAAAGTGTACAGAGCAATTTCTAATTCTGTGCAAAGAACTGCTATCATACAAAATAAAATAGGCATTTATGATGGGTGAATATGAAAAGCCATACGCAGTGGCCATCAGTAAATCCAACACAATCAAAACTGCTCTTCTCAAGAAAGAAAAATAAAATCACCAAATATAGTAAACAACTTCCTTTCAAAAGACCCAGGAACCTGCTTGTGTTACTGCTTGTTACAATGTTCCTCAAAACTGGGTGATGATATGGCTATGTATGTGCAATCTGTTTCCCCAGTTACATTTGGAAAGTGTGCAATGGCATTGTTGTTGCCTTTTCCCCTGCCATATTTGGAAATGCAATCTCATGCGTCCTGTTGTTGTGGCTGACACAGTGGTTAGCACTGTCACTTCATAGCAAGAAGCTAATGGGTTTGAATCTCACGGCTGACATGAGCCTTTCTGTGTGGAGCTTGCATGTCCTCCCTGTTTCTGCATGGGATTTCTCTCACAGTTCAAAGACAGTTAAAATACCCAGCCACTGGGGTTGCACAAGCCAGTGTGTACTTAGTGCTGGTCCCAAGCCCAGATAGACTGGGGAGGGTTGTGTCAGAGAGGGCATCTGATGTCTTTTTTTTAAAAAAAAAAAAAAACAGAATTTAATTGTATAGAAAAGGAAAAATATAAAGGATATAAAATTTTTGATGGCAGCAACAATATGACTATATTTGGACTAAAGTGTAGGGGTACAACATTGGGCTGAGGTAGTTAACCTGCCAACATATAATAAATATTTATAAATACATGGTTATACTGGTATATTAACAGGAAAGTAGAGAGTCTGGGTGTTATGCAAACAAATCCAAGGTCTGGACCTAAGTGTTGTCCGGGTCGACGGCTTGAATGGCCGTAGGAAGACACTTGTCCTCATTTTCTCAGTGTTGGTCTGCAGGTACTGCAAACACTTCTCTGAGCATAACAGAGAGAAGAGTCCATGGCTTGGATGGCTGAGGTACTTCATTGTCTTCCTGGCCTTGGTCCAGCATCACTTGCTGTAGACAGACCTGGGATCAGAGAGCTCAATGTGGAAGGTTTGCTCAGCTGATTGCACCACACTCTGGAGAATGCCACCTATCCTGCTTGGTGCTGTTCTCAAATCAGGCTGTCTTACTTCCTGTCAGGATGCACTCAAAGATGGAGGTGTAAAAATAAAGTCTTTTAAAGAGATCCTCCAGCGGATTTACTCTCAAACTTATTTTAAGTAAAAGTAGTCGCAGATTTCAAACTTTAATTTTCGGAGACCAAATAGTCTCATCTCATCTCATTATCTGTAGCCGCTTTATCCTTCTACAGGGTCGCAGGCAAGCTGGAGCCTATCCCAGCTGACTATGGGCAAAAGGCGGGGTACACCCTGGACAAGTTGCCAGGTCATCACAGGGCTGAGACCAAATAGTGTTCAAAAAAAATTAATTTGCTTTAAAATGTCAGATGGGCTTTCTGCGGTGGTGATGTATGCGATGAAGTCAGGTAGTGGTCGTTTGGAGCAACTCAGCTGTTTATATTTTCTGTTTATTATCATAGTTTTGCTAGTTTTACAAGTGTTTTACCAAATTTATCAGTTTTTAAACAAGTATGTCTAATTGTGTAGCATATAAATGCCACAATGATGCTTAAAAGAAAGCACAAGCTGGAACTAGACTGCATTTCCACAGAGAAAATGCAAAGTGTGCTTGATCAGCTGTAGCAGAGTGTCACCAAGAGAAACTGGATCAGACATGGGACCTCGGGCTGAAAAATCTTTTTTACATTATCTACAGACAGTGTGTGTGTAGTGTGTATGACTGCGCACTCTAAAATCTCGGTTTAACATGGCTCAGCTCACAGGGCAACATGACACTTCGCACTCTAAAATCTTTTTTTTTTACATGAACTACAGCTGGTTCTGGGTAAACTGAGTGTGGCATGGTTTAAAACAGAGGTTTCAGAGCGCGAAGCACGCAGCGTGGCATGACACTAAGTCTTTCTCCCGAAATTCCATTCATTTGAATGGGGGAAAAATGAATGGAAGTGAATGGGGGAATCAGCGAAAAGATGAGTGTAGGTCAGAACCAATTGCATGGATGTGTCAGGAGAGTTGGCCTGAGGTATCACATGAAGTTTGGTGCTTCTTCGATGAAGGGTGTCCAAGCAGGACAGTTCGATTCATGAGCCCCATTCATTCTCTATGGGGGGGAAAAATGACAGGAAAATGACAAGAACAAGAGAACAGGTGTGTCGATCCAAAAGCTGTATACAAGCACACTACACTGGTTCAGGATGCTGTAGATCATCTCATCTCATCTCATTATCTGTAGCCGCTTTATCCTGTTCTCCAGGGTCGCAGGCAAGCTGGAGCCTATCCCAGCTGACTACGGGCGAAAGGCGGGGTACACCCTGAACAAGTCGCCAGGTCATCACAGGGCTGACACATAGACACAGACAACCATTCACACTCACATTCACACCTACGGTCAATTTAGAGTCACCAGTTAACCTAACCTGCATGTCTTTGGACTGTGGGGGAAACCGGAGCACCTGGAGGAAACCCACGCGGACACGGGGAGAACATGCAAACTCCGCACAGAAAGGCCCTCGCCAGCCATGGGGCTCGAACCCGGAACCTTCTTGCTGTGAGGCAACAGCGTTAACCACTACACCACCGTGCCGTAGATCATGTAAAAAAAAAAAAGATTTTAGAGTGCTAGGTGTCATGTTGTGCTCCGAGTTGAGCCAGTTTAAACCGAGATTTTAGCACACACAGCCCCACACATATTTATATGCTACACAATGAGGCATACTTATTTAAAAACTGATAAATTTGGTAAAATACTTGTAAAACTAGCAAAACTATGATAATAAACAGAAAATATAAACAGCTGAGTTGTTCCAAACAACCACTACCTGACTTCATCGCATACATCACCACTGTAGGAAGGCCATCTGACATTTTAACAAAAATTAATTTTTCTCAAACACTTTTTGGTCTCTGAAAATTAAAGTTTGATTTTTGAAATCTGCGACTACTTTTACTTAAAATAAGTTTGAGAATAAATCCACTGGAGGATCTCTTTAAGCATCTAAGGTGGTGTTAATGTAACAGGACCATGACTGGTACCAGAAACTGTCCACTCTCTCTACTCAGGCTCCATTAATCGTAAGGGGGTGGTAACTCATTTCCTGCTTCGTGCTAAAGTCCAGTAGCAACTCCTTTATCTTGTTGACATTCAGGAGCAGGTTGTTCTTCTGGAACCAGTTCTCCAGGATTTTAATCTCCTCCAAGTAGGCCTTCTCATCATTATCAGAGATCAGGCCTCCCGCCAGAGCGTCGTCAGAAAACTTGACAAATGGTGGTAAAGTTGGAAGTGGCCACATAGTCATAAATGTATATTAAGTACAATGGAGGCTTAAGACACAACCCTGGGGAGTTCCAGATTGGAGGGTGAGGGAGGGTAAGGCATATCTGCCCACCAGTTCTGCGTTTGGTCTTCTTATCAGGAAGTTGTAGATCCACTGACAAAGCCCAGGTCCTCCAACTTGATGGTGAGTTTGGAGAAAATTATAGCATTAAATGCTAAGCTGTAGTCAACAAACAGCATTTTAATTTATCTTCCTGGTGTCCAGATGGCTCAGGACTGTGTGTAGGAAGTGTGCGATGGTGTAACATCACAATCGTGCCACACAAAACACACTTATTTTATGCCACTGTCTGGTGTAAAGGCAACTTTGATTAACATGACAGCATGTTGGACTATGATGTGAAGGAGCTCCAAATTGAATGAAGGCTAATGAAACTTTAATAATACAAATATGGCATTTTCATTTATTATTACATATTCAATAAATATATGGATATGCAAAGAGTTACATAATAAATAGTGGTTGTTTAAAAAAAAAGACTCTTGTGACCCCAAGGTTGAGAACCTATGATGTAAGACATGTAATAATTTTCTTGACTGAAGTGTGCTTGTTATACCACCCCGATTCCAAAAAAGTTGGGACAAAGTACAAATTGTAAATAAAAATGGAATGCAATAATTTACAAATCTCAAAAACTGGGGCGGCACAGTGGTGTAGTGGTTAGCGCTGTCGCCTCACAGCAAGAAGGTCCGGGTTCGAGCCCCGTGGCCGGCGAGGGCCTTTCTGTGTGGAGTTTGCATGTTCTCCCCGTGTCTGCGTGGGTTTCCTCCGGGTGCTCCGGTTTCCCCCACAGTCCAAAGACATGCAGGTTAGGTTAACTGGTGACTCTAAATTGACCGTAGGTGTGAATGTGAGTGTGAATGGTTGTCTGTGTCTATGTGTCAGCCCTGTGATGACCTGGCGACTTGTTCAGGGTGTACCCCGCCTTTCTCCCGTAGTCAGCTAGGATAGGCTCCAGCTTGCTTGCGACAAAAAAGTTGGGACAGGGGCAATAAGAGGCTGGAAAAGTTAAAGGTACAAAAAAGGAACAGCTGGAGGACCAAATTGCAACTCATTAGGTCAATTGGCAATAGGTCGTTAACATGACTGGGTATAAAAAGAGGATCTTGGAGTGGCAGCGGCTCTCAGAAGTAAAGATGGGAAGAGGATCACCAATCCCCCTAATTCTGCGCCGACAAATAGTGGAGCAATATCAGAAAGGAGTTCGACAGTGTAAAATTGCAAAGAGTTTGAACATATCATCATCTACAGTGCATAATATCATCAAAAGATTCAGAGAATCTGGAAGAATCTCTGTGCGTAAGGGTCAAGGCCGGAAAACCATACTGGGTGCCTGTGATCTTCGGGTCCTTAGACGGCACTGCATCACATACAGGCATGCTTCTGTACTGGAAATCACAAAATGGGCTCAGGAATATTTCCAGAGAACATTATCTGTGAACACAATTCACCATGCCATCCGCCGTTGCCAGCTAAAACTCTATAGTTCAAAGAAGAAGCCGTATCTAAACATGATCCAGAAGCGCAGACGTCTTCTCTGGGCCAAGGCTCATTTAAAATGGACTGTGGCAAAGTGGAAAACTGTTCTGTGGTCAGACGAATCAAAATTTGAAGTTCTTTATGGAAATCAGGGACACCGTGTCATTCGGACTAAAGAGGAGAAGGACGACCCAAGTTGTTATCAGTGCTCAGTTCAGAAGCCTGCATCTCTGATGGTATGGGGTTGCATTAGTGCATGTGGCATGGGCAGCTTACACATCTGGAAAGACACCATCAATGCTGAAAGGTATATCCAGGTTCTAGAGCAACATATGCTCCCATCCAGATGACGTCTCTTTCAGGGAAGACCTTGCATTTTCCAACATGACAATGCCAAACCACATACTGCATCAATTACAGCATCATGGCTGCGTAGAAGAAGGGTCCGGGTACTGAACTGGTCAGCCTGCAGTCCAGATCTTTCACCCATAGAAAACATTTGGTGCATCATAAAACGGAAGATACGACAAAAAAGACCTAAGACAGTTGAGCAACTAGAATCCTACATTAGACAAGAATGGGTTAACATTCCTATCCCTAAACTTGAGCAACTTGTCTCCTCAGTCCCCAGACGTTTACAGACTGTTGTAAAGAGAAAAGGGGATGTCTCACAGTGGTAAACATGGCCTTGTTCCAACATTTTTGAGATGTGGTGTTGTCATGAAATTTAAAATCATCTAATTTTTCTCTTTAAATGATACATTTTCTCAGTTTAAACATTTGATATGTCATCTATGTTCTATTCTGAATAAAATATGGAATTTTGAAACTCCCACATCATTGCATTCCGTTTTTATTTACAATTTGTACTTTGTCCCAACTTTTTTGGAATCGGGGTTGTAAAACCACTACATTTAAAAGGACCTGAATGTCCTTGGTGATGCTTGTGCTGCATTTTGTTCGCCTCTCTATAAGTTGGGCGAGTTGCTGGTGTAAATCAAATAAAATTGCACTGAGTAAACAAAACTGAATGATGAGCTACTCATCACTCCCAGACAAGAGGCTTATGCATATGAAAAACACATTCTTCTTTTGCAAAGCTCACTGTCATGTTCACTTTCATTTATCACCCATGTGTACGCATATTTTTGTGCAAAGTTCTTCTTGTGTGTCAGGATATACATATAACAATGCCTCCAGAAAGTATCCCCCCCGTGATTATTTCACTGTATTGCAACACCAAGTTTAAGTCTAAAAGCTGCATAAATTATACATATTTACCCTCTTTCCTTTTAGTAATGTAAATTAAGACTACTATTTAATTTTGAGTTTACACTAAATATGTTAAACAGGGTATACATGTTTATTTTTAAATCCACTTATGCCCAACACAAAATGTACCAGAAGATATTGTAAATCAACTAAGAGATGACATGAGCACCAGAAAGTTTCTATGCATTTTTTTTTTTAAACACATGTCCCTTTAGGGGCTCCATGAAATAATTTTGAGCTAGACAAAAAGCACATATTTTTAATAATAAAGGGGAAAAATCATAATACTACATACTACAACAGAACATTCTAGACTTCTCCTATATGAACTTCTGGTCCTCTATGACCCGCCACACCTACTTAGATCAAAAGGTGCAGGCTATCTGCTGGTACCTCGTATAGTGAAGGCTACATCAGGGGGCAGAGCCTTTTCTTACAAAGCCCCACAGTTATGGAACAGCCTTCCAAGTAATGTTCGGGAATCAGACACAGTCTCAGCGTTTAAGTCTAGGCTGAAAACATATCTGTTTAGTCAAGCCTTGTGTTAATGGTGTTTATGAGGTAAAGGTGTAGATCTGGAGGGTCCTCAGACAGAGTGTTTTGGTAAACTGGGATGTATGGATGCTGTCAGTTCCCACTCGCTTGCTCACTCGAGTTTGTTGACGGTGTAGTGGCTGGCTGCTTTATGTCCCGGGGCTCTCTCATGCCTGGTTACCTTCTGGCTCTTCCCTTTTAGTTATGCTGTCATAGTTAGTTGCTGGAGTCCCTGCTTGTACTCAGTGCAATATGTATACTGTTCCTACTTATTCAGGTGACATTGGGCATACCTAACAACCTGTGTTTTCTCTCTCTCTCTCTCTCTCCCCCCCCCAAAAAAAAAAATCTGTCCCTCTGAGTTACATGTCGGTCCTGGGATCGAGATGCTGACCTCTTCTGCTCCTCGGACCTGCCTGATCTATCCTGGTGCCCTGTGTCTGGTTGGAGTCTCATCGCATCGCTCCTGTGGAGGACGGCCCCATATGGACAGTTGAAAGTCACACCTGGAGGACGCTCTGGACTCTTACAGTAATGCTTTTATGGCTGAGGACTACAGTTGACTTGCTAACTTTAGGACTGCAGTTGTCATGAACAGTTTTGCACTCAAGTTTCCATCAGTGAAGAGTTTATAACATCAACGAAACTGACTTCATGTTAAAACTGTTAATGTTATAGTCATGTTGTCTGTTGTTGCCCAAATGAGGATGGGTTCCCTTTTGAGTCTGGTTCCTCGCGAGGTTTCTTCCTCATGTCGTCTGAGGGAGTTTTTCCTTGCCACCGTCGCCACAGGCTTGCTCACTGGGGATAGATTAGGGATAAAATTAGCTCATGTTTTAAGTCGTTCAAATTCTGTAAAGCTGCTTTGCGACAATGTTTATTGTTAAAAGCACTATACAAATAAACTTGACTTGACTTGACTATACTACCTCCTGAATGAACTTCAATGTTGGACTTGATATAGTCATTTAAACAGGCCAAAAAATATAAACGCAATCCGACAATGTTTCATTGAAATTGATTTTTAAATGCTCAATGTCAGGGATGGATTGTAGACAGATGTGAGTGCAGAAGAAGTTTTATTAAGAAGAGCGACAACAGGCAAACAATCCAAATCGGCAGGTAAGATCATAAACGTGGAACAAGCAAATAGTCAGGTAAGGCACAGAGTATCAAAGGCACAGACAAAAACGGAAATTCCAGAACAGGAACGGGAATCAGGAAACCAGGAAAACGACACAGGAAAATAAGGCTCGGTAATGTGTACAGAATGTAACGCAATACTTTGCACTAAGTGTGCGTTGACACAGTCTTTACATAGGCAAGTTGATGCATCTTGATCCTGTGCAGGTGTGCCTTGTCAACAGCACGCGTGCAAGAGTCCGCTTGACACGGCTGCTGTCATTACATGCATATACATATGCAAGTTAATCTTTATAATTATTGAGCTCTACTGTACATAATTTATATCTCACCCACACAATCGGTCATTTGTGTAATCATGTCAGATTATAACAAACCAAGTACAAGTACACCAAAGAAAAGAAAGCATGTGCATTTTAAAACAAAGTTCAATAAATAGTTTTCTTTTGCATTTCTGTGTACACAGCCTGTGAAAAATCAGACAGGCAAAACTTTCTGGACAGTGAGTATATATCATTTTTAATAGCTTATTTACAAGATTCTGGCCTAATGCTTAAATTTCGCCTTATATTACTGGTTTGTAAAGAGAGCCATATGTTGGAAATATCCCAGTGTTTTAATGTGTCTAAAGATCTGCATCTGACAGAATCTAGCATAGGCCTATAATACCCTAATGTTTGTAACAATATAATATGTGATTTATCAAATGTCATGGTCATTGCCCCATCAAAATAAACACTGCTCAGTATTGTCAGATGCGAAACTTGTGCTGTTATAAACTGTCAGCAGATACACAAGCCACTTGCAAGTTTTGATACCAATATAAATGTCATAAAAATAAGCTGAAATGATTGGAAATTGCATGTTTCAATGCCATTAAAAAAAGTTTAAATGGTCTGGGACACCCCCAGACCCCCTGGCAGGAGGGGGATACCCCTTTCTGCACCCTCTCCCTTTGGTGGCTCAGCCACCATCGATCGGCTGCTGCACGGCCTCAGCCTCTGACATTACTTCAGGAATGGACCAGAATTTGGAAGTTCAAAGCTCGGGACCTATGCTATGGTATTTCAGTTGGTTGCTAGGGTGTTACTAGGTAGATGCTGTGGAATTCCAGCTGGTTGCTAAAGTTTTTCTAAGTGTTTACTATGATATTTAAAGTGGTTTCTATATGTTTGCTATTTGGTTGCTATGCTATCCTGGATATTTGCTAGGTTTTAACTAGGTGGTTGCTATCTCAGCTAATGTGGTTGTTTGGTGGTTACTATATTATCCCAGATCATACATGTCAACCCATTTGGGCGTCCACCTGTAGTATCAGAGGAAGAAATCCATAAAATCAACATAAAATCATTATAGCCTTCGAATCGCACCAAGCTTTTATTTTGATGTACATTTGTACAATACACATTTACTGCTATCCTATTGTTCATAGGGTAGGCTGCTCCCACTCCAAAGGAAAATACTTTTTACAGACTCAGGGAAAACGCTCAAACTCCACTGTCTGTGCACTGTCAGTCAGTCAAAGTGTAGGCTGCTCCCATTTCAATGGGATACTTTTCACAGAGACCATTTTTGTCCACAGCCAACTTTTCATATAGCCAGAGAAAGCACTCAAACTTCACCATTTTTGTCCACAGTCAGTCATGTTTACATATGATCTTGATTATAATCACTGGCAGACTTCTTTGCCAGCTGGAACTGCCTTTCTGTGGGGGTGATGTCACAACAGAAGTCTGTGTTCAGTTTGCATTGCAGTAGTGCAGTAAGGGTGTCTGTGCCCAGGTTTTTTCTGCAGTCAGTGTGGATTTTCCTGACCTGTGAGAATACCCTCTCACAGTCAGCATTGCTGTGAGGTAGACACAGCAATGCCTCCATAGTTTTTCTCAGGTTTGGAAATCTCTCCTGTCCCATGGGTGTAACCATCTTCAGGATGGAGCTCCACACCACATCAATCCTGATGGGCTTCTCATCTGCATCCAGGAGCTTTATATCTGTATCCTCCAGGAGCTGGTATTCCTCAAATTCCTCTTTGAGTTCCTCCTGGTTCACCAAGGGAGTGAACTTGTTGGCAAGGGGTTCCCATTCTTTCACTCAGCAGACGCTATTCAAAATCTCTCAGGTGTAAACAATGTCGCTCTGCACAATGAGAAAATCGTTCCAACAATGACCATTTGGCGTGTTTAAATGCAGATTATGCGCATGACCGGAACGAGCGAAGTCTCGCAGTCGCGATACTGCACGAGGCTTGAGGAATAAACATCTGGTTTCACATAGTCTGGGTTATCTGCCCCTGCATACACGCTGTTCTTTGTCTATAAATCGAGCTTTTGTATGTTTTTGCGACGATCAGCTGACGATGTTCAAGTAAGATACACAAAATAAATTTAGGTCAGAAAATACTGAAAATCCGTAAGACTTTGTTTATACGCCCGTACGCCCTTGAAATGAGCTAAAATCCGTATAATTTCCGGACAATCCATATAGGTTGGCATGTATGCCAGATGTTTACTAAGGTGTTGCTAGGTGCTGGCCATGGGATCCATGTGGTTGCTCTTACAAACAGTAGAAGGTTACTATGTCATTCTAGGCAGTTGCTAAGGAATCTTATTTAGTTGCTAGCTGGTTAATTGGTTCCTATCATATTCCAGGTGGTTTCTGGGGGTTTCTTAGTAGGTGGAGCAATACAGTTTTAGTATTTGTCTTTATTATATCTAAATTAATAAGGGTTCATATCAGATGAAACCAGTGAAACATGGCCTATGTTTGGCCTCGCCTATTGTTGCTACATAGCAACTGTAATTCTGATCAATCCTAAAAGCACAAACCCACTGTTACCATATAAGGTCTATGTCTGTACCCAATTCCATTAAGACTCTGAACTATTGCACTATTCACTGTTGTAACATGTATTGAGGAAATGTGCTTAAAAAAATCAGTGGTTTTTTTTTGTTTTTTTGTTTTTTAGGGCAAACCAGACATCATTGTCATAATCAAATAACAAGCAGCAGAAAAAAACACATGGATAATCAATACATGCTGATGTATTCAGCAAAATGAAAGCCTCTAAGCTGTACCACATGGCTTTTGGAACTATCCCATTGACCGCCTGTTAGGGTTTAGTCTGTGCCCCTAGAGGCTATGGTGGAATATACCAAACAGGCACTGGCATCTTGCCTGCCACTGCAGGCTTGTTCTTTGTTGAAAAGGGAAAAAAATCCATGATATTGAAATCTCCAACAATTACTGCTTTTTCTACCAAAACAATCAGGTACAAGACAAATTCTGCAAATTCCTAAAAAAAAATTCAGAATATAACTGGTGGTCTGTAAATACAAATTTGTGAAAAAGACTGAGTACATTATTCTTGTGAATAAGTTCATGTTAGTAAAAAGTACTTCAAATGAGTTAAATTCAAATCAAGATTTCAAAGTAGCATATAGAGTATCATTATAAATAACTGTGGCACCTCCTCTACCAGGGCGGCACGGTGGTGTAGTGGTTAGCGCTGTTGCCTCACAGCAAGAAGGTCCGGGTTCAAGCCCCGTGGCCGGCGAGGGCCTTTCTGTGCGGAGTTTGCATGTTCTCCCTGTGTCCGCGTAGGTTTCCTCCGGGTGCTGCGGTTTCCCCCACAGTCCAAAGACATGCAGGTTAGGTTAACTGGTGACTCTAAATTGACCGTAGGTGCCAATGTGAATGGTTGTCTGTGTCTATGTGTCAGCCCTGTGATGACCTGGCGACTTGTCCAGGGTGTACCCCGCCTTTCGCCCGTAGTCAGCTGGGATAGGCTCCAGCTTGCCTGCGACCCTGTAGAACAGGATAAAGCGGCTAGAGATAATGAGATGAGACCTCCTCTACCAATTAAATGAGTGTGGAGTATATAACTGTATCTGGGAGGGTTATCTTCATTTGATGCTGCATACTCATTTGGTCTAATCCTGATAAACAAAGGCCCTGTTTACATTATTTCGAATCAGCGGATCATCAGATTAACGTTTTTAAAACGATTCGCGTACACACAGCAACGCCAATACATGATTCGCGTGCACACAGCAATGCCAATACACGGATACGCTAATCACATGACTAATTAGACGTCACGTCACATGATCCCAGTGCATATCGGGCATGCGCAAGTCACTCACCACTTGCAAGTGGAAGGATGGCAAGCGAACACCTTCTCCAGCAAATAAACACACCTGGCTGTGATGTTCATGTTCTCACTGAGTTTAAGCGCCTGAAGGGGGACTGAGCCGCTGTGTGTGTGATCCCAACGCCAGCGAATCAGGAAGGTGGATGTCACAGTGACGTTGTCCAATGACGACGTCAGCTAGAGCTCAGCACAGCGTATCCGCGTATTCTCAATGTTTACACAGCACCGGACCAGACACGAACTGGATTGAATATGTGGACCTTGGCGGATTCCCGTTTCCCGGCGTTTCCAGGCGTTTTAATGTAAACGGACAGTGCATCCGCGAAGAAAATGAGACAGATACGGTCTAATGTAAACTTGGCCTAAGCCATCAGACACCACCTTCTCTAACCCCTGACTGATTGTTGTTACACCAGCCTCCACTCTTCTGGGAAGTCTTTCCACTAGATTGTGAAATGTGGCTGTGGAGATTAGTGCCCATTCAGCCACAAAAGCATTAGTTAGCTTCAGCACTGATGTTGGACAAAAAGTGCAGGCACACAATCAGGTCATCTCAAAGGTGTTCATAGGGGTTGAGGTCAGGCCCTGTGCAGGTTACTCAAGTTCTTCCACCCCAACTTTGTGCACAAGGACAAACCTGTCTCATGCTGGAACAGGTTCGGGCTCTTTAGTTCCAGTAAAGGGTACTAAATGTTAAAGCTACACAGTACAAGGACAATTGTATGCTTCCAACATTGTGGCAACAGTTTGGGGAAAAACCACATAGGGGTGTGATGGTTATGTGTCCAAATACTTTTAGCTTTAAAGGGTATTTTGCATTGTTGGACATTGCAGGTAATCCTTGAGTCTTAGGCAACTGCAGGTTTTCAAAGATAGCTATTTGTGTCATGTACACTATATGGCCAAAAGTTTGCGGATACCTGAGAATCACATCTATATGTGGTTCTTCCCCAAACTGTGACATAGAAAGGGGAGCCAAATCAGAACAACTTCCATCCATTATCCGTAACCATTTATCCTGTGCAGGGTCGCCGGCAAGCTGGAGCCTATCCCAGCTGACTATGGGCGAGAGGCAGGGTACACCCTGGACAGGTCACCAAATCATCATAGGGCTGACACACAGAGACAAACAACCATTCACACTCACATTCACACCTACAGTCAATTTAGAGCCACCAATTAACCTATCCTGCATGTCTTTGAACTGTGGGGGAAACTGGAGCACCTGGAGGAAACCCACACAGACATGGAGAGAACATGCAAACTCCACACAGAAAGGCCCCCGTCAGCCACTGGGCTCAAACCCAGAACCTTCTTGCTGTGAGGCGACAGTGCTAACGACTACACCATGCCGCCCATCTGAACAACTTGCTGAAGCACATGCTTTCTGAAATAAACAGCCCAAAATAAACTGTCGTATTACAGAGTTTGTGGGTTGGTAGGCACTCTAGATACCAGAATGTATGTGCACAGTCACTAAAAAGTGAGTTTTTCATATGTTCATTTTAATATAACAGAAGGAAATAAAATAATAAAATATTTCCATTGCCTCAATCATTATGACACTCAATTAAGGTGAAAAAGTATGATGACATAGATGCTTTCATCCTCAAAGCACTGCTAAGCACCATGTCAGAGAGCAATATCTTTCTAAAATTCTGTGGCACAGGTGGTGCTGTATCTACTTCAAAAAGGAGGGTCTCATACATGTCAAGAGAGATTCCCTTAGCAATGCCAGTGGAATATGTGGTTGATATCAGCTATATATGTACCAGTACTGCCAATTCTGCAGAAATACAAGGAAGATGTTCTGGACATAGCTGTGTTAGTGTCACAGTCCGGTCCAGTCCATCCATGCCTAAGTTTGTGGGACTTCCATGCCGGCTCCAGGCCGGATCTGGGACAGGAATTCAGTCCTGCCTTGCTGAAGGCCACTTTCCTGAAGCGGCACTCCCACACCTGCGACCACTCCTCTCCCATCAGCCAGGGCCTTTTTAAGAACTGTTTGGAGCTACTCCAGTTGCCAAACTGTCTCTTGTAGACTTTCCTCACCTTGCTACAGCCCTTTGGTATTGTGTCTTCTTGATTCCCCCTGCCTGAATTGTTCCTTGTTTTCTGTCCAGTTTTTTGCCCCTTACCTGCCTGTTCTTTTGGATTGTGTTTTTGCTTCCTCTGACTGGATTTCCCTTGTCCCTGTGTTCTTTGGTTTTTGTCCCTGACCGTGACTACCTGCTCCTCTGTGTCTTTGACCTCCTGGCCTGTTCTTTGACCACTGATTTTTGCCTGAGCCCTACTGTACCTTTGCCCTCTACTTCATTAAAAGAAGTTTTTCTCTGTACACTGTCTGTTTTGAGTCTGCTCTTGGGTCCTCACTTCACCTCAGCTCGCCACTTCTGACAGCTCAGAATCTACAATTAATCTTGATTTTTATATTGAGGACTTTGAGATTGAAATTCCACAGGAAACATCAAGGAAAAAGGTCCAATGTGTTCAAGGAATTGGGTCATTATTAATTTACCATCAAAAAATGGGTCCACAGCAGTGTGTATGTATTGAGCCATTGAGGTAATTTGTCAAAGGCACAGTTTTCTATGTGGGAGCTCACACTCTGGCAGGATTTTAGGAAAGTTTCACAGTGCAGGTTCAGTTTGGCAATATGTAGTGAAATCCATAACATAGGTGTGTACAAGAGAATCTCACACTAAGGATACTCACAATAAGAAGGTGTAAAAGGTGAAACTCAGCCCTACCTTGAGTGCCCACTGTGGTGTGAAAGGAGAATGCCACTGACAAAATACTCAGAACATATTCACTATGTTAGTGGTTACCCTCTTGACATCTTGAATTGTTTCCACTGAGCTACACCTGTACATTTCAGACCTGACTGACAAAAATATTTCATCTGAGACTCAATTAACCATGCTATAAAGTCCATGGTCTATACATTCACAGACAAACCAACCAACTTCAGCAAATTCCTAAGGGCTTCTGCAACAAAGGAACAATCGGTGGAAACTGTCATGAAAATCGGACCTTGTGGAGGCTCTTAACATTTATCATTGTTTATAGCAGTGGTTCTCAACCGGGGGGGGGGGGGGGGGGGGGGGGGGGTGCGCCCCCCCCCGGTGGGGCGCGGAGGTACGCCCCCCCCCGGTGGGGCGCGGAGGTACTCCAGGGGGGTCGCGAGTAAGCTTCATGTATGGAGGAAAAAAAAAATCTGGGGCTAACAGGCTATAGTAGCTAAGCAGATGCAACACATTTACCCATGTCAAAATGCAGGACATTGGACTATTACATACAAATCAATACTATTATAAAATCTATCATCAATCTATCATAAAATCTTGTGTGTAGGTTATTTTAAGCCCGTGACGCGAACATGACGCAACGTCACATGAGTGAGTCTGCATACCGTGGCCACCGTGTGAGTGCTTGCCACACACACACTAGTCTGGTTTCTTGCCGAGTTAACTCGTGCTGACTCTCGCTAGTCTACTATCATCAATCCATCGATACAGCGCAAAACCCAAACAGTCTTTTTAAAGACTACTACCCCACACTGTATTTTTGCTTTCCCCATTTCAGCTCTACCCAAATAATTTGTTGTTTTTGTTGTTTTCTTACTGCTAGTCTACTACCCCTTTGCCTTTTTCACCCTGCGTGTGAAAAATCCAACTGTCCCACACACACACACACACACACTAACACACACACACACACTCACACGAGTAAGTACACCATTCACACCTCGTTAAAATTTGCAACTATAAAATCCCCGAATAAAGATATCGATCATGTTTCTCACTGATAAGCCCCATACGTTCCCTCTGGTTAGCCCCCTTAGCCTACTACAGACTTAGCCTACTACAGACTTATCGTTACAACTTTATTACACACGTTTATTCACAAATACTTTAACAAAATGGATAGATTTCTTGTCAAAAAACCCAAGACAACTGACGTAGGTCTACCACCAGCTGCGAGAAAGCTTTGGAGGTACGATGAATCATACTGCAGTTTGGTTTTACTGTCACCTCTGATCTTCGTCCTCAGTGTGTCGTGTGTGCCGAGGTGCTGGCAAACGAAAGCATGAAGCCATGCAAACTTAAAAGGCACCTCGAAACGAAGCATGCTGGCCTGAAGGACAAACCGCTTGAATACTTTCAAAGAAAGCGTGCTGGCCTGCATCAGCAACAGGCAACAATTTCCGTGCACAGCACTGTATCTAAGCAGTGCCTGGAGGCATCATATGTGGTGGCAAAAAGAATAGGTAAGCTAGGCAAACCGCACACTGATGACGAGAAATTCGTTTTGCCAGCTGCACAGGACATGTGCAGAATATTCTTCGGGGATAGTGCAGCAGCCAAATTAGGCACCGTGCCACTTTCAAATGACACAGTTGCTCGGAGAATTGCTGATATGTCCAATGATATCAGAGAGCAATTAATACAGTTTATTAAAAATAGTCCATACTATGCCTTGCAGTTGGATGAGTCTACCGATATTGCTGGACAGGCACAGCTTCTTACATATGTCAGGTATGTCAGGGATAAATTAATTGAGGAGGATGTCCTTTTTTGCCGCCCTCTTCAGTCACACACAACTGGAGAGGACATCTTCAATGTCCTTGATTCATTTATTCGCGAGAATGGGTTGGCGTGGGACCGATGCGTTGGCTTGTGCACGGATGGCGCACGAGCAATGACGGGCCGTGAGCAAGGTCTAGCTGCTCGTGTTAAGCAGGTAGCTCCACTTGTAAAATGGACCCATTGCATGGTTCATCGCGAAGCACTCGCTGCAAAAAAAATGCCGTTTCTGTTGGAATCCGTGCTGAACCAATCAGTAAAAATGATCAACCTCATCAAGTCACGGCCGCTAAACTCTCGCTTGTTTGAGGTCCTCTGTCAGGAGATGGGGTCAGAGCACGAACAGCTGCTTCTGCACACTGAGATTCGCTGGCTGTCCAGGGGGCGGGTGTTACAACGTTTGTATGAGCTGCGAGATGAGGTGAAGCGGTTTTTGACACAAATCAATTCAGACCTGGCGAAAAATCTGGATGACCCTTTGTGGCTGGCGTGTCTCTCCTATTTGGTCGATATATTTGACCGCTTGAATGGCTTGAACCTGTCTTTGCAAGGCCGAGAAACTCACATTTTGCTTCTCGCAGAGAAAGTGGATGCCTTCAAGCAAAAACTTGACCTCTGGTGTGGCCGCATCAGTCGGGGGAACTGTGATATGTTCCCAAGCCTTGCAGACTTTATCAGTAATGCAGGCACTTCCCACGATTTCTCATCTGTCTTTCAAGCAGCGTCAGAGCACCTGTCGGTAATGAGAAAACAGTTTGCGGCATACTTCACAGAGGATTATCGCTCTTTTGCGTGGGTTCGAGATCTATTTGTGTGTACTGCTGACGAACTTCCAGTTGACATGCAGGAACAGCTTATTGAGCTGAAGAGTGACAGTAGACTTAAGGCAGTCTTCACCTCATGCCCTCTTTCGACATTCTGGGCAGCATTGATGCAGGAGTACCCGCAACTGTGTGACGTAGCCTTGAAACTGCTCATCCCATTCGCATCGACCTACTTGTGTGAGGCAGGATTTTCAAAAATGACTGCGCTCAAAACGAAATATCGCAATCGTGCGCAAATTGAGGATGACTTGAGACTGTGCTTGTCAAACATTTCGCCAAGAATCGAGGATCTTTGTAAGGCAAAGCAGGCTCAGGTCTCGCATTAACGCAAATGCAGATCACAAAGGCACAGTAAAAAGTAAAACCTAAATTCACGCCTGGTCCCAATTCCCAATGATATCAATAGCCAGCTAATGATAAGCCTAATAAAATACCTAATAAAAACACTAATAATAATAATAATAATAATAATAATAATAATATCAACAACCAACAACAGCAATAATAATAATAATAATAATAATAATAATAGGCGTAATAATAATAATAATAATAATGCCTGAAAGAACATAAGTCTTGTACTACTGCCAACAGCTTAGTAATGATAATAGGCCATAATAATAATAATAATAATAATTATAATAATTATAATTATAATAATGCCCGAAAGCAGATTAGAAATGTGGTGCTACTGCCAATTATAACAATAGCCTAATAATGATAATAGGCCTATGTATTTCTATGGAATGGATAATGCTACTACTGCTGCTACTGCTACTACTACTACTACTACTAATAATAATAATAATAATAATCTAGCCCAGGGCTATCTATCTATCTATCTATCTATCTATCTATCTATCTATCTATCTATCTATCTATCTATCTATCTATCTATCTATCTATCTATCTATCTATCTATCTATCGGTTGATATAAGGTGCTGTAGGTCGGGTGGCGTCACTGCGGGTGAGTGTGTTTGGGGGGGGATGGGGGCGGGGTGAGAAGAGGGGCCCCCAACTGCAATAAACCAGCTTTGGTGGGGCCCAGGTTGCAAAAGGTTGAGAACCCCTGGTTTATAGCATCCCTGAGGAAGGACATTTTATTGCTCCATATAAACATTGTAAAATTGGATATAGCAACAAGACACACTGAAGAATCAAACCTTTTTTAATTCAAAGTGTAAGAACACAGAAATATTGCAATTTTTATTTGTGGCCAAAACACCATTTCATAGAGCACCACCCTCAGCTAATAAAGACATTTGATCCCCTCTCTGATATTTAGAATATGCATTTTGAGGGTAAACTTGCATTTTTAAAAAAAAGTAATACAAGGCTCTCACAATTACAGCAGTATTGCTCTTGGCCAATCACTTTGGCTCCCTTTCAGCATTTAGTTTGAGGAGTTTATGGTTATAAGTACAATGCTGCTGTACAGAGAGTCCACCAACACCTTGGGTGGGCACTGAAATGAGAATAGAAAGGTAGTGGAGGGTATGGGAGGCTTTCCACCAGGCCAAATCATGAATGTGGCATCTGGATGGGTATGGCTGGGCAGAATTCCAAAACTCTGCTACAATAAAGCCCATGAGAAGGAGAGATATCAGCTGGTCCAGGAAGAGGTGGATGCAAGGGTGGAGGATGAACATACTAGCAGGATATTGGAGTTGTGTAAGCAGGATGCATAGATCAGACAGCTGCAAGTGATGGACTGTAAGATCTCATGGTCAGAGCTGGCCAGATCAGAAAGGCAGAGCCATTCCAGATTCAGTTTCTGATCCATTCCTTCTACGATGTCCTCCACATGCTCACTGTACCAGAGTAGAGGATCCCAGGAGTTAGACTGAGATGTCACACAAAGGAAGAGGGGCGCTGTGACCGGCACCACAATCAGATACCATCTGCACAGGAATGACACACAGCAAGCAACAACATTCAGTGTGACAGGCCAGAGAGACAGCTCAGATTCCCAGACACCACTGCACTGACCACACAGTGGTCAAACAAGGCAAGTGGTCTTGCTGGAGCTGACTGTTCCTTGAGAAGACCAGATGGAAGATACCTATTGAAAGAAGAGGGCCAGGTGGGAGGGTCTAGTAGGCAAGTGTCAGAGCCAAGGATAGAGGGCTCAATGTGAGACCATCAAAATTAGCTACAGAGGCTTTGCAAGGCCACTCTCTCCCTGCAGGGTCCTTAGGTACCATAGCATTACACAGCTGCACAGCAGGAAAGCCATCAAGAACACCACACAGGCTGTAGAACAGGTACCATGATTGTTGATCAAGTTGGGTGATTATTGGAAGATGCAAGCTATGTGGACACAAACTGGGGCCTGATCACCCATGGCTAGGTTGCCTGAGTGAGGGTGTCTGATGTTGAGAGACCTAAAATACCCCATGAACCCAGGCTACATCGGTGAAGATGTGTCACAGTTGCATCATGAGGTGTATCATAAAACCATTCCTTCATTCATTTTCTATACTGCTTATCCATAGAGGGTTGCGGATGAGCTGGAACCAATCCCAGCTGACATTGGGCAAAAGGTGGGGTACACCCTGGACAGATTGCCAAAATAATGCGGGGCTAACATGGAGAGACAGACAGCCATTCACACTCACATTCACACCTACGCAACACCAGTTGACCTAATCTGCATGTCTTTGGACTGTGGGAGGAAACTTTCTAACCAAATGCAAACTATTTTAAAGTTTGGGACACATCATCAGTGATATTTCCTGGGTTCATTGGATGTTTCAGGTCTCACATCATCATACACTCTTGCCCAGACAACCCAGTCGGGGTTGATCAAGCCCCAACTTGTATCCCAGCAGCATTAGCACACAGATCTCCCCTCTTAATCCACAGCCACCTGGAGGCCTTACTTGCTGCCTCCTTAGCAGTCCTGATGCCCATCCTCCTCAATGGCCCACTCATGCCCAGCAAGGTGTAGATTCTATAGAGAGAGCAGCCAGCAAAGCCTCTGCAGTTTACTTCCACTGGGTGGCAGTGTGCTCACCAACCATGTTTCCTACACTGCTCCCGAAGTCCCTGATACTTGGCACACTTCCTCTCAAATGCCTCCTTTATGTGTTCTTCTCAGGGATCTGTCAGCTCTTCCCAGGGATCTGTCAGCCTCTGACAAAATGACAATATCTGGTCACAGTGATGTTACTACAATGTGTATCAGAAACTTCAGTTGTTTGCCTACATCTACCATTAACTCCCAGTCCTGTGCAGTGGAAAACAGACCCACCGAAGCTCTTGGTTGTGGTTTAGGCTGGTAAACCACCACTACCATCTGTGTCCCCAGCCTGTGGACCACCTCAAATTTAAAGGGCTGAAAGGCCAGATGCTAACGAGTGATCTGTGCATTAGCATCCTTCATGTGATGGAGCCACTGGAGTGGGGCATGTTCGGAAAAGAGGGCATCCTAGCAGGTAGAACTGGAGAGACAGGACCACCCACTTGATGGCCAAACACTCCTTCTCTATGGTGCTGTATTTCAACTCTTGCATGGAGAGCTTACAGCTGAACAGCTGTACAGCACCAGGCGCTCCTCCCCCTCCACAACCTGGGCCAAAACAGCCTCCAGTCCTCTGTCTGATGCATCGGTCTGCAAAACAAAAGGGAGATAAAAGTCAGGAGAATGCAACAGCAGGCCCCCACACAAAACCACTTTAACCTGAACAAAAGCCCATTCACATGGATCCATTCACTGGACCGGATCTGGTGCCCCCTTTTTAGTGAGGTCAGTCAGCGGGCTAGTGACATACAAAAAGTTAGGGACAGATCGCCTATAATAGCCAGCCAGCCCCAGGAATTGCCTCACCCCCTTTTTGGTCTTAGATCTTGGGCAGGCTGCAATTTCTGCAGTCTTATCAATTTGGGGACACACCTGCCCATGACCCAAGTAGAAGCCCAGATACCGTACTTCCACCTGTCCAATTGCACACTCTTTCTGGTTTGCTGTGAGCTGCACATGCCTCAGAGCTCTCAGGACAGCCCTTAGATGTTGTAAATGCTGCTGCCAATCATTACGATAAACAATGATGTCATCTGAATAGGCAGCAGCATACACATTGTGGGGACAGAGGATTCACTCCATGAGACGCTGAAATGTCACTGGGGCCCCAAACAACCCAAAAGGTAGGATGATAAATTGGTGTAAACCAAACAGAGTGGAAAAGGGTGTTTTCTCATGGGATAATGGAGTCAAGGGGATCTGCCAATAGCCCTTTGTTAAATCCAGTGTTGAATAAAAGCACCCCATGCCTAACCGATCGAGCAGTTCATCAATACAAGGCATCAGATATGCATCAAATTTAGACACCATCTTGACTTTTCTATACTATACGCAAAACTGGACCAACCCACCGATCTTGGAACCATGACCACCAGTCTGCTCTAGTCATTGTGCGACTCCTCACTTACTCTCAATTATTCATATCAAGCATAGCCTTGAGTTCATCCCGAACCACATTTTTCTTGCGCTCAGAGAGCCAATATGGGCAGCTGCGCACCACCACCCCTAGAGGAAGCTCGAAGTGGTGCTCTATGAGGTCAGTGTGATCAGGGAGGGGCAAGAACACATTGAAGAATTCCTCTTGCAACCTGATAACCTGTGCTCTCTGGGACGATGAGAGGATCCCAGCTCCTCCCTCTCTGGAACTACTGTGACTAGAGTCACAGGAACGTCTTCTCTCCATGGTTTTAAGAGATTGAATTAGTAAATTTGACATGTGTTGCCTCTATCTGGATGCCTGACCTCATAGTTGATTCCCCAAATTGCTGTGTGACCTCAAAGGGCCCTTGTCACTTGGTGAGTAATTCTGAGCTTGATATGGGCAGTAAAATGAGCACTTTATCTCCTGGTGCAAATTCCCTTAGCTGTGTCCCTCTGTTGTACAGGGAGATTGATGTTCTTGCACCTGTAGCAAATTCTCCTGGTTTATGTGACTCGGTGTGTGGAGTTTTGCCCTCAGGTCAAGAATGTACTGAATTTCATTTTTGCTTTGAGAAGGTCCCTCCTCCCAATTTTCTCTAATGATGTTTAAGATGCCATGGGGCTTGCGCCCATACAACAATTCAAACAGGGAAAACCTGGTAGAGGCTTGTGGGACTTCATGGACTGCAAACAACAGAGGGTCTAGCCATCTATCCCAGTTTCTAATGTCCCTGTGAATGAACTTATGAATCATGTTTTTAAGTGTTTGGTTACATCGTCTGACCAGCCCATCCATTTGCGTATGATAAACACTAGTATGAATCAATTTAATCCCCAGTAATTTGTACAATTTGCATAGTGTGCATGACATAAAAGTAGTGCCTTGATCAGTCAGGAATTTCTTTCAGAATCCTGACTTGGGAGATAACGCAGAAGAGTGCCGCTACAACAATACATGCAGATATATTGTGAAGAGGCACTCCTTCCGGGTATCACGCTGCATAATCCACTGTGACTAACAAAGCAATACCCGTGTGGTAGATTGATCTAATGGCCCGATGAGATCCATGCCAATTCTTTCAAAGGGGATCTCAATTAATGGTAATGGGTGCAATAGCACTTTTGGTGTGGTTGATGGATTTACCAGCTGGCATTTGCAACAAGCCTTGGTGTGAATCCCTGGCCAGTAGAAACAAGCCATGAGACAATTTAGTATTTAGTTCTGACCCACGTGCCCAGCCATAGGATTATGATGAGCCGCATGGAATAAAAGTTCCCTACAGCTCTTTGGGACCAGCAGCTGTGTTGTCTCTTCTTTAGTCTGAATATCCTGCATCACTCAACATGGCCTATCCTTAATAATACAAAAATACGGAAAGGAAAGTGCAATGTTAGACAGAAGTTCCTGGCCATCAATTACTTTCACTTGGTCAAATGCATGTCTCAGAGACACATAGCGTGTCTGTTCCAATGGGCCCTCCCCCCCTCCATGTCATCATGATGCGGAGCGACACAGACGGTCCTGGGACTGCCTCCCCAGCTAACATTGCAGCCGGATTCCCCCATGATGTACTACTGCAGGACCCATCCATTACTAACTGTTTTATTAATGTTTAAACCCCAGCCAATCTGCCCCCAGGATAATTGGATGGGTGAGGCTTGGATTAACCGCCTCCTCCCCACTATGCTTTTATCCCCAGAAATGCATAGTGACAGGTATTAGCAGATATTTTTGAACATCCCCATGTGCACACCTCATCTTTACTAATCGTGTATTTCCCAGTACCCAGCACTGAAACAGGCTTTGGTGCATGGAGGTCTGATTACAACCAGAATCCACCAAAGCCTGATCTGTACCCCCTTGAATACTCACAGAGACTCTGTACATTCTCGGGACGTAGAAATATTAATCCAGAATCCCCGCCACCTTGAGGAAGTGCTGATTCTGGGAAATCCCAGCCTTCCCGCTGCGCTGACAGACCTGCGCAGACTTGCTCTCAGTTCTGGTGAGCATGGATGAGTCCACCTGTGGAGAGAAAGAGGGGGTTAATGGCAGAACAGACCCAGAAAAAGGGAGTGAGGAGGCACGAGAACAGACACGAGTGTGGGGAGCGGGTTTCAGGGAACTGGCCCCCATTTCTGTGGAGCTGGGGTAACTTGTCCTACATAATGACTTCCTGTGTTAGGATACAGAGGAACTGGGAGGCATGCTTCAGAGCAGGTGCGTTTATTCTTTATTTTCACTTTTAAGTGACTACCTAGGATATAAATGCACACACACATCGGGCAATGTAGCTTCTCTCTCGTTACTGGCCATCTAAAAGATGTACAGAGACACACATTAATAGACAGCCAGTAATTAGACATGTGTAACCTGCTGGTTCAACCTGACTCCTTGCCATTAACAACTGACGATCGACTACACCCTCGCTGCCATAGTTACATCTGATTTGATCATGCTGTAGCTTTAAAAGGAACCTGACTACACATTGACAGGAAAGAACCAGTAACCATTCGAGAGAGAGAGTAGTGATGTCATTTTAATACTATCTCATCTCATTATCTCTAGCCACTTTGTCCTGTTCTACAGGGTCGCAGGCAAGCTGGAGCCTATCCCAGCTGACTACAGGCAAAAGGCGGGGTACACCCTGGACAAGTCGTCAGGTCATCACAGGGCTGACACATAGACACAGACAACCATTCACACTCACATTCACACCTACGGTCAATTTAGAGTCACCAGTTAACCTAACCTGCATGTCTTTGGACTGTAGGGGAAACCGGAGCACCCGGAGGAAACCCACATGGACACAACATGCAAACTCTGCACAGAAAGGCCCTCGCCGGCCACGGGGCTCAAATCCGGACCTTCTTGCTGTGAGGCGACAGCGCTAACCACTACACCACTGTGCTGCCATTTTAATACTCATCTCATCTCATTATCTCTAGCTGCTTTGTCCTGTTCTACAGGGTCGCAGGCAAGCTGGAGCCTATCCCAGCTGACTACGGGCGAAAGGTGGGGTACACCCTGGACAAGTTGCCAGGTCATCACAGGGCTGACACATAGACACAGACAACCATTGACACTCACATTCACACTTACGGTCAATTTAGAGCCACCAGTTAACCTAACCTGCATGTCTTTGGACTGTGGGGGAAAACGGAGCACCCGGAGGAAATCCACGCAGAAACAGGGAGAACATGCAAACTCCACACAGAAAGGCCCTCGCTGGCCACGGGGCTCGAACCTGGACCTTCTTGCTGTGAGGCGACAGCGCTAACCACTACACCACCGTGCTGCCATTTTAATACTATAATTTAAAAAAAAAACAAGGAACTGGTAGAGTGTAATAAAATACAATAAAAGATCAAACAAAGACTGTAGAAAGCACTTCATGCTGCCCTGTATAAGGGTTTCTGTCAAATGCTGTAAATGTAAACAGGAGTGTGAGAGTGAGAAAGTAACTTTTGTTTAACTGAAGAAATGAGGCATCTGTAATTTCTGGATATCTAATGAATGACAGTAAGATGATTTTTTTCCTTGTTGTGAAATGTGTATTGTTACTCAGTTCATTCATTCATTCATTCATTCATTTTCAGCAACTACTTTATCCTGGTGGGTCAGGGTTGTCATGGATCTGATCCCAGTAATACTGGCATGTTTTTGGCAGGAAACTATGAATGACAGTAAGAGGATTTTTTTTTTCTTGTTGTGAAATGCACATTGGTACTCAGTTCATTCATTCATTCATTCATTCATTCATTTTCAGCAACTACTTTATCCTGGTGGGTCAGGGTTGTCATGGATCTGGAGCTGATCCTAGTAATACTGGCATTCATGCCAGAACTCAGATAAAACCAATGCTGCCACAGAGAGAACCTGCAAAACTCTGCACATAGCGTAAACCAAGCTCAGGATCATAACTGGGCATCATGCAGTTGTAGATGCAGCAGTGATACCTTTATCACCACTGTGCCACAGTTCAGAAATATCAGTTACATTTGAGTTAAATCTTTAAAACACTTTTCAGAAGATGCTGTTTCAGGTTATCATAAGAAACGACAGACAAAATTACTAGAATGCTGTAAATGCACCTGCGAGTGTGCAAATCTGGAGACTTCCTTATTTGGAAAGGACATTTCCCTGATCAAATGCTCTGTGCTAAACAAGAGAACTAAAAAAATAGCCTGACTGCGATGAGAAAGTAACTCCCAGAGCTAAGTGGCATATGCACAAGCAAAGTACTGGGAAACCACTTCAATCCGTTCCAACGTTTCTAATGTATATCTGAATTATGACAAAACAAAAAGCTCTGGTGTGCTTGTGTTATATGTCACTTAAATTAAAACAGTTTTTTAAAGTTACCTGATGTGAAGCAGACAATTAAAATGTCCTTGGGTCAGTTACCTAAGAAATACAGGTGTAACACGATGCCATTATCTGTATTTGTATTATTTTTTGGATTTAATCCAGAAGTGGGTGTTAACCCTACCATTGTGCTCTGGAGACACTATAAATTATGAAAAAGAAGACATTTGCATTAACAGATTATAACGTATAGCAATTTGCAGAACATAAATTTATTCAAGTCCTGAACCAGAGGCCCTTTCTGGAACTTTCTGGCAAGCTTTCTACACTGTAAAATATGAAGAAAAAAAATAATAACCTGGCTGCCTTAAAATGTTGAGTTCACTGAAACTCATAAAGTAGGATGATGAGGCAATCAATTAGCATTGCGCTAACTCACTGTAAAATCCCAGCAGGTGGGTGGAGCACAGAAGCACGGCAGGCCAAAACTGAGTTCTTACAAAACTCTTTATTTACTCGCTTTTCAGCGTTTCAACATTCACTCTCCCAGCCACACGCATGCACACCAGTGTTTGGGTTGGGGAGAGCTCCCTTCCTCTGCTCTCCCTCTCCTCTTATAGGGCACGGTCACTGGGGAAGACACACAAACACAGGTTAATTCCCCATCAGGTGCAGTGATTCTACCACTTACAGTGGTGCTTGAAAGTTTGTGAACCCTTTAGAATTTTCTATATTTCTGCATAAATATGACCTAAAACATCATCAGATTTTCACACAAGTCCTAAAAGTAGATAAAGAGAACCCAGTTAAACAAATGGAGACAAAAATATTATACTTGGTCATTTATTTATTTATTGAGGGCGGCACGGTGGTGTAGTGGTTAGCGCTGTCGCCTCACAGCAAGAAGGTCCTGGGTTCGAGCCCCGGGGCCGGCGAGGGCCTTTCTGTGTGGAGTTTGCATGTTCTCCCTGTGTCTGCGTGGGTTTCCTCCGGGTACTCCGGTTTCCCCCACAGTCCAAAGACATGCAGGTTAGGTTAACTGGTGACTCTAAATTGACCGTGAGTGTGAATGGTTGTCTGTGTCTATGTGTCAGCCCTGTGATGACCTGGCGACTTGTCCAGGGTGTACCCTGCCTTTCGCCCGTAGTCAGCTGGGATAGGCTCCAGCTTGCCTGCGACCCTGTAGAAGGATAAAGCGGCTAGAGATAATGAGATGAGATTTATTTATTGAGGAAAACGATCCAATATTACATATCTGTGAATGGCAAAAGTATGTGAACCTTTGCTTTCAGTATCTGGTGTGACCCTCTTGTGCAGCAATAACTGCAACTAAACGTTTCCGGTAACTGTTGATCAGTCCTGCACACTGACTTGGAGGAATTTTAGCCCATTCCTCCGTACAGAACAGCTTCAACTCTGGGATGTTGGTAGGTTTCCTCACATGAACTGCTCGCTTCAGGTTCTTCCACAACATTTCGATTGGATTAAGGTCAGGACTTTAACTTGGCCATTCCAAAACATTAACTTTATTTTTCTTTAACCATTCTTTGGTAGAACGACTTGTGTGCTTAGGGTCATTGTCTTGCTGCATGACCCACCTTCTCTTGAGATTCAGTTCATGGACAGATGTCCTGACATTTTCCTTTAGAATTCACTTTCATAATTCAGAATTCATTGTTCCATCAATGATGGCAAGCTGTCCTGGCCCAGATGCAGCAAAACAGGCCCAAACCATGATACTACCATCACCATGTTTCACAGATGGGATAAGGTTCTTATGCTGGAATGCAGTGTTTTCCTTTCTCCAAACATAATGCTTCTCATTTAAACCAAAAAGTTCTATTCTGGTCTCATCCGTCCACAAAACATTTTTCCAATAGCCTTCTGGCTTGTCCACGTGATCTTTAGCAAACTGCAGATGAGCAGCAATGTTCTTTTTGGAGAGCAGTGGCTTTCTCCTTGCAATCCTGCCATGCACACCATTGTTGTTCAGTGTTCTCCTGATGGTGGACTCATGAACATTAACATTAGCCAATGTGAGAGAGGCCTTCAGTTGCTTATAAGTTACCCTGGGGTCCTTTGTGACCTCGCCGACTATTACACGCCTTGCTCTTGGAGTGATCTTTGTTGGTCGACCACTCCTGGGGAGGGTAACAATGGTCTTGAATTTCCTCCATTTGTACACAATCTGTCTGACTGTGGATTGGTGGAGTCCAAACTCTTTAGAGATAGTTTTGTAACCTTTTCCAGCCTGATGAGGATCAACAATGCTTTTTCTGAGGTCCTCAGAGATCTCCTTTGTTCGTGCCATGATACACTTCCACAAACATGTGCTGTGAAGATCAGACTTTGATAGATCCCTGTTCTTTAAATAAAGCAGGGTGCCCACTCACACCTGATTGTCATCCCATTGATTGAAAACACCTGACTCTAATTTCACCTTCAAATTAACTGCTAATCCTCGAGGTTCACATACTTCTGCCACTCACAGATATGTAATATTGGATCATTTTCCTCAATAAATAAATGACCAAGTAGAATACTGTTGTCTCATTTGTTTAACTGGGTTCTCTTCATCTACTTTTAGGACTTGGGTGAAAATCTGATGATGTTTTAGCTCATATTTATGCAAAAATATAGAACATTCTAAAGGGTTCACAAACTTTCAAGCACCACTGTACCTTCCCTGACTCCGCCCTCCATTCACAGACCGACGCTTGACCATGCCCCCGCTGCCACATACCCCCACTGCCCGACTCAGGCCAGGGAGCCGTCCAGCCTGCAGCCGACTTCCCCCTTGATGGGAGAGGAAATCCGCCATGACCATCTGTGCCCCCGGCCTGTGGACCACCTCGAACTTAAACGGCTGGAGTGCCAGATACCAATGGGTGATCCATGCATTGGCATCCTTCATGCGGTGGAGCCACTGCAGGGGCGCGTGGTCCGAGTAGAGGGTGAAAGGGTGCCCCAGCAGGTAGTAGCAGAGGGTGAGGACCGCCCACTTGATGGCAAGGCATTCCTTTTCTATTGTGCTGTACCTGCCCTCATGCACTGACAGCTTCCGGGTGATGTACAGCATGGGACGTTCCTCCCCCTCTACCTCCTGGGACAGAACAGCCCCCAGCCCTCTGTCTGATGCATCCGTCTGCAAAATAAAGGGGAGAGAAAAGTCAGGGGAGTGTAACAGTGGCCCCCCACACAGTGCTGCCTTTACCTCAGAGAAAGCCCGCTGGCATTGCTCCGTCCACTGGACCGGATCTGGTGCTCTCTTCTTAGTGAGATCAGTCAGCAGGCTGGTGACGTCCGAATAATTAGGTATAAACCTACAATAGTAGCCAGCCAGTCCAGGGAACTGTCTCACCCCCTTTTTGGTCTTGGGCCTCAGGCAGGCTGCAATCGCTGCTGTCTTATTCATTTGGGGACGCACCTGCCCATTGCCCAAGTGGAAACCCAGATACTGTGCTTCCATCCGCCCAATCGCACACTTCTTCGGGTTGGCTGTGAGACCCACTCACCTCAGCGACCTAAGGATGGCCCTTAGGTGTTCTAGGTGCCGCGGCCAGTCATTACTGTAAATAATGATATTGTCTAAGTAGGCGGCCACGTAGGTGGCATGGGGGCGGAGGACCCTGTCCATAAGCCGCTGGAACATAGCAGGCGCCCCAAACAGCCCAAAAGGAAGTGTGACAAACCGGTGTAAGCCAAACGGTGTGGAAAAGGCCGTTTTCTCTCGGGATAGAAGAGTCAAGGGGATCTGCCAATATTCCTTTGTCAAATCCAGTGTTGAATAAAAATGAGCCGTGCCTAGTCGATCGAGCAGCTCATCAATACGAGGCATTGGGTACGCATCAAATTTAGGTACTGTGTTGACTTTTCTATAGTCCACACAGAACTGGACTGACCCATCGGCCTTAGGAACCAAGACCACCGGGCTGCTCCAGTCACTGTGGGACTCCTCGACGATGCCCATTTCGAGCATGGCCTCGAGCTCTTCCTGAACCACTTTTTTTTGTGTTCGGGCAGTTGGTAAGGGTGGCTGCGCACTACTACCCCCGGGGGCATCTCAATGTGGTGTTCTATGAGGTGGGTGCGGCCGGGCAGGGGCAAGAACACGTCAGAAAATTCTATCTGCAACTGGGCGACCTCCGTGAGCTGGGTCAGGGAGAGGTGGTCTCCAGGGCTCGAAATTAACTTTTTTTCTTTGTGTCCACCAGTGGTCCCGAATTCTGTGTTGTATTGTCCCGAATGGAAGCAATAGTGTCCCCATTTTTTTCCTCTCTGAAATAACCAGTGGTTAATATTATCATATGAAGTTACTATTATATTTGTAACTATGCGATTTTGAACCCTTTATATCATTTTTACAATAAGTCACAAGACACAAGCGACACATGTCCTATACATCATCTACTTCAAAATTACAGTTATTGCATTTTCAGTTTATTAAACTTTGGCGATCTCACTGTATGAATAGATACCTGTTTATTTAAAGGGGCCAACTAGCTCATTCAGAAAATGTTTCAACTCCCTACATCTGCAGTACACTTTAGTTGAAAATAAGATCCCTTTTATGTTCATTTAATCTACTTATACCTTGAATATCTGTTTGCACTTATAAGGCCAACTTATAATTTTCACCATTACCGTTATCCATTTTTATGAACTTTCTGTTATCCATTACCGTTATCCATTTTTATGAACTTTCCGTTATCCATTACCGTTATCCATTTTTATGAACTTTCCGTTATCCATTTTTATGAACTTTCCGTCATCCATTTGTATGAACTTTCCGTTATCCATTTTATGAACTTTCGCTGCCGAAACGTGGGTGCAAAAATGTTAGCAACATCAACATAGTGCCAGGTCCTAGCCTAGTTGTGCTGCTGACTGACTAAACTTTCTGAACTAGAAAGACACCAAGAAAACTCACTTATTCTGTTGAACAGTATCTTCCGTCAATATCATCCACATCATTCCTGTTGTATTTTATAACGTGTCTAACAGTGTTCATTAAGTTCATTCAGTTGCTAGCGTTGCCTGCAGACCAGGCGATGACACTTTGGATCCTGAAGGTCCCGGAGACGTTATGTCTGGGCTTTCAGTTTCTTCCCCGCGGTCGGTCCGCTTCAACCACTTAAGCATTTTTGTTCTGGCAAGAGTCGGCGCAGCGTGTGCGGTAGCAATTCCATTCCAAGTCCATATAATGCGGACACCGGCCAAAGATTCTAGAACAGAATGCGCTGCTCTGTAGCCTACGGATGCAGGTGCATCGAAAGTGAAGCTACTATGTATTTTTCGCTGTTAACATTTTAAAATTAAAATTGACAAATTAGGTGAATGTCTACGTATGTGTTACGGCTTTGTAAATAATATTAATGTAGAACTTTTTTTCTAGATCTATTTTTTTCCATTGTCCCGGGATTGTCCCAGATATGATGATTTTGTGTCCCGATGACATTTTTTATGGTCCCCGGGACGTCGGGACACCGTTCGTTTCGAGTGCTGGTGGTCTCCACAGAGGACCGGAGCGGTGGGCGATGTCAATTTTCTTTTTTGAACCTCTGGCCCTAGCTTCACCTTCTCCGGAACCACCAACACCAACACCACGGGGACCTCCTCGTTTCAGCGTTTTAGCAGATTGAGGTGGTAAATCTGTAATGCCCCACCCCTGTCCGTTCACCTCACCTCATAGTCGACGTCCCCGACTCACCGCGTGACCTCAAAGGGTCCTTGCCACCTGGTGATCAGTTTGGAGCTCGACGTGGGCAACAACACAAGTACCTTATCTCCCGGTGTGAAATCCCTAAGGCGCGTGCCCCGGTCGTACGGACAGATTTGACGTTCTTGGGCCTGCCGCAAATTCTCCTGGGTTAGGTGCGTGAGGGTGTGGAGTTTGGCACACAGGTCGATAACGTATTGAATTTCGTTTTTACTGGTTGAAGGTCCCTCCTCCCAATTTTCCCATAGCACATCCAAAATGCCACGCGGCTTACACTCGTATAATAATTCGAATGGGGAGAACCCCTTGGAGGCTTGCGGAACCTCTCGCACTGCGAATAACGGGCTCAATCCATTTATCCCAGTTACGTGCGTCTTCACTTACAAATTTTCTAATTATATTCTTGAGGGCTCGATTAAACCGTTCGACTAAGCCATCCGTTTGTGGGTGATAAATGCTGGTGCAGATAGGCTTAATTCCCAGTAACCCATACAGTTTGCGCAGTGTGCGTGACATAAAAGTAGTGCCTTGATCAGTCAGAATCTCTTTGGGGATTCCGACTCAGGAGATGATGCGGAAGAGCACTTCTGCAATACTATGTGCTGAGATATTGTGAAGAGGCACTGCTTCATTTCGCAACTGCTCTAACGGGAAATCCGCAAGGGAATCCCCGAGAGAGGGAGGAGGAGCAGGCTGCTCCTCACTCTGACACGGTGATGACATAGACGGCTCTATGACAGCTGCTCCCGCAAATTGCACTCCGGGACCTCCCCTTGCTAAACTATGGCAGGCCCCACTCTTCACTAGATACGCCATTAAGTCCCTAAAACCCGGCCAATCAGTTCCCAGAATTATCAAGTGGGTAAGGCGAGGATTAACTGCTGCCTTTACTCTAAATTTTTCCCCTCGAAATAGAATGTGGACCAACACTAAAGGGTAGTTGTGAACATCCCCATGCACACACAACACCTTCACCAATTGTGCTTTCCCCAATGCCTTGTCTTGCACCAGGCTTTGGTGGATTGAGATCTGATTACAGCCGGAGTCCACCAAAGCCTGATATGTATCTCTTTGGATACTCACCAGTATGCGATATGCTATGGCCCGATCAAGGGCAGTCCCTGGTGTGTCGGGGATCCAGACCACCGCACCCACCTCCATCGCCGAGCACTGATGCTGGAGGTGCCCCGATTCCCCGCAGCTCCAGCATACCGGCCCAGGCTCTCCCTCTGCGCTGGTGTTCCGGACATCACTCACCTGAGGGGGAGAGGACACAGACAAGGAAGTAGGAAATGGTAGGGCACCACAGGTGCGGCGGGCCGGCTGGGGTGGAGCCAGCCCCTGCCTCCGTGGTGGGGGAATGGGGTGAGGACGGAGAACAGAGAGAAAGGGAGAGAGAGAAGAGAGGGGAGAAGAGAAGACATGCTGTCCTGCCGTTGGAATGGCTGCCATATGGTCCTCCGCCAGCTCGATTGCCTGATCCAGCGACGCCGGGTGATGGCACTGGACCCACTCTGCTGTTCCTTCCGGAAGTCGAGCGATGAATTATTCCAGCGCCACCAGGTCGACAATTCCTTCGGCGTCGCGGTTGTCAGCCCTCAGCCACCGCCGGCAGGCGTCCCGGAGTTGCTGGCCAAACGCGAATGGCCGGCCGACCTCCTCTAGGCGCAGCGCGCGGAAGCGTTGCTGTTGCTGTTCCGGGGTGCGACCAACGCGTTGGAGGATGGCCCTGTGGAGGTCCGCGTAGACCAGCCAGCTGTCGGCGGGGAGCTGCAGTGCGGTCAGCTGCGCCTCACCCGTTAGCGGGGGGGGAGGCGTGCCGCGCGCTGTTCCACCGGCCAACCCCACGCCTCGGCTGCCTGCTCAAAGGGCGTGAGGAAGGCTTCGGGGTCATCATGCGGACCCATCTTCGTTAGGGTGAGGTGGGGAGGGTCCATGGCGGTGGTGGTGGACCCCGCCGACGCGAGCAGGTGGCGGAACGCCTGGCGATCTTCCTGCTGTGCCAGCACCAGGACTTTGAACCGTTGTTCTTGCTCCTTCCGGAGGGCGATCAGCACCTGGTGTTGGCTCTGCTGGGCCGTGGTGAAGGCATGGACCAGGTCTTTGAAGGGGGAGGACTCCATGGGGCTGTTCCCTTCTGCAGTCCGATTCTCCCAGGTTTCAGCACCACTGTAAAATCCCCGCAGGTGGGTGGAGCACAGAAGCACGGCAGGCCAGAACTGAGTTCTTACAAAACTCTTTATTTACTCGCTTTTCAGCGTTTCAACATTCACTCTCCCAGCCACACGCATGCACACCAGTGTTCGGGTTGGGGAGAGCTCCCTTCCTCTGCTCTCCCTCTCCTCTTATAGGGCACGGTCACTGGGGAAGACACACAAACACAGGTTAATTCCCATCAGGTGCAGTGATTCTACCACTTACCTTCCCTGACTCCACCCTCCATTCACAGACCGACGCTTGACCACGCCCTCACTGCCACACTTACTATATGAGTTTCAGTGAATTCAAAATTTTAAAGCAGCCTGTGATAGAGATATGTGTTTGGCATGCTTGAAACTGGAACAGACTCTTCTGATTGCTACTTGTTTTAGCTAGTTAAATCCTTGAGATTTATCTTTGCTTACACATTCTGCTTTCTGCTTACTGAAGGTTATGTTGACCAGTAATGCCTTTCTTCTTTCATAAGACTATGTTCCTGATGGGTGATGTAATGGTACATTATGTCTCTCTTCTTTCATACAGTAGTGTAGTCTAAACCAGTGATGTAATGCTTCATGACCCATTTACATTATATATACATAACTTAGCTTCGTCAATTAAATCATCATCATCAGCTACAACAAACTCTTGAACGTGAATATATACTCATGTTTGTCCTACAATAAACTGAGAAACATCTCTGAATAATTGTGTCTGTCAGTGACTGTTTAGTCACTCTCTTAGGTGGCAGAGCTCTACATTCCTAGATCATACTTTGTCAATTTAACCTCCTTCAGTGCAGACAGATCAAAACTAAACAGCCAAATAACTATTTTTTTTAAAGTTTAAGCAACAAACCATTTTTTACGATGTATCTTCGTTCTAACATGACTGAGTAAGCAAGATAACTGTTTCACTGTTCAATGCAGTGCTGTCATTACCAAATCAAAAGTGTTATCGAGGCTACAGTTGGCTAGCCTGGGCCCGCCCATCCTAAGTGTGACGCAACACGGGGGGCTGTTGCAAACTTAGTCTGGCAAGGCAAGCTATCTCCAGCTCTTCCAAGCTCCCGAAAAATCGGGAGCCAATCAACTTTAAGCATCTCCAACGGCCCTGGGTAGAGGCGTGTTCAAGGCAGTGACGTAGTAGAACTGCGACCGGAAGCCATAGATTGTTTACAGAATCTATGCCGGAAGCGCTTCATTCACTAGAAACATTACGAACATGGAGCAGCGGCAAGCCTTTGACACAGCGGTAGATGCTGTATTGAAAGCATTCAACGGGAAGTTCTCATTGAAAACTGAGCTAAGAGCAGCCCTGGAGGTATTTATTGAAAAGAAGGACGTTTTCGCCTTGCTCCCGACCGGCTTCGGTAAGAGTTTAATCTACCAGTTAGCCCAGCTGGTAGCCAAATCAATGGGGCTCAGCGAGAATCCTATCGTTGTGGTCGTCTCGCCTTTGATCACGCTATTATCGTCCTCTTCCTCTTCAGCTCCTCCTTCTTCTTCCTGTTACTCAAGCAGTTTCCGTCACGTCACATACGTCAGAGGAAAGAGTGATGTGATTGGTTTAAGCTTCGTCACAGCCTTTTCTGGCTTCGACCAGTAGCAAACTGAGGCATTTCAGGGAGGCGGGTCAACCACGCGCTTTGGGAAACGGTTGGGCTTAATATCTATGCCAGACCAATAGCTCGCAGAGCTTTGAAGTTGCGTTAGCCAGACTAACAGTTGGCAACAGCCATCTAATATTTTATGAATTACTTAATTCTCATCTCATTATCTGTAGCCGCTTTATCCTGTTCTACAGGGTCGCAGGCAAGCTGGAGCCTATCCCAGCTGACTACTGGTGAAAGGCGGGGTACACCCTGGACAAGTCGCCAGGTCATCACAGGGCTGACACATAGACACAGACAACCATTCACACCTACGGTCAATTTAGAGTCACCAGTTAACCTAACCTGCATGTCTTTGGACTGTGCGGGAAACCGGAGCACCTGGAGGAAACCCACTCGGATACGGGGAGAACATGTAAACTCCACACAGAAAGGCCCTCGCCGGCCACGGGGCTCAAACCTGGACCTTCTTGCTGTGAGGCGACAGCGCTAACCACTACACCACCGTGCCGCCAGGAGAAAACATGTCTGATAAATTTAACAGTATTAAAATAGTTTTTAAATGTGTTTATTCGTTATTTTTGTGGCGTGCCTGTGCAGCATTCACAGATAATTCTTGAACTCATAGTTGAGAAGACTGCAACAAGTTGATGAGTAGGAATTTCAAGTTGTGGGGGTGTTTCCTTTGGAATTTTCTCGTTGGAAGTTGGAAATTACAAGTTGCGACCTCAAATCAAAGTACTGCAAATCAGAAATGTGCACCACTGTTAACTTGTTCTACTGAAAAAAAGAAGAAAAATGTGTCTATGTTTTTCTGTTCCAGAACATTTTGAGCTACTTTCAAATACTTTGAGTTGTAGTTGAGAATTTTGCTGAAATCTGTGTGCATTTCAGACCTGTATTTATATTCATTTAAGGCGCATTATTTGTTCAATCAGAATAATGTATTCATACTTAATGCATTTGGAAGTCTTTTTAAGAAAAATGTAAATGGATCATGGCCTGTTGGATGAGGCCACAAGCACTTGACAGAGCCACAAATCTACACTCACCAGCCACTTTCTTAGGTACACCCATCCACCTGCTGTTTTATGCGGTTCTCTAATCAGCCGATCCCTTGACAGCAGCACAATGCATCAAATCATGCAGATACAAATCAAGAGCTTCAGTTAATGTTCACTTCAAACATCAGAATGGGAAACATTGTCATCTCAAAGTATGACTTTCTTTCACTGTGGCACTGTGGGTGTTGGTTTGAGCCAGATGGATTGGTTTGAGTATTTCAGAAACTGCTGATCTCCTGGGGTTTTCACACACAACGGTCTCCAGATTTTAAACAGAATAGTGTGAAAAACAAAAAAACATTGATTGAGTGACAGTTCTGTGAGTGGAAACATCTTGTTGATAAGAGAGGTCAGAGGAAAATGGCCAGATTGGTTTGACCTGCCAGGAAGGATATAGCAACTCATAACAACTCTTTACAACCGTGGTGAGCAGAAAAGCATCTCAGCATGCAACAGCAGAAGACCACACTGGGTTCCACTCCTGCCAGCCAAGAGCAGGAATCTTAGAATCAACAACACGTTCCTATTAAAGTGGCCAGTGAGTATATGCCCAGCTTGGTTTAAATGCTGCTTTAATTTGTGCACAACTACAGTTATCCCGTTGTAATCTTAAAACAGAAACAAAACCCACATAGTAACTGGATTTAGGAAATATTTATTAGATACAACACAATAAAGCATTGCCATATTTAAAAAAAAAAAAACAGAAATATCACAATGTATATTTTATTTTTATTCAATACAGTTAATTTTAATACTGCTGAAGTACTAGCTATCTTGATGTCTTGATATGATAATGACTGTTTTTTCCCTGTTGCATTTGTTTAAATGATTCTATACACAAAAGGCAGTCATTTTTTTAAACCTAAAAACATTAAAAAGCATCACATACAGAATCTATGAACACACCTATTTAATAACAACAAATGACATATTAGAAAATTTGGGGGTACTTGAACAACAGACCTTAAAATCAAATACTTTCTCTGTAAATGTCAGGAAATTAAAAATGAAAAAACAAGCGAGAAAAGTATGGGAATTTTAATGTACAATTATGCACAACAAAAACAATTTATTTAAGGGGAACCCCCCCGCCCCGCTCTGCACAATATCATTGTAGGTGTTACTAAGGTTGCAGACATTTACCAGTGTTACATTTAAAAAGGTCCTGTTAAATAATTCAGAGCTATTTTGTTCAAGCTGATCTTTTTTCAGTGTCATTCTTAAAAATACAGTAGTTTGCCCTTATGTCTCTTGTCCTGTCATTGAAATAAATCACAATCTAAATGCAACATTTTATCAAGTGGACTGAAAAAAGTCTTTGACAGACTTCACTGCTATACTGTTTATACTGTCATATCTGCCATATTTATACACTGTAAATTCTGCTCATACTGCCATATTTATATTTATACTGATAATTCTGTTTATATCGTGCTATATTGCCCTACTATACTGGCAGACTGCTGTTCCCGTTTACATTGTTCATTCTGTTTATATTGTCATTCGTCACATTTAAATTTATACTGTTAATTCTGTTCACACTGCCACATTTGCCATATTTATACTTTCTGGATTGCCACTGTCTTTTCTTAGATAGCTTTGGTTTGTGTATATATATATATATATATATATATATATATATATATATATATATATATATATATATATATGGTGGCGTAGTGGTTAGCGCTGTCGCCTCACAGCAAGAAGGTCCGGGTTCGAGCCCCGTGGCCGGTGAGGGCCTTTCTGTGCGGAGTTTGCATGTTCTCCCCGTGTCCGCGTGGGTTTCCTCCGGGTGCTCCGGTTTCCCCCACAGTCCAAAGACATGCAGGTTAGGTTAACTGGTAACTCTAAATTGACCGTAGGTGTGAATGTGAGTGTGAATGGTTGTCTGTGTCTATGTGTCAGCCCTGTGATGACCTGGCGACTTGTCCAGGGTGTACCCCGCCTTTTGCCTGTAGTCAGCTGGGATAAGCTCCAGCTTGCCTGCGACCCTGTAGAACAGGATAAAGCGGCTAGAGATAATGAGATGAGATCTTTTACCTATATTTTATATTTCATGTTTATTACTGTTTGCACCGTGGATAAGAGGGAAACGCAATTTCAATTCTCTGTATGTCCTGCACATATGGCATTATTGATAATAAAGTTGACTTACTTACTTAAAAATTAAAAATCAGATTGTCTAACAACCCAAATAGCAGATGATTCCAGGTCAAATATGGTTGAATTTAGGCACATCAGGATCAGTTCTGGCAATGGCTGGGATATTGGGGGCCAAAAGTAACCCATGTGTAACTAGCCACAAAAACAGTCCAAATGCAACCAACCAAACATCTGCAGCATTTCAATTATAGGCCAAAAAGTGACCCAACATCCCTGAGATATGGGCTCCTTAAGCATTCAGCTGTTTGAAGTGGATGGATTCAGTACCATCACTCCTCAGTGATATGTGAGCCAGCACTTGGCCATCGGGTGTTCCATCCATTATCCGTAATCGCTTATCCTATGCAGGGTCACAGGCAAGCTGGAGCCTATCCCAACTGACTATGGGTGAAAGGTGGGGTACACCCTGGACAAGTTGCCAGATCAAGGCTGACACGTAGAAGCAAACAACCATTCACACCTACGGTCAATTTAGAGCCACCAATTAGCCTAACCTGCATGTCTTTGGACTGTGGGGGAAACCGGAGCACCCGGAGGAAACCCACGCGGACACGGGGAGAACATGCAAACTCCACACAGAAAGGCCCCCATCAGCCACTGGGCTCAAACCCAGAACCTTCTTGCTGTGAGGCAACAGTGCTAACCACTACACCACCGTGCCACCCCCATAGGGAGTTTTGTGTTCGGGATTCTGTCTCTCAGGGTAGGTTCTATTTCATAATTCGGTGGTGCAGTGGTTATCACTGTTGCCTCACAGCAAGAAGGTTCCAGTTCGAACCTCACGGCCAACGGGGGCCTTTCTGTGTGGGGTTTGCATGTTCTCCCCGTGTCTGTGTGGGTTTCCTCCGGGTGCTCTAACCATACACGGCACAAGCCAGTGTATAGTTAGTGCTGGTCCCAAGCCCGAATAGCTTGGGGAGGGTTGGGTCAGGAAGGGCATCCGGTGAAAAAAACCTATGCCAAATCAAATATGTCGAACAGATCTGCTGTAGTGACCCTTAATGAGAGCAGCCAGAAGTAAAAGAAGACTAAATTTCATCATACAAAACAGAGTATTCTTAAAACAAACAAAATGAAGCCAATCAATATGGAGCGCATGCATTGTGGGAAGAGCTTCATGAAGATGTTCACTGAATTTTTCTTTTACAAGACCTTTATAAACTGACCTTCCTGTCCAGTTCAGTCTTAACCCAATTCAAATTTTAGATCCACCGCGCTACCTTTTTTGGGGAAAATTCCAAGTCCTCAGCTAATGACATCACTTGCTGCCCATATGGTTGAGTGTTTACATATTTATTTATTTATGGAGCAATGGTCTTCCAGGCACTTGAGGCCCACTCTTCCACTCAGTAGCCCACTCCAAAACAAAGGAGCATCCTTTGTGTGTGTGTGTGTGTGTGTGTGTGTGTGTGTGTGAGAGAGAGAGAGACATCTCACATTAACAATGAACTTTATATTCCATATCCAATAATCAATCAATTACACAAGGTAAAGCAACACCCTTTCAATGAAATTTCTTAATTTTCTGTCAAAATAATTTCACTTCACATGATATTTATGTAAATCTCTACATTTCATGAATAAAATACACTGTAAGCTTACAGAAGACAGATTAAAGAAAAGATACCTCTGACTGAGTTGGACTTATAGTACACACTTTTTTTGGTACACAAGATAATTGGCACATTAGCATGACCCTGCTAGTAATCACAGCATACTATATAACGTACTAGGGACAACATACATTTTCAGCCTTGAATTAATACGAGCTTAGCCGCTAGCCCTTCTTTGTATGGAGGTTACGTCAATGCTCCTGGCTAATGTGTCCAGAAGTCGTGTGGTGGTGGGGAAACATATTGTTTTGGACCAAAGAGGAAGATAGCTCATAGCTGCTGGGCGGCTGTCTGCTCCTTGTAGCCTGACAGAAGAAGAAACAGCATTTGCATATGAGAAATGAATGACCAACAGACAGTCAGCAGACATTCTCACAGGAATACACACAAACGCCATATACTCTATACACCAGGGGTCATGCTTGAGTAGCTTACACAAGACCTTCAGGCATTTGGTATCACATAGTATATTCTATCCAATAAGATCAGCTCATATTGATAGATTCTTCTTGAGTATTTCTATATTTTGATTTTTGATCATCTCACACCATAAATTTAATTCACAAAAAAGCAGTGTAGACCTATGCACTGCAGGTTGTAGTATTTGATTTTGTGCGTACCATCAGCATACCACAGTAATTACGAACACAGCCCTGACCTCTGACCTACCACTACTGCAATAAATGTCAAGTGAGCAGAACTTGGCAAGCCACTAATGATTTTTGGCCCTGATACAAACTCTGGCTTCCCATGTTTCTAAATATTGCTCATTATGGAGACTCATGATGTCTAACAAAGTCAAATGAAAAGTTATACTTCATCATTAAGACTCATATGTCTAGAAGTCAGAAGAATACTATAAAAAGGTTTTGAACACTTTTGCACACAAACAATAAATTGGCTCAAGCCTGTGCTGCACAGTTTTACAACGCTGATTGATACAGGCAACCCTATTCATCAATGGCGTGATTCTCCCATGAAAAGTCTAAAAAAGTGTGCAGCTTCCTTTTTTTTTCTAGTCTACATGTATTCTCCTCTTAAATTAAGTCGATGACTTATGCATACATGTCAACCTATACGGAATGTCCGTATTTTATACGGATTTGATTCAATAAACGTAGTATATGGGCGTACAAATAAAGTTATACGGATGCTTTAAAAAAACTTCAATATTTATTTCGAGCTATAATCAATTCCCACAATGATAAAAGAGCGCATAACATTTACAAACGTACTGTACACCACAGAAAGCACAGACAGCCAGTAAAGAGTCTTATGAAATCGCGCATTATCTTGTGGTAGCGAGACTTCGTTCCACTTTTGATCATGCGCACACTGCATTGCGAGAATCCCGCCAACCGTGAAGTAACATTTTGTTTGAAAAGCGTATTTCCACCTGAGCGACTTTCAATAGCGACTGAAAAGATTCTGAATGGGCACTCCGGCAAAGAAATTCAAAAAACAATACAGCGGTAGGTTTCTCCCTGAATAGAAGGACCTTTTCAATGGCATAATCCAACCGGCAGCCTCCAAAAACGAAGAACACGCACACTGCACACTAGCACCATAATGGTGCCAAATCAGAAACATTTGGAATTGGCAAAAAAAGCTACAACTGAGTACAATGACCAACATTAATTAGCTCCAAGAGTCATTAGACAGTGTTACTTATGTTTGGCTCTTGAATGTATATAATTTGTAGCATTGTATATTATGTGAATAAACCTTTGTGAAATTCGTTGTTAGTTATAAGGATTTTGTGTGGTTTATAAGGATTTTAACGGTTGCTTATACAGATTGAGATCCCTAGAGGTTGACAGCTATGCTTATGTGGCATGAAAGCCACATAAGGGTGGAACAAATCCAAAATCTGGGCATTTCTTATTTAAACACCATTTATGCACATTCTGCGTTTGACTTATGTGATATTCAGTTACGCTTTTAAGAGGGCTGCAGTAAATCAAGCGCCATCACATGACAAAACACCATTTTGTCTTTTAAGTCAGTGAAAGGACTACAGTGTCTTGCAAAAGTATTAACTCCCCTTGGTGTTTGTCCTGTTTTGTATTACATTACAAGATGGAATTAAAATGGATTTTTGGAGGGTTACACAACAGTTGATTTGATTTACACAACATGCCTACCACTTTAAAGGTGCAAATTGTTGTTTTATTGTGAAGCAAACAATAATTAAGATGAAAAAACAGAAATCCGGAGTGTGCATAGGTATTAAACCCCCCCCCCCCCCCCCCCCCCTTTGTATGAAACCCCTAAATAAGAGCTGGTTCAACTAATTAGCTTCGTAAGTCACGCGATCAGTTGATTCAGATCCACCTGAGTGCAATCAAAATGTCACATGATCTGTCACATGATGTCTGTATAAATCAACCTGTTCTGGAAGGACCCTGACTCTGCAACACTACTAAGCAAGCAACATGAGAACCAAGGAGCCTCCAAACAGGTCAGAGACAAAGTTGTGGAGAAGTATAGATGAGGACTGGGTTATAAAAAAACATCCCAAACTTTGAATATCCTACGGAGCACCAGTAAATCCATTATAGCAAAATCGAAAGAATATGGCACCACTACAAACCTGAGAAGAGAAGGCCGCCCACCAAAACTCACAGACCAGGCAAGGAGGGCATTAATCAGAGATGCAACAAAGACACCAAAGATAACACTGAAAGAGCTGCAAAGATCCACAGCGGAGACGGGAGTATCTGTCCATAGGACCACTTTAAGCTGTACAACTCCACAGAGCGGGGCTTTATGGAAGAGTGGCCAAAAAAAAGCCACTGCTTAAGAAAACACGTTTGGAGTTTGCCCAACAGCATGTGGCAGACTCCCCCAAACACATGGAAGAAGATTCTCTGGTTAGATGAGACTAAAACTGATCTTTTTGGCCATCATGGGAAATGCCATGTGTGGCGCAAACGCAACACCCTGAGAACACCATTCCTACAGTGAAGCATGGTGGTGGCAGCATCATGCTGTGGGGATGTTTTTCATCTGCAGGGACAGGAAAGCTGGTCAGGACTGAAGGAAAGATGGATGGCACTAAATACAGGGCAATTCTGGAGGAAAACCTATTTGACTCAGCCAGAGGTTTGAGACTGGGATGAAGGTTCACATTCCAGCAGGACAATAACCCTAAACATACTGCTAAAGCTACACTGGAGTGGTTTAAAGGGAAACATTTAAATGACTTGGAATGGCCGAGTCAAAGCCCAGACCTCAATCCAATTGAGAATCTGTGGCATAACTTGAAGATTGCTGTACACCAGCGCAACCCATCTAACTTGAAGGAGTTGGAGCAGTTTTGCCTTGAGGAATGGGCAAAAATCCCAGTGGCTAGATGTGCTAAGCTAATTGAGACATACCCCAAGAGATTTGCAGCTGTAATTGCAGCCAAAGGTAGCTCTACAAAGTATTGACTTTGGGGGGTGAATACCTATGTACATTCCAGATTTCTGTTTTTTCATCTTAATTATTGTCTGTGTCACAATAAAACAACAATGTGCACCTTTAAAGTGGTAGGCATGTTGTATAAATCAAATGGTGCTAACCCCCCAAAATTCCATTTTAATTCCATCTTGTAATGCGACAAAACAGGACAAACAGCAAGAGGGATGAATACTTTTGCAAGACACTGTACTTTTAACATCATTATACATGCACAAGTAAAGTTCAGAAATTCCTAAAGGTGTGTGTCATTTGTTTTAAACTACAATAGCATTTCTTCTAACCCTATATTACATCAATAAAAAGAAAGAAAAAAAAGTTTTATAATCACATGGTGCTGTGAACAAGCTTGGTAAATAATTAATTCAATTAGAATAAAACAGAAATACCAATTTGATGGAGCATAAATAGGACCATTTATGCTATGCCTAACAAGTGTTGTCTGGTATGCTAACATTATTTTCAGATTTATGTCATGCATAGAAGCTAATGCTTTCCTCTGAGGGGACTCATAATATAACTAATCTCGCCCTTTGCATTTACACTCAATGGCTACTTTATTAGTTACACCCATCCACCTGCTGTTTTATGCGGTTCTCTAATCAGTCAATCCCTTGACAGCAGCACAATGCATAAAATCATGGAGATGCAAATCAAGAGCTTCAGTTAATGTTCACTTCAAACATCAGAATGGGAAACATTGTCATCTCAAAGTGTAACTTTCACTGTGGCATGGGTGTTGGTGCCAGATGGACTGGTTTGAGCATTTCAGAAACTGCTGATCTCCTGGGGTTTTCACACACAACGGTCTCTAGAGTTTACACGGAATGGTGCAAAAAACAAAACACATTGAGTGAGCGACAGTTCTGTGGGTGGAAATGCCTTGTTGATGAGAGAGGTTAGAGGAAAATGGCTCGATTGGTTCGAGCTGCCAGGAAGGATATAGCACCTCATTACAACAGTGGTGAGCAGAAAAGCATCTCAGCATGCAACAGCAGAAGACCACATTGGGTTCCACTTCTGCCAGCCAAGAACAGGAATCTTAGAATCAAGAACAAGTTCCTATTAAAGTGGCCAGTGAGTGTATTTTCAAAATCAGAGTCTGGTTTATGGTTTGAATGGATTTCAATGACAGTGACATAATAAATGCAAAACTTCACATTTTCCTGACAGCCAAAACACACACACACACATTTGTGACTCTCATCTCATCTCTAGCCGCTTTATCATTCTACAGGGTCGCAGGCAAGCTGGAGCCTATCCCAGCTGACTACGGGCGAGAGGCAGGGTACACCCTGGACAAGTCGCCAGGTCATCACAGGGCTGACACATAGACACAGACAACCATTCACACTCACACCTACAGTCAATTTAGAGTCACCAGTTAACCTAACCTGCATGTCTTTGGACTGTGGGGGAAACCGGAGCACCCGGAGGAAACCCATGCGGACACGGGGAGAGCATGCAAACTCCACACAGAAAGGCCCTCGCCGGCCACGGGGCTCGAACCCGGACCTTCTTGCTGTGAGGCGACAGTGCTAACCACTACACCACCGTGCCGCCCCATTTGTGACTCTATTTTAAATAAATGACACCTCTTTCATGAGGCGTAGGTGCTAAAGAAGGCAACTGGACTTGCTTGAAATCCTTGAAGACGTTTCACCTCTCATCCAAAAAGTTTCTTCAGTTCTGTCTGACTAGTGGGGAGTTCCAGGTATTTATTCTCTAGTGGACCAAAAGCAAACCTAAGGAGAGTCGTTGAGGTCACATGGGTTGTTGATCCTCTGAGTCATCCTGTAGGTTGTTAGGGTCACTGGAGGCTTGGCGTGAATGGTATTAGCAGCCTAGAGGGTCATTAGGGTGATCTGTGGATCGTTGGCTCTCTCTTTGCCATCATGTGAGTCATTGAAGTCAGCTGAGTCTACATCCACACAACAACGGCAACGAGATGTTATTAAAAAAAATATTGCATCCACATGGGCAACGATCAGTAAAATATCAGGTCCATATGGCAATGCAACGCTTGCTGAAAACGATGCAATACACATACCACACCTCTAGGGGCGCTGTAAGACGGTCCCTTCGGAGACACCAGAACAATAGAAGTAAGGACGCATGCGCATAAACTATTATGCGCGAGACTTCATATTAGCCACAGTCAGAAAAATCTGTTCGTAAAATTACATTATAATGACCAAATACAATGAAAAGTATTTTTCCAGTCTCACCTGTGAAAGGTAATCCCATGTGATCTCGTTTGGACGGTAAACCTGTTGGTACAGTTAAACGCAGCACATGAATGAGGCAACTTTATTCTCCGCTTTGACCCATCCAACATGGCGGCGAGGATGACGTATGATTCTACGCGGAAGGCAGCGTCTTTAATGGTCCGGAATAAATTGAATGCTACACGTTGATGGATTAATTTGTTCTTCTACGCCCTTTTTGAGGAATGTATTGTAGGACTTAAACCAACATCTGAAGAGGTGAGATCGCTCCTTTTTTTCCCTATTTTTGCTGACGGGATTGACTCTGCCCTAAGGGCTATTCTCTCTCTCTCTCTCTCTCTCTCTCTCTCTCACTTTGCACCATTACACAATAAATATTCACAGTGAAAATATTTTGTAAGCGCGTTTCATGAACCAAGTTATAGGATTTGTTGACAACTCGCATCGAGTTCGTTACACTTCTACCCAGCGTGAAGCACTGACAGTCATGTGGTTGTGATGTCATCGTAAACAAATCCGTTCTACTCATCCAGACAACTTCGCAACGGCAACGTTGCCAGATCTTTCCACTCTGGAACCCATTCTCAAAAGATTGCGTTTTGGGGCACCCAAAACACCGGTGCCGTGTGGATGCCAGGCCTAAATGATAAACAATTGTATTGGATTCACCTGAATCCGTTGCCGTGTGGACAGGGCCTTAGTGTGGATGTGTATTCAGTTTTCTGGGGAATGTGCCAAGGACTGCACTGTAGGTGGCTGATAAGTGGCATCTCAGACCACTTCCTCTGTTCAGTGATGGTCGTTCCAGGTTGACCAAGATGGCTTCTTTAACTCCTCTTTCAAACCACCAGTCTTCTCTGGCTAGAATGCATACCGGTACATTGCAGTCCTGTAACGAGTGTCCTTTGTTATTGAGATGAAGATAGACTGCAGAGTCCTGGCCTGAGGAACCGGCTCTCCTGTGTTGAGCCACGCGCTTGTGAAGTGGTTATTTCGTTTCCCCATTGTACAGGTCTGTGCATTCCTCACTGCATTGAATTCAAGCAAGTCCAGTTGCCTTCTGTAGCACCTACGGTTTACGATGACCTGGATGACTGAGAACTTTTACCGAACCTCTTTCATGAGGCCACCTTCATTCTGAAGTTAAGTGCTGTGGGCATGATTGGATCACATACAGGAGAATACACAAACTGAAATGTGCATCACTGGAAGTACGCAAAAAAGAATCAGAGAACCGTGCTCCAAGTTGCCAGGTTGAACAGCCATTTTTCTGTATCTTTACATCTTCAAAATTCACAGATATAAGAAAATCCGAGCAGATTAGTACTGTATGTACGCGAGCAGACTGTGCAGCAGGCAGAAAACTGCATATTGGTCTGTTTCAAATCAGTTTAGTTTTGATGTGTTATGACCATTGTAACATCTGCGTTGTTGCTGTACAAACAGAAGAGAATGCAATGGCCTGCCATTTGCAGCAATTCCTGACTAGTATTTAATGGCCCTTTTCCACTACCCTTTTTCAGCTCACTTCAGCTCGCTTCAGCCCGACACGGCTCGCGTTTCGACTACCTCAGAGCAGCACGACTCAACTCGCTTCAGCCCTGCTTAGCACCCAAAACTCGCACGGTTTTGGAGTAGGGCTGAAGCGAGCCAAACCGAGCCGAGTGGGGCTAGGGGCGTGAGGAGACACTCCCCTGTGCACTGATTGGTGAGGAGGAGTGACCTCACACGCCAACACATGCCCCGCGAGCACGCTGGGATCTGTAAACACCGTAAACCCGGAAGAAGAAGAATTACGAATTACGAGAATTTCTGAAGCCTTACGCGCCTCGCCTCATCTATACGCTCTTGCCAGTATCCGTCCGCGTTGTCGGTGACAACAAGCCACAGCACCAAGACCAGCAACACTAACGACTCCATGTCCTCCATGTTTATTGTTTACTATCCGGGTCGTGAGACTACCGCTTAAAAGATCACTGATGTCACTGTTTGCGCCGCCTAACGACATCACGTGACGTCCACCCACTTTCGCTAACTCCACCCAATGTGTCCACCCACTTCCAGCCAGCATGGTTCAGTGCGGTTGTAGTCGAAATGCAACTCCAACAGCCCCACTCAGCCCAACTCAGCACGGCACGGCTCAGCCCAACTCAGCCGCGTTGGTAGTGGAAAAGCGGCATTAGAGTCACCTGGATGAGTGCTGTATCTGCCATGTCGGAAGACCACCTAGAGGGATCACACTGCTGTGTCTCATTATTTTTAAGTGAATGCCATTTTTGTGTCCATAACTGCAAAACCCTCTCTGATTGTTACCCGCCTTGAAATTTTTTATTTATTTATTTTTATTTTTAGCCAAGAAGCCTTTGTCACACGTACACTCAAGCACAGACTTAAGCACGCAGTGAAATTTAACCTCTGCATTTAACCCATCTGAAGCAGTGAACACATACACATGCACACACAAGTTAGCAATGAGCATACACACATACCCAGAGCAGTGGGCAGCGATGCTACAGTGCCCGGGAAACAGTTGGGGGTTAGATGCCCTTGCTCAAGGGCACTTCAGCCCAACCTCAGGCCATGGCTGCCCCATGTTAACCTAACCGCCTGTCTTTGAACTATTTTTAAGAACTTAGGATTTCATTATAAGTATGAACTCATTGTTAAAAATTTTATTTAAAACGAGTAATGATATGAAACACTATGAATTATGTAATAATAATAATAATAATAATAATAATCCTCTATAAAACCTTGCCATTATCTTATTATAATATGCAATGCATAGACATAACTCAGCTGGCATTCAGCAGACAAAACTCAGCTCAAATGGTGTGGTAAAAAGCTGACAGATGGAAGGAGGTGGGAGGCACATTACTTAGAAGACTGAAATAAACAGAACAAGCGCGATAGGGTGAACAGTCTGTATGGTTAAAGTAGGCTGAGTGGCTGGCAAGGCTGAGCTGTAATCAAATTACATCAAAACACCTATTGAACCATTTAACAACAAAGTAAGCGCAGCAAAGATGAACAAGTGCCTTATTTTGGTATTACATTAAATTTTGAAAGCAACATTGTCCGACTATTCTGTTGATGGAAGTAGAACAAAGGCCATGCACTGAACCTACCTTCAGAGACTTTTGATTGAGGCAGGGTGGCATGGAAAATAAATTGGAAAACTGTTAATTTTTGATACAAATATAACAACATTTTTACAAATATGCAGTCAAATACTACTTTGTCTAAACAGAAGGAAAATATAAGCTATGTTTAAACAGAAATACTGTTTAAAAAAACAACAAAAATTGAAAAATATTCTCTCAATTGGGGTGGCACGGTGGTAGTGGTTAGCACTGTCACATCATAGCAAGAAGATTCTGGGTTCGAGCCCAGTGGTTGACGAGAGCCTTTCCGTATGGAGTTTGCATGTTCTCCCCGTGTCCGCGTGGGTTTCCTCCGGGTGCTCCGGTTTCCCCCACAGTCCAAAGACATGCAGGTTAAGTTAATTGGTGGCTCTAAATTGACCGTAGGTGTGAATGTGTGTGAATGGTTGTGTGTCTCTATGTATCAGTCCTGCGATAACCCGGTGACTTGTCCAGGGTGTACCCCGCCTCTCGCCCATAGTCAGCTGGGATAGGCTCCAGCTTGCCCGCAACCCTGCACAGGATAAGTGGTTACGGATAATGGTTGGGATTCTCTCAATTGTTCTCAGTAGCAGTTATGACAGTGATCTCTATCTGAACTCCAGAGGTGGGAAATAACAAAGTACTTCATTACTGTACTTTAGAGTTTTCAGGTACCTGTACTTTACTTGAGTGTTTATTTTTCTGACAACTTTTTACTGTTACTTCCTACATTCTAACACAAGTGTCTGTACTTTCTGCTCCTTACATTTTTTTATCACGTGTGTTACTTTAGGTTTAATGCATTTCAGGGGAATTACTGATTATTCTTATTTTTCATTATTGCACGCCTTCCCAACATCAAGACCAATTTCAACCTAAATGGACAGGACAATAACACTTCGACAAGTTGACACTGATTACACCAACTCAATCTGGCAACCCGATATGTGTTGCGTTCAAATTCGGCAAACTGAGGCGAATGGGTTTTCTTTGAACTTTCAAATATTTTTGTGCAAACATACCAAATTGTTGGATTTAAATATCTCACGCTTTAGCTGTATGTGACTGGATGCTCTTTAAACTCTTCAAATAAGTTATTAGCAAGCATGCAAGGAGTTGAGTAAGGTAACGAGAGCAGTAGCCTAGCCTGACAATAAACAATACTGGACAATGTGCAATATAATGTACCTCTTCCGTTGGCCCTTTTTCCCCCTCTTCCCCATATCTTATTCTTATTCTTTTTTATATTTGTATATGCAAATACCTAATTTAATTTATCTAGAAGTTTTTCTCTATTTCTATTCTCTGTTTATCCTGTAATGATGCTACTGGAATTTTAATTTCCCTGAGGGAACCCGCCCAAAGGGATCAATAAAGTTCTAATCTAATCTAATCTAATCTATAAGTTACTGTTATATACAGCTGGGTTGTTGGTTAGCACACTGTACATAGCTAGCTACTAGTCAATCAACTGCATGTCCAAGGGAATTATTTATTTGTCGCAAAGTACTTGGCATTTAATAAATTTGCAGTGTAGCACCGTATATTTAACAATTATTCGCTGAAGTCGAAGTGAATATTGGTGACTAATAACAGAGACAAAGTCAATGTTATTATTCACCGATATTCACTGAGCCTGAGGTGGAAAATTAGTATAAATACATAGATTATTATTTAAAATAAATAAATCATATTTTTAAAAAATCATTTATTTCAAACTTCAAAAACTGCATGCAAATGTAATAACGGCGTGGTGCAGTCTTGTGTCACTTATCTATGCCGACTCACATAAAATACTTTGTTTTGAAATTGATAAAATTAATCACAATTCCACCTTACCTTTGAATAGTTTTAGACCAAACTTCGTATCATTTTTAGTGCTTTTAGGAACAGCATTTTCTTTCATAATTTGTAATTCTTTCTCACTTATGGTGACAAAGTGATTGGCCACCATTTTGCCGAATCGATCGAGGTGATTATCGAGAAATAGTCCAAATTTCTCGACCAAACAGCACACGCCATTTACAATAATCACCTCTGGATTTATACTAAACACTATAATAATAATAATAATAATACATTTACCCCGATTATATTATTTTATCCATCACCACTTATCCTGTGCAGGGTCACAGGAGCCTATCCCAGCTGACTATGGGTGAGAGGCAGGGTACACCCTGGACAAGTCACCAGATCATCGCAGGGCTGACACATAGGGACAATCAACCATTCACACCTATTGTCAATTTAGAGCCACCAATTAACCTAACCTGCATGTCTTTGGACTGTGGGGGAAACCGGAGCACCTGGAAAAAAAACCACACAGACACAGGAGAACATGCAAACTCCACACAGAAAGGCCCCCGTTGGCCACTGGGCTCAAACCCAGAACCTTTTTGCTGTGAGACAACAGTGCTAACCACTACACCACTGTGCCACCCATAGATAGATAGATAGATAGATAGATAGATAGATAGATAGATAGATTAGAAAGAAAGGAAGAAAGATACGACAGAGATACACTGTATATGAGAAAAACTGAAATAATCTCTGTTGAAATAATTCTATATTCATTACACATAAAATGAAATATTTCAAGCCTTTTTTTGTTTTAAGTTTGATGATTATGGCTCATGAAAATCAGAAATCCAGTATTTCAAATTATTAGAATATTTCCTAAGATCAATCAAAAAACAATTTACAATACAGAACTGTCTAACTTCTGAAAAGTATGTTCATTTATACACTCAATACTTGGTTGGGGCTCCTTTACCATGAATTACTGAATCAATGCAGCGTGGCATGGAGGCAATCAGCCTGTGGCACTGCTGAGGTGTTATTGAAGCCCAGGTTGCTTTGATAGCAGCCTTCAGCGTATCTGTATTTTTTGGGGGCTTTTTTCACCTTTATTGGATAGGACAGTGTAGAGACAGGAAATGAGCAGGAGAGAGAGACGGGGAGGGATCGGGAAATGACCTCGGGCTGGAATCAAACCCAGGTCCCCGGATTTATGGTATGGCGCCTTATCCACCTGAGCCACGACGCCCCCGTATCTGTATTTTTGGGTTGGGGGTTTCTCATCTTTCTCTTGACAATACCCCATAGATTCTCTGTGGGGTTCAGGTCAAGTGAGTTGGCTGGCCAATCAAGCACAGTAATATCATGGTCAGCAAACCATTTGCTAGTAGTTTTGGCACTGTGGGTAGGTGCTAAGTCCTGCTGGAGAAGGAAATCAGCATCTCCATAAAGCTCGTCAGCAGATGGAAGCATGAAGTGCTCTAAAATCTCCTGGCAGATGGTTGCATTGACTTTGGACCTGATAAAACACAGTGAACCAACACCAACAGATGACATGGCACCCCAAATCATCACAGACTGCAGAAACTTCACAGTGGACTTCAAACACATTGGATTCTGTGCCTCTCCACTCTTCCTCCAGACTCTAGGACCTTGATTTCCAAATGCAATGCAAAATTTACTTTCATCTGAAAACAGAACTTTGGACCACTGAGCAATAGTCCAGTTCTTTCTCTCCTTAGCTCAGGTAAAACGTTTCTGACATTGTCTCTGGTTCAGGAGTAGCTTGATATTAGGAATGCAAAAGTTGTAGCCCTTTTCCTGAAGACATCTGTGTGTGGTGGCTCTTGATGCACTGACACCAGCCTCAGTCCACTCCTTGTGACGCTCTCCCAAGTTCTTGAATTGACTTTCCTTGACAATCCTCTCAAGGCTGTGGTCATCCCTGTTGCTTGTGCACCTTTTCCAGCCAGCCTTTTCAGCAATGAGCTTCTGTGGCTTACCCTCCTCGTAGAGGGTGTCGATGATTGTCTTCTGGACAACTGTCAAGTCAGCAGTCTTCTCCAAGATTGTAGTTGCAAGTACTGAACTAGACTGAGAGATACTCAAACTCGAAATTAAATACTGTGATATTTTGAGATATGTTTTCTTATTTTTTTTGTGCTACAGGTCATAATTATCAAATTGAAAATAGAAAAATGCTTGAAACATTTTCATTTACATGTAATGAGTCTAGAATATATGAAATTTTCACTTTCTTAAATAACTGATGGAAAATATTGAAAATTTTCATGATATTCTAATTATTTGAGATGCACAAGTAGTGTGTATCTATGTACTGTATCTATGATGCTCACTTGCAAGGATAACCATGTCCATGCCCCAGAATATGCTCATGATCCAGCCCACCATGACCACAGCAGTGATGATCTGGATGAAGGCAGCAGCGATGTTCAGCCAAAACACGCAGCACACATGTTTGTCTGGCAGATCTGTCCTGGCACCGCACAGCACAGTAAAGGCCGAGATTAATGTACCTAGTCATTTGGGTGTGAAGAGAAGAAAGAAAAGTCATTAGATACTGCATATGATTACCATTGATTGTCTAAGATAAACTGCCAATAGTTGTGTGTCTGGGGCAGAGTTCTAAACTGATTTTATATTGGACACACTTCTTTAAAGAATTTTCAGCAGCAAAAAAGGGCACCGTGAAAGAAATCTTACACCAGCCATAAAGCTTTACTACACACAGAAATGCTGTTTGACTTAGTGGAAAATGTTTAGCATGCAATAAGAACAATGTTCTCAAAATTAAAAGCCCCCCCCAAAAAAGTGAGTATAAATATACTTTCTCAATCACTGGTCTCTGGTAATCTTTTCTTCCAATTGCCCGTCAGACACTATGTCCATCACCAGAGAGAAAAAAAAATCCTGTAACAGCTCTCCTGGAGGCGGTTTAGCACAATTTATAGTTTACAGGTCTCACTGGTAACAAGCAGCGCTGCCTGGGCTCCTACTGAGCCAAAGCTCCGTTGACTGCATCATGTCACAACTGATGCTGTATCCTAATGTTTAGCAGCTACTAATCACAAATTTCAACATTTACTAAGGCATTGGCAAAAAAGGTTCCCTTCTGCTGAGATCAGTGGCGAACCATTACTATTAGAGCTGGGACTTGAGCTCAGCCAAAACTTAGCCAGACACACCAAAAAAGCAACAGGGCAAAGGATTTTGCAGGGGATTAGTGGCAGGTTGCCAGGTCGCTCCGTTGTGTGTAGCTGTCGATGTTAATTACATCAGGCAATGAATACTTAAGTATGAGTGAAAAATACTGCAGCGAGCGTGCGTGGAAGAAGAGTCTGGAGACAGAAATCTTAGGCCCTGTCCACACGGCAACGGATTCAGGTGAATCCGATACAATTGTTTATCATTTAGGCCTGGCGTCCACACGGCACCGGCGTTTTGGGTGCCCCAAAACGCAATCTTTTGAGAACGGGTTCCAGAGTGTAAAGATCTGGCAACGTTGCCATTGCGAAGTCGTCTGGATGAGTAGAACGGATTTGTTTACGATGACGTCACAACCACATGACTGTGAGTGCTTCACGCCGGGTAGAAATGTAACGAACTCGATGCGAGTTGTCAACAAATCCTATAACTTGGTTCATGAAACGTGCTTACAAAATATTTTCACTGTGAATATTTATTGTGTAATGGTGCAAAGTGAGAGAGAGAGAGAGAGAGAGAGAGAGAGAGAGAGAGAGAGAGAATAGCCCTTAGGGCAGAGTCAATCCCGCCAGCAAAAATAGGGAAAAAAAGGAGCGATCTCACCTCATCAGATGTTGGTTTAAGTCCTACAATACATTCCTCAAAAAGGGCGTAGAAGAACAAATTAATCCATCAACGTGTAGCATTCAATTTATTCCGGACCATTAAAGACGCCGCCTTCTGCGTAGAATCATACGTCATCCTCGCCGCCATATTGGATGGGTCAAAGCGGAGAATAAAGATGCCTCATTCATGTGCTGCATTTAACTGTACCAACAGGTTTGCCGTCCAAATGAGATCACATGGGATTACCTTTCACAGGTGAGACTGGAAAAATACTTTTCATTGTATTTGGTCATTATAATGTAATTTTACGAACAGATTTTTCTGACTTTGTGGCTAATATGAAGTCTCGCGCATAATAGTTTATGCGCATGCGTCCTTACTTCTTCTATTGTTCTGGTGTCTCCGAAGGGACCATCTCACAGTGCCCCTAGAGGTGTGGCATGTGTATTGCATCGTTTTCAGCAAGCGTTGCGTTGCCATATGGACCTGATATTTTACTGATCGTTGCCCATGTGGACGCGATATTTTTTAAAATAACATCTCGTTGCCATTGTCGTGTGGATGTAGCCTTAGTTTCTCAGTCGTTAGCCTGTGCTACTTGCTCTCGATAGCACTAGCCTGACCCCTTTATTAGCATTTGCTAACACTACTGATGGACAACTTGCAGTTAAGCTCGCGTTGGCCTTCGAGAAGGTGTAGGGTGATACATTTTTCACCCCTCCCACTATAAATCAAAATCTGATTGGTTAATTCATCTGTCACTTCCTACATAAACATACACTGCCATGGCCTTCTGTCCCAGCAATGAAGTCCTAACCCATGAGTGAGCCAGATCTAAACTCGTCTCAGCCTGGAGACAACAAACAAACAAACAAAACTAATTGGATAACTCGATTTTAATGTTTTCAGGACAGTAACCCTTTCATTTCCAAAGCAAATTTGATAGAAAATGAGGCCAAATTAGAATTAGAAGAGAATAGTTATAATGAGATTATGAAAAAAAATGAAAGAAATGAAAGATAATATTTGGAATGCTGATATGTTTGGGCCTTCTCTGAAGGCCTAGAAGGCCCTGATGGTTCAGTTCCCCTCTGGATGAGATGAGGATAGACAAAATGAAAGTCCATAAACTTGCTCCACTAAAAAAACTGACTTATAAACCAGAGAAAAATGCACCGCCAGTTTAACACTGAGCAGTTCCTAGGGCTAGCGGAAATGAGTAAGGTTTAGCTTTTTTTTTTAGCAACCATGATCTCATCCCAACCAGTGTTTTTCTTTTAGCTCAATTCTGGCCAAACATTTCTCAGCAAAGATTCTGTTACTCTTTCATTCATCATGATCCATTTATGTGCTTTCTTTCCCCCCCCACGCTCCTTAAAAGAACACAGGTGTTGAGGAAATGTTCTTTATGCAAGTAGCAGGATTATTCTGGCAGTTTATTTCCTTATTTGAGCAAATATTTTTCAAACTACCATGTACCACAGCCCCATTTTGTTGTTTTTTTCCCCCCTCTCAACTCATCCCATTATCTGTTTTGCGTTTCCATCTGTAGACTTGAGTGGGCATTACTTGTGTGTGACTAACTGAGCTTATGGGGATGGCTGTTAATGCCACTCTAATTACTGACAGTGACGTGAACACTTCCATTCTGCCATTTCACTTCTCCTACATCTCTCTGACACACTATCCCACTCATCCTACTTTTTGTTTCCTACATGCACTTTTTTGTTGATCGTCGTTCATTTAACATTACTTCCCTATTCAGAGACAGATACTGCACTTCCTTATGAAGAAATGATGCAGAGGATTGAGGAGAAACATAATGCTGGTGAGGGGTCCTTGTCCCTACATATTAGGCTGAAGATGACTGTAATTTTCCCTCAGCTTTGTTCACAGTGTGCCATCTGTGTGGGAAGTTAATTATCTAGCTTAGTATTCAGTTCAAGATCGAGCAAGTGCTTGCTCAGTATGGTTTAACATACAGACACTTTACATTTGGTATGAGACTGTCTGCTTTGAAGGAGCAGGACCATGGTGCTTTGTTGTGTTTGTAACACTTGGGTTATATAAGCAATTTGACTAAAAATAGCACTAATGACCATTGAGGTTGCTGACGGGAATTTAAAAAAAAAAAATGCATTGTATCTCTCATCAGAGTGCTGCTCATGGTATGCCACTCCGTAGATGAGTTTTGAAGAATATTTTTGACTGGAAATAATACATTTGCTTGTGTTAAAGACCATGGTGAAATGATTTGCAACTACACATTTATTTAGCCTTTATTTTTCCAGGAAGGTCCCATTGAGATACAATATCTCTTCTGCCAGGGAGTCTTGGCCAAGCTAGGCGGCAAAAAGTTACAGTAAATACAAAGACCATAAGAGAAGACGCACGCTACAATAAAACATTCAGTTTAAAAGAAAACAAAGAATAAAGAAAAAAAACATAGAGGAGGGTACAGTTAAGATATGTTAAGAAACTAGAGAAGCTAGGTTAGAAACAAAGACATTGTTCTGTAATAGTTGTTTAAGGTTTTTAAATACACTGAGAGAGGGTAATAATTCAAGATTTAGTATGTTCTGAAGTTCATTCCAGGCATACAGTACCGTTCAAAAGTTTGGGGTCAGCCAGACAATTTTGTGTTTTCCATGAAAAGTCACACTTTTATTTACCACCATAAGTTGTAAAATGAATAGAAAATATAGTCGAGACATTTTTCTGGCCATTTTGAGCATTTAATCGACCCCACAAATGTGATGCTCCAGAAACTCAATCTGCTCAAAGGAAGGTCAGTTTTATAGCTTCTCTAAAGAGCTCAACTGTTTTCAGCTGTGCTAACATGATTGTACAAGGGTTTTCTAATCATCCATTAGCCTTCTGAGGCAATGAGCAAACACATTGTACCATTAGAACACTGGAGTGAGAGTTGCTGGAAATGGGCCTCTATACACCTATGGAGATATTGCACCAAAAACCAGACATTTGCAGCTAGAATAGTCATTTACCACATTAGCAATGTATAGCATGTATTTCTGATTAGTTTAAAGTGATCTTCATTGAAAAGAACAGTGCTTTTCTTTCAAAAATAAGGACATTTCAAAGTGACCCCAAACTTTTGAACGGTAGTGTATGGTGTAAATAAGCTAAAGGCAGTTTTGCCCAACACTGTTCGTGTTGTTGGGATGTTCAAGATTATTTTATTTGATGACCTTGTGCTATAAGCACAGGTTTGACGTGATGACAAATTACCGATATAGGGTGGTAATTTACCAATCAATGCTTTAACGATGAAAATCAGAACATGACGTTTCCTTCTGAGCGACAGTGACGTCCACTGAACCATTTCATACAATTTACAGTGATGTGTTCTTGCTTTTGCATCTGTCACAAAACGTAAAGCAGCATGATACACTACATCCAACTTTTTCAAAAAAGAAATAGGAGCATGCATATATACTATCACCATAATCTAAAATTGGTAGAAAAGTACTTTGGACCAATCTCAATCTAACAACAAAAGAGAAGCTTTTTTTTTTTCAGCCAAAAATAAAAACTTAACTTTGGTCTGAGCTTTTTTAAGAGGTTATCAATATGAATTCCAAAGTTTAGCTTTTCATCAAGCCATACCCCTAAATGTTTATAAGAATTTACCCTCTCTAAATGAGTGCCATCTGGTGGTGTAGTGGTTAGCACTGTCGCCTCACAGCAAGAAGGTTCTGGGTTTGAGCCCAGCGGCTGACGAGGGCCTTTCTGTGTGGAGTTTGCATGTTCTCCCCGTGTCTGCGTGGGTTTCCTCCCACAGTCCAAAGATATGCAAGTTAGGCTAATTGGTGGCTCTAAATTGACTGTGTGTGAATGGTTGTTTGTGTCTCTATGTGTGTGTCAGCTCTGTGATGAGCTGGCGACTTGTCCAGGGTGTACCCTGCCTTCTTGCCCATGGTCAGCTGGGATAGGCTCCAGCTTGCGCTGCAACCCCGCACGGGATAAGCGGTTACAGATAAAAACAAACAAGTGCCATCTAGTGTTGAAATTTTAAAATTAGTAAGTGATGAACGAGAACATGTAAAAATCATAAATTTTGTCTTTTTGACATTTAGTACCAATCTCAAATTAACTAGGGAACTGTGTAGCAGGCTAAAAGCATACTGTAATGCATCTATCGCTGTCTGTAATGATGATGCAGTAGTGCAGACAATTGTATCATTAGCATAGATACAGTGGTGCTTGAAAGTTTGTGAACCCTTTAGAATTGTCTATATTTCTGCATAAATATGACCTAAAACATCATCAGATTTTCACACAAGTCCTAAAAGTAGATAAAGAGAACCCAGTTAAACAAATGAGACAAAAATATTATACTTGGTCATTTATTTATTGAGGAAAATGATCCAATATTACATATCTGTGAGTGGCAAAAGTATATGAACCTCTTGGATTAGCAGTTAATTTGAAGGTGAAATTAGAGTCAGGTGTTTTCAATCAATGGGATGGCAATCAGGTGTGAGTGGGCACCCTGTTTTATTTAAAGAACAGGGATCTATCAAAGTCTGATCTTCACAACACATGTTTGTGGAAGTGTATCATGGCACGAGCAAAGGAGATTTCTGAGGACCTCAGAAAAAGCGTTGTTGATGCTCATCAGGCTGGAAAAGGTTACAAAACCATCTCTAAAGAGTTTGGACTCCACCAATCCACAGTCAGACAGATTGTGTACAAATGGAGGAAATTCAAGACCATTGTTACCCTCCCCAGGAGTGGTCGACCAACAAAGATCACTCCAAGAGCAAGGTGTGTAATAGTCGGCGAGGTCACAAAGGACCCCAGGGTAACTTCTAAGCAACTGAAGGCCTCTCTCACATTGGCTAATGTTAATGTTCATGAGTCCACTATCAGGAGAACACTGAACAACAATGGTGTGCATGGCAGGGTTGCAAGGAGAAAGCCACTGCCATCCAAAAAGAACATTGCTGCTCGTCTGTAGTTTGTTAAAGATCACGTGGACAAGCCAGAAGGCTATTGGAAAAATGTTTTGTGGACGGATGAGACCAAAATAGAACTTTTTGGTTTAAATGAGAAGTGTTATGTTTGGAGAAAGGAAAACACTGCATCCAAGCATAAGAACCTTATCCCATCTGTGAAACATGGTGGTGGTAGTATCATGGTTTGGGCCTGTTTTGCTGCATCTGGGCCAGGACGGCTTGCCATCATTGATGGAACAATGAATTCTGAATTATACCAGTGAATTCTAAAGGAAAATGTCAGGACATCTGTCCATGAACTGAATCTCAAGAGAAGGTGGGTCATGCAGCAAGATAACGACCCTAAGCACACAAGTTGTTCTACCAAAGAATGGTTAAAGAAGAATAAAGTTAATGTTTTGGAATGGCCAAGTCAAAGTCCTGACCTTAATCCAATCAAAATGTTGTGGAATGACCTGAAGCGAGCAGTTCATGTGAGGAAACCCACCAACATCCCAGAGTTGAAGCTGTTCTGTACGGAGGAATGGGCTAAAATTCCTCCAAGCCGGTGTGCAGGACTGATCAACAGTTACTGCAAACGTTTAGTTGCAGTTATTGCTGCACAAGGGAGTCACACCAGATACTGAAAGCAAAGGTTCACATACTTTTGCCACTCACAGATATGTAATATTGGATCATTTTCCTCAATAAATAAAGGACCAAGTATAATATTTTTGTCTCATTTGTTTAACTGGGTTCTCTTTATCTACTTTTAGGACTTGTGTGAAAATCTGAAGATGTTTTCGATCATATTTATGCAGAAATATAGAAAATTCGGAAGGGTTCACAAACTTTCAAGCACCACTGTATGTACCTTTGCTGGGTCTAAACCTACACCAAGGTTATTTATATAAACAGTGAATAAGACAGGCCCCAGGATTGATCCCTGCAGCACACCTGTCTTCACTTCTAGTGGTGCAAAATCATAATTATCTACAGATACACATTGCGTTCTCCCAGATAAATAATTTAAAAACCAATTTAGTGTAGTATCACTAAAACCAATACACTGCAGATGTTGTAACAGAAGGCTATGGTCAACAGAATCAAAAGCTTTAGATAGGTCAATAAAAAGAACAGCACATGATTTCTTATTATCTAAAGCAATAATGATGTCATTTATGACAGATGTAACAGTCGTTATTGTGCTGTGGCCTTGCCTAAATCGTGATTGTGTGGGAGTTCAAATATCATTATATGATAAGTAATGTATAATTTGTTCATTTATTAGGGATTCAAATACTTTAGCTGTTACTGACAGTCTAGAAATGGGGCAATAACTGTCTGGAATAGAAGGATTGTCACCTTTCAGCAATGGGAGAACCATTGCGCACTGGAAAGGCTAAGGTTAAAAACAGAAGCAATAGGGCCAACAATCAATCTTGCCACTGTCTTTAAGTAAGTAAATAAATAAATAAATAAATATGTATACATACACATCACATATACCTCCAAAACCTAACTCTCCTCAAGAAGAGTAGGAAAGGACAGACAATTGTCCAAATCCCCTCGTCCTTCAACTAAAAGTCATCTTTCACATGACGTTTGTTAACATCACAGACATTAGATGCAGAAACTTTACACACAACCATATCATTTATCAAGCTGGACATGAACAAATTTATTTATAAATCATTTACACAAAAAGTTTGGTCTTCATGAAAACTGAGTAAGTTCAGAAAAATGACTACAGAGATGCTGATTACGCTGCCAAGTTTAAATAGCTCATGTATTTCAGTCTCACACACACATTGAATGAATTGCTTGTGAAACCCAGTCATTTCATATAAATGGAATTAACTACACTGCCCTGCCAACAAAAAAGTTGCGCACTCTAATATTTGGTTGGACCACCTTTAGCACTGATTTTACCACTACGTAAAGTCTTCTCCAGCACATCCCAAAGATCCTCAATGAGATTAAGGTCAGGACTCTGTGGTGGCCAATTCATGTGTAAAAATGATTCCTCATGCTTCCTCAACCACTCTTTCATAATTTTATGCTCGTGCCATCAGGGAAGAAAAACTCCATCGATGGGACAACCTGGTTATTCAGTACATTCAGGTCGTCACCTGCCTTCATTTTATTGCCACATACGGTAATGTTCTTTCGATTACGTTCATCATGTCTTATATTAAATATAGTTAGTTTTTTGTTTCTTTTTTATCAGACATCTAGTTTTTGGTTTTTTTTTTACCTGACATGTTTCGACGTATGACTGTCGTCTTCCTCAGAGTGTCACCGGATGTTATTGGTGACGCATCTTTTATCAGCTGATGTTTCCGAAGGCGTGGCCTTCCTGTCTGGATTGACAGGTCGGTCACGCCTTCTACTGTCAGTTCGTCCCCTGCAAGATGGCACTCCAGGTATGGGAGAGCATGTATGCTCCCTCATCTCGGTTGATGGTCCTCGGGCTTCGCTTACGGATCTCTATGGCCTCCCTGATCCAAGATAATAAACATCAGCGCTGGATCAGGGAGGCCATAGAGATCCGTAAGCGAAGCCCGAGGACCATCAACCGAGATGAGGGAGCATACATGCTCTCCCATACCTGGAGTGCCATCTTGCAGGGGACGAACTGACAGTAGAAGGCGTGACCGACCTGTCAATCCAGACAGGAAGGCCACGCCTTCGGAAACATCAGCTGATAAAAGATGCGTCACCAATAACATCCGGTGACACTCTGAGGAAGACGACAGTCGTACGTCGAAACATGTCAGGTAAAAAAAAACCCAAAAACTAGATGTCTGATAAAAAAGAAACAAAAAACTAACTATATACGGTAATGTTGCTGAGCCTCAACCTGACCAACTGAAGCCGACAGAGATCATAACCCTGCCTCCAGAGGCTTGTACAGTGGCCACTATACATGATGGATGTATCGCTTCATGTGCTTCCATTCTTACCCTGACACGTCCATCACTCAGGAATCGGGTAAATCTGGATTTATCAAACCACATGACCTTTGTCCATTGCTCCAGAGTCCGATCTTTATGCTCTCCAGCAAACTGAAGCCTGATTAGTCTCACTAATAGTGGTTTTCTTATGGCCACACAACTGTTTGGTCCCAATCCTGTGAGTTCTCATCACATTGTGAGTGTGGAAATGCTCTTAATTTCACTGTAAAACACAGCTGTGAGTTCTATTCTTGATTTTTTTTAATGATTTGACTTTACCAAGGGGGCGGCATGGTGATATATACCCCTTTTCCACCAAATCAGTTCCAGGGCTGGTTCGGGGCCAGTGCTGGTTCACAACTCGTTCAACTTGCGAGCCAGCTGAGAACCAGTTTGCTTTTCCATAGCTCGCGGTGCTAAGGGAAGCCATGTCATTACGTCGCTGTATACGTCAGTTACATTGCTACGTTTGCATAAACCTTGGCGCGAATATCGAAGCAAAAAAAAACACGGAAGAAGCAGCAGCAGCAACAACAACAACAATAATAATAATGGATGACTTCGCGTTTGTACAGCTGCTGCTTCTCGTTGCTTAAAAAGGGCGATCTTCCGCGGTCTTGTTATTGTTGTTGATCTTAACAACTCCACCCCAGCTGATGTAAGCGGTTCTTTCCTCTGGCCCAGCAGAGAGTTGGTGCTAGCCTGGAACCGTTTTTTCTGGCCCCATAGCCAGTTCTTTGTCAGTAGAAACAGAAAACCCGGTTCCAAACTAAGCACTGGCCCCGAACCAGCCCTGGAACTGCTTTGGTGGAAAAGGAGCAATAGTGGTTAGCACTGTCGCCTCACAGCAAGAAGGTCCTGGGTTCGAGCACAGCGGCCGACGAGGGCCTTTCTGTGTGGAGCTTGTGTGTTCTCCCCGTGTCTGCGTGGGTTTCCTCTGGGTGCTCCGGTTTCCCCCACAGTCCAAAGACATGCAGGTTAGGTTAACTGGTGACTCTAAATTGACCGTAGGTGTGAATGGTTGTCTATGTGTCAGCCCTGTGATGACCTGGTGACTTGTCCAGGGTGTACCCTGCCTTTTGCCCATAGTCAGCTAGGATAGGCTCCAGCTTGCCTGCGACCCTGTAGCAGAGCATTTTTTTAACATAGTTACTGGGAGACCAAATGGTCTCCCAGTGGCCAGATTTGGTCTCCTAGTCAATGCCAAACCAGCTTCACTGGGAGACCAAATTTTAAACCAAGTTATGTCTTATCATTTGGTTCAATCAGTTGCAATTAATTAACCAAGTACCATGTAAGTATACATTTAACAAGGAAAACAAAGATCTATGTTATAAGATATACACACAAGATCATGTTTTTTGGGGGTTTTTTTGGGTTTTTTTTGTAACATGGCACAATAATTTGGCACAAGATATTTATATCCAAGTTAATTTTGTACTAATTTCATGCAAGAGTGTCACACCTGCGCGCCTTGGCGCGTGCATCAGATAGACTCTCGGACGTGCTCTGGACACAACTCGCACCTGCACAGGATTAAGGCGCAATAAGCGCGTCTATATAAAAACTGTGAAAACACACTTACTTTGCGAAGTATTGAGTTGCGTTGCTGACACATTACCAAGCCTTATTTCCTTGTTTGGTTTCCTGATCGCTGATTTCCTTTTTCTCGTCTTTGATTCTGTCGAGTCTACAATAGCGTATTTGTGCCTCGCTCAACCTATTGCCTGTTTCACTGTTTTACGATTTTGCCTGCCATTCTGGATTGTTTACCTGTCTTCACGTGTATTAATAAACACACCTTCGGCACTTACATCTATCTCCCAGCCATCTCTGACAGAATACTTCGCACTTCCTGACAAAGCAAATGCACATTCACCTGTTCATACGTCATGTTTAGGAACAAACTAATGTTAATGGCGCTGAAACAGCCACTGTCAAAATGGTGCGGTTGGAGTCTTGGACTCAACTCGAAATTTTTGTTTAAATGACTTGGACTTGGCTCGGACTTGAACACTGGGGACTCGAGACTGGACTCGGACTCGAGGTTTAGTGACTCGACTACAACACTGGCTTGGGGCTCATCAAGGTGTTTTTTTTGGGCAAATGTGAGGCAAGCCTTTATGTTCCTCTTGGTTAGCAGTGTTTTTTTGGTTTGCAACTTTCCCATGGATACTATATTTGCCCAGTCATTTTCTCATGGTGGAATCATCAATGCTGTTCTCATCTGAGGCGAACAAGGTGTGTACTTCCTATTTGTTCATCTGCTTTCTCTTGTGACTTCCTGGATGGGTCAACTAGCCACTTCTGGGAAAATTCACCACTGTTTCAGGTTCTTGAGCACACTTCCCCAGTTTAAGCAGGGCTACCCAAGCACCTTATGACAAAATTTGAATCTGTTCAAAGGTGTGCATTGGGCAAACGCACACAATCCATTCTAAAGGAGAGAAAACTGATAGCTATCGAAAACGGACAAGATTCTTCAGGAGGAAGGGCATCCTTTCCATACATTTCTAATTCTTCATTTGAACTGTTACTGTTCCTTATGAAACAATAGGGAATTTGTACAACCTCAGAGTCGTTTTTTTTCAAGGGGTTTTAAATTATATAAATGGGTAAATGTATTCTTAGTTATATTTGTTCTTATAATATGATGTTTATACTATAATATTTGAATTGCATTGCACTGTAATGTACTATTTGTCATGCCCACGCGTGATTGCGCTCTGTGTGTGCAGTACACGCCGCAAGGACTAATTACCATACACCTGTTCCTGGTCAGAGTGTAATCACAGCGCATGTTTATATGGACTCTGCAAGCACACAGACTTGAAGTATATGCATTGTACATAGTATCACACGTTACCAAGCCTTCTTTTGTCTGTGCTGCTCTGGTTATCGACTCTGCTTCCTGCTTTCATCAGCCCCATTTATTATTGCCGCCGTTATTCTGTTTGCGCCTCGTATGACCCTTGCCTGATTCACGAACCTGCTTTTGTCTCATGTTTTTGATCTATCTGCATGCTTTTGTAAATAAACTCCTCCTGTGCTTCTATCCATCATCTGCTCCATTACATGACAGTTTGATATTTATTTATTTATTTGGAAATTTATACATTTTGGCTAGGTGTTCTCTTGAATTTATAGACCGTCTTAATTCATGCAATTGCGTGTCATGGAGTGTTTTTAATAAACTTGAAAGTTCTCACCAGTGCATTATTCAGAGCTTCTGCAGTGCATATGTGGACATGGTACTCAGTATGGTGAAACAAATGACACGACACAAGAATCAACAGCAAGCATATGTCGTAGACTTCTGGGATATTCTTCGCCAGAATTCACACAATGGAGCCCAGGCTCTGGTGAACCTTGTGCCCAGTAAATCTTTGCACTTTAGCATGGAAAACCCCACAGTCACAGGTGCAGTGTGAAAAAGAGCATTTAATGTTGTGTGTTGAGATGCATCCAACCCTATTCAAGCAACAGCCATAAATGTAGTGACTGCTTTTACAGCTTCTTGTGGTGCGTATCAGTTGTTACTGTACTCAAGCATTTACAAACAACAGGCTGTTTAGACCAAGGAACTTTTGCCAGATTCAGGTCTGAGCCAGACTCCAAATCTGCCATCTGAGCATGTGCACTGGCGCCATCGCACAGCCAACACAAGAGATCACATATGAGTCAGCCATGGCATGATTAAGACGGTCAGTGCCAAAAACTGATGCTCATTATCATTTTCGAAGAGGTTCAGATATTGTGTGTATGATCGCAAGCCCTGAAGCATGGGTAGCTATGGCTGCCTACTAGGTACACTGTTGACTATGGGGACAATCCAGGCCAATTGTACAAAAGCAAATGTTTGTGTGGAGGGAATACTCGAAAATAAACTACAAATGAGTGGAAATTCCAGCTAAGAAGTGTGACTCAGCAGTAAACAATATATGGCATGTAGAGGGAGTATGGACTCCATAGAGCAACACAAGCTCTGTTATCCAGATAACTAGCAGAAATGCAAGAATATGGAACAGTGAGAGGGAGACAATTAGCAGCATTGTATTTGATAGGGAATCCAAGAGGAACAAGTTATAACAATATTAACAAGTGTTGCCAGGCAAAATAAACCTTGCCCGGTAGCACAAGGGAGATATCGCAAAAAAAAAAAACTAAATGTAATCCAAAAATGGACAATTTAAAAATCACAGAACTAAAATATACCGTGTCTGTACTTTATATTATTCTACTCTTATCTCTTACAGTTTTCAAAACTGAAACCTCCGAACCAAAGCTGACATACACACGCTGTCGCCATGACCGAAACTCTTATTTCCTGGAAATGGCCCAGCACTAGAGCTCAGTGGAACGCACTTTCCCTCTGTAATAAGCATAAACCTGTCTGAAAGCGATTTCTTTAGTCCATCCATCCATCCATCCATTATCTGTAGCCGCTTATCCTGTTCTACAGGGTCGCAGGCAAGCTGGAGCCTATCCCAGCTGACTGTGGGCAAGAGGCGGGGTACACCCTGGACAAGTCGCCAGGTCATCGCAGGGCTGACACATAGACACAAACAACCATTCACACTCACATTCACACCTACGGTCAATTTAGAGTCACCAGTTAATCTAACCTGCATGTCTTTGGACTGTGGGGGAAACCGGAGCACCCGGAGGAAACCCACGCGGACAGCATGCAAACTCCACACAGAAAGGCCCTCGCTGGCCGCTGGGCTCGAACCCGGACCTTCTTGCTGTGAGGTGACATTGCTAACCACTACACCACTGTGCTGCCAATTTCTTTAGTCTAGTCCATTTATTTAACATTTATAATAATAAATCAACAGACCAGGAAGTTTTTATCAATGGGGTTTAGAAGTGGGCGTGGCCAAGCCCCCTTCCTTTCCATATGTAAATGAATCAAGAAACCATCCAATGACAGCACAGTGTACGCAAATGAGGCAGGTAGGGATCCAATCAGTGTGTTTGTGGGAGAAGTCTTCCCAAGGCAGCACTCCTGCAGTCTGAGCTCAGAGCTTTTTTTTTTTTACACCTTTTTGGTCACCGTGACCTTGACCAGATGACCCTCAAAATGCTGGATGTTCTATTTGAGATCAATGCCCGTCTATCCTGAAAGTTTCTTGAAGATTCATCCAGCCGTTTTCCCGTAACATCATTTACAAAGAAACAAACAAACCCGACCAAAAAAATACCTCACCCCCCAGTGGATGCTGTCCTAGGCGAGGTAATAATAATAGCTACACAGTGCACATATCCTTGCCAGCACTGTGCAAAGAATGGGCAGAATAAGTCAATCTTTCAATGGGAATGACTGTGGGAGTAGGTGAGATTGGCCAGAATTCTTTAAGGAGTAGGGAGAAGGAATTCTTCATCCCATCAATAAGTGCTAGGATATTTGGTTTGTTGGTTTAGTTGGCTTCACATATTGTATTTCCTATAATATTTGCATGAGCATAAAGCCCATTTTAAACCAAGATCACCATGGCCCATGGGATGTAAGGATGTGGAGCATTCGTTACAGTGCACTGTTTTAATAAATATAACGTTTCACTTCTATGCTATGTGGCACTTCGAGCTTTAACTGTGTTTGGATTTTAATCAACGCCAGGGCATGCACTGCTGCAGTAGGGTACAGGCTGAATTATCACCCATGTGCTGTTTAGATTATGGGCATACACTATGAAAAAAAAATTATATAAAATCAGGAATACTATCTTTTGTAGAGAGTGTAGCATGACAGCAGTTGGGACTTCCTGCGGTATAAAATGGGCTTAAGAAGAAGATCCCAAATTGAATCAAGACGAATGACATTTGACTAATAATGACAAATTTTATAAAAATATTATTTAAGAATATTCAAATTATATTTCCATTTGCATTTAAAACTATAAAGCTACACTGTAGTATGGTGTTCTAAGGAAATAAGCCAGTAGGTTGTTCCAGGCATACTGAAGTAAAATATTAGACCAAAGTTATTTATTATTAAAAAAGGGGGGGGGGGTGCCTACAACCTTTGTAAATCCCAAAAATAAATTTCTATGTTTTTGTTTGTTTTGTCAGCCACCTATATTCCTGTGTCATTTATAGCGACACATATAGCCACATTATATTAAAAAAATGGAATGGTCAATAAAAAGAGAATGTCAGTTCATCAAATAAAAAAATCTTACATGAATTTCTCCTATTGATCAAATTACATAGCTGTTATATTGAATATTAGAGAAGACTAGCAGAGACTCTTGTAAAAAGCCTTTTGGTAGCATTTGCTGTCATGGAAACAGGAAAAGCACTGGGTTTTGTACAAGCGATCCCCTGTATACCATCTACAGAGGCTTGGATGAACAGCAAAAACAGGTCTCACATCTCTTCCTCATTTCTCCTCCGTTTCTTCAAAAAGTTCTACATTAAAAGTGGTGCTTGTTTCACTTGCCCTAGAATCCAGGTCTGAAAATGGAAAAAGCAGAGAGTGTTGCTAAATACTTGTGATTTATTCATACAATCCTAAAGACAAAAGAAGAGTCTGTTTTAGAGATACTTCTATTAACACTTGCAGTCCAGACGTATTTGTTCTGAAAAATGATAGTAAGTGAAAGTTATTAGGTCTGATGAGCTTAGCACAATCTCATCTGCCTTCACAAACAGCCATGCTGTAAAATAAATGTTGATAATCCAGGCAGGTTTGCTCTACACCTATCCAACTGAATTGCTCATATGTGGCGTAGAGAAGGTGGACTGAAACAAGATTAATTGTGAGCAATATTTCTCACCTAGCAAATGCAGTGTAGCAGAAATTGGAGTAGATTTAGAAAAGCATCTAAATCAGAAGTGACTGACTAGGGAGCTGAGTGCTTACAATGCTCGAAAAACCGCATGTCCGATTGTCCGAGACAACTAAAGTATGTGCAAGGATGAGTAAAACTTTAATGGTAATCGTCCGATCAGACGACAAAATGTTAATGCTGGCAACCTAAGCAACACAGGCTCTATGACGCAGGTCTGAACTGTCAGTAGCATATTTCAATTATTATTATTCTACAAAGTGAATCATGTGTCGTGACATCTGACTCCTTGTCAAAACAAAGTTCACCTGTGTCTATCAAAAATCTTGTTTTCCTGGACTGGTTCCTGTATACAATTTAATCCTACCAAGTGTCAGAGACATTGACTGTATGCTCACTCTGCGCTGAGAGCAGGGAACCAGCCTAAAGTAGCTCGTCTTTTTTCATGGGAAATGCATTAAAAAGTTTTATTCATCAGCACGACAATATATAAAAGTACAAAAAAATATTTTGAGGAAATCATTCAAATTTCCTTGTTTTTGGTTATAATTCATCGAAGTATGCATGTGTTCGAGTGTACTGGAAAAGCTCGGCTCAAAGGGGTCCACGTAATGACAATTATACCAACTGGCTAAGCACGACGAGGGTCAAGGACATCGTGTGCCAGCAGCGCGGTTAAAGCGGGCAGGTCTCAAACTTGGAACTTTTATATCACAATTGAAGTTAATAATAAACAATATCACTGAATAATGTTCCTTACCTCTAACCAGCATGTACACTACCGTTCAAAAGTTTGGGGTCACTTTGAAATTTCCTTATTTTTGAAAGAAAAGCACTGTTCTTTTCAATGAAGATCACTTTAAACTAATCAGAAATACACTCTATACATTGCTAATGTGGTAAATGACTATTCTAGCTGCAAATGTCTGGTTTTTGGTGCAATATCTACATACAGTGGTGCTTGAAAGTTTGTGAACCCTTTAGAATTTTCTATATTTCTGCATAAATATGACCTAAAACATCATCAGATTTTCACACAAGTCCTAAAAGTAGATAAAGAGAACCCAGTTAAACAAATGAGAAAAAAAATATTATACTTGGTCATTTATTTATTGAGGAAAATGATCCAATATTACATATCTGTGAGTGGCAAAAGTATGTGAACCTTTGCTTGTGACCCCCTTGTGCAGCAATAACTGCAACTAAACGTTTGTGGTAACTGTTGATCAGTCCTGCACACCGGCTTGGAGGAATTTTAGCCCGTTCCTCCGTACAGAACAGCTTCAACTCTGGGATGTTGGTGGGTTTCCTCACATGAACTGCTCGCTTCAGGTCCTTCCACAACATTTCCATTGGATTAAGGTCAGGACTTTGACTTGGCCATTCCAAAACATTAACTTTATTCTTCTTTAACCATTCTCTGGTAGAACAACTTGTGTGCTTAGGGTCGTTGTCTTGCTGCATGACCCACCTTCTCTTGAGATTCAGTTCATGGACAGATGTCCTGACATTTTCCTTTAGAATTCACTGGTATGATTCAGAATTCATTGTTCCATCAATGATGGCAAGCTGTCCTGGCCCAGATGCAGCAAAACAGGCCCAAACCATGATACTACCACCACCATGTTTCACAGATGGGATAAGGTTCTTATGCTTGAATGCAGTGTTTTCCTTTCTCCAAACATAACGCTTCTCATTTAAACCAAAAAGTTCTATTTTGGTCTCATCCGTCCACAAAACATTTTTCCAATAGCCTTCTGGCTTGTCCACGTGATCTTTAGCAAACTACAGACGAGCAGCAATGTTCTTTTTGGATGGCAGTGGCTTTCTCCTTGCAACCCTGCCATGCACACCATTGTTGTTCAGTGTTCTCCTGATGGTGGACTCATGAACATTAACATCAGCCAATGTGAGAGAGGCCTTCAGTTGCTTAGAAGTTACCCTGGGGTCCTTTGTGCCCACGCCGACTATTACACGCCTTGCTCTTGGAGTGATCTTTGTTGGTCGACCACTCCTGGGGAGGGTAACAATGGTCTTGAATTTCCTCCATTTGTACACAATCTGTTTGACTGTGGATTGGTGGAGTCCAAACTCTTTAGAGATGGTTTTGTAACCTTTTCCAGCCTGATGAGCATCAACAACGCTTTTTCTGAGGTCCTCAGAAATCTCCTTTGTTCGTGCCATGATACACTTCCACAAATGTGTGTTGTGAAGATCAGACTTTGATAGATCCCTGTTCTTTAAATAAAACAGGGTGCCCACTCACACCTGATTATCGTCCCATTGATTGAAAACACCGGACTCTAATTTCACCTTCAAATTAACTGCTAATCCAAGAGGTTCACATACTTTTGCCACTCACAGATATGTAATATTGGATCATTTTCCTCAATAAATAAATGACCAAGTATAATATTTTTGTCTCATTTGTTTAACTGGGTTCTCTTTATCTACTTTTAGGACTTGTGTGAAAATCTGATGAAGTTTTAGGTCATATTTATGCAGAAATATAGAAAATTCTAAAGGGTTCACAAACTTTCAAGCACCACTGTAGGTGTCTCATCTCATCTCATTATCTCTAGCCGCTTCATCCTTCTACAGGGTCGCAGGCAAGCTGGAGCCTATCCCAGCTGACTACGGGCGAAAGGCGGGGTACACCCTGGACAAGTCGCCAGGTCATCACAGGGCTGACACATAGACACAGACAACCATTCACACTCACATTCACACCTACGGTCAATTTAGAGTCACCAGTTAACCTAACCTGCATGTCTTTGGACTGTGGGGGAAACCGGAGCACCCGGAGGAAACCCACGCGGACACGGGGAGAACATGCAAACTCCGCACAGAAGGGCCCTCGCCGGCCACGGGGCTCGAACCCAGAACCTTCTTGCTGCGAGGTGACAGCGCTAACCACTACACCACTGTGCCGCCCCACTGTAGGTGTATAGAGGCCCATTTCCAGCAACTATCACTCCAGTGTTCTAATGGTACAATGTGTTTGCTCATTGCCTCAGAAGGCTAATGGATGATTAGAAAACCCTTGTACAATCATGTTAGCACAGCTGAAAACAGTTTAGCTCTTTAGAGAAGCTATAAAACTGACCTTCCTTTGAGCAGATTGAGTTTCTGGAGCATCACATTTGTGGGGTCGATTAAATGCTCAAAATGGCCAGAAAAAAGTCTTGACTATATTTTCTATTCATTTTACAACTTATGGTGGTAAATAAAAGTGTGACTTTTCATGGAAAACACAAAATTGTCTGGCTGACCCCAAACTTTTGAACGGTAGTGTATATGACGATTTCTTTTTATTGCTTTTGATGGTTTCATATATTTCCTAATTATGTCATTTTTATTTTCTAAATATTTATCAACGTACCGCCACTGTGGTACGGGAACCTGTGATTGGTGGACAGCCGACAAAGGGTGTCTCCCATTGGTTGTAAATTGTGACATAAAAACCGTAAATGCATACGGGACCTGCTGATTGGCAGTTCACATACTGAAGCCAAGTGGAGATGTCTGGCGTCTGTTGCTGTTGTCCGAAAAAAAACTACAGCTAAAAAAGCTCTACTACCGAATTACTTGGACAATCTTAGTCAGAAAGAAACACAGGATAGATATACACAGAAATTAGAGTTTATTAGCAGTTATGATCCGTACAAAATTCCGCGAAACGACTGGAGTAGTGGTGCAGATTTGTGGCCTAGCATTAGCTACATGTTGGAATATATCTTCTTTTTCCTGAAAAATCCTGACATGGAAGAACAGTTAAAAAAAAAAAAACTACAGAAGCAAGAAAACCTTCTTTGTGTAAAGACTTCTTCCCGATATCAGCTTTTGGGAACAGAATGTTGTGAAACCCAAAGCATTTACCCTCAAAGGGCTCTGACCTAAACTGTGGGCTAGATGGTATTCCCACCCCTCCATGTCTCATCAACCCCAAGGACATCTACTGTAGTTACACAGCTATATGCACTCTGTCATTTATACAGTGATATTTATTATTGTTAAAACAACATCTGAAATGTTATTATTTGTAAAATAACAAAATATCTTGCTCTAGACTTTCAAACAATATTGTAAAATTTTATTTTAATTTGATCTAATAGTGAATGGTACAATAATTAAAAACACTAACAGAATCAGCACATTCCAGTTGTAGCTGTAGTCATACAGTAACTATAAAATCACCCTTGTAATAATAATAATTTCAATAAACAGTTAACGTTCAGTTCCCTTTTCATTAATTCTCGATTCAAAGGCACAACTGAGTCACACAGGTTGATCAGTGTGTAATGGACAATGACACTTTTATCCAAAGTAGATTTCCTGCCGGCGGCACGGTGGTGTAGTGGTTAGCGCTGTCGCCTCACAGCAAGGTTCGAGCCTCCTGGGTTCGAGCCCCGGGGCCGGCGAGGGCCTTTCTGTGTGGAGTTTGCATGTTCTCCCCGTGTCCGCATGGGTTTCCTCCGGGTGCTCCGGTTTCCCCCACAGTCCAAAGACATGCAGGTTAGGTTAACTGGTGACTCTAAATTGACCGTAGGTGTGAATGTGAGTGTGAATGGTTGTCTGTGTCTATGTGTCAGCCCTGTGATGACCTGGCGACTTGTCCAGGGTGTACCCCGCCTTTCGCCCGTAGTCAGCTGGGATAGGCTCCAGCTTGCCTGCGACCCTGTAGAAGGATAAAGCGGCTAGAGATAATGAGATGAGATGAGATTTCCTGCCTTAGTTGATTTATTTCCACTTCACATGTGTGCAGCTGTTCTAAAGTTCAGTGTGTTTGTGTAGAACTCTTTTAAACTGTAGGGTCATTTCTACACTCTGGTTCCACGGTGACATTTTGCACAGGACTGTTCCTTTGATAACAGAAACAAAGCCCCAGCATTATTATTACACTCATTCAAAACTCTCCACAGCTTAATATACCCTAAATTATTAATTCCTCTGCTACTAGAACTTCTTTCTTCCTGAATGTGTCTGCATATATTGGTGTTATGGTTTTGTAGATTTATGATAATTATGCTGCTTCACCTATTAAAAAATAAATAAATAAATAAATAAATAATAATAATAACAATTGCATTCTGTCCTCTCCAAAATAAAATAAAGCTCTGGGCAAGTGGAATTGTTTTTCGGGCAAGTACGTTTTGGGTGCTGCTTGCCCACTGGGCAAGAAAGGCTGGGAGATTTTTTTCGAGGACTGGCTTAGGATGACCTTTGAGGAACTGAATAAGAGCTGTTTGGCATTTCTGCTCCGAGTATTTTCCCTTGCATTGTCCAAACAGGTGTCTTCATTGTCAAAACATTTATTTCAGATGGCCTCATGCCACAGACTGGAGACTGGTAAGAAATACAAGGGTTACTACGGTGTGTGTATTTAGCTTTCACAAATTAAAGAATCAGTGATACACAGGAACAAACTGAAAAGGTTGTAAGTTTGCTTGTTCATGGCTGAACAATGTATGTAATCTACTAACAGTGCCGTGAAAAGTATTTGTCCTCCTCATCCATCCATTATCCATAACCGCTTATCCTGTGCAGGGTCGCAGGCAAGCTGGAGCCTATCCCAGCTGACTATGGGCAAGAGGTGGGGTACACCCTGGACAAGTATAGCCAAGTTGCCAGATCATTGCAGGGCTGACACACAGAGAAAAACAACCATTCACACTCACATTCACACCTACGGTCAATTTAGAGTCACCAGTTAACCTAACCTGCATGTCTTTGGACTGTGGGGGAAACCGGAGCACCCGGAGGAAACCCACGCAGACACGGGGAGAACATGCAAACTCCGCACAGAAAGGCCCCCGTCGGCCACTGGGCTCAAACCCAGAACCTTCTTGCTGTGAGGCGACAGTTCTAACCACTACATCACTGTGTCGCCTGTCTTTCTCATGATTTACTCTGTTTGCATATTTGTCACACTAAATGGTTTCACTAAACAGTTTTTAAATGAGTTAATTTACTGAAGGAAAAGTTGCATCACCTATATAGCTCATGTAAAAAAAAGTAATTGCCACCCAAACTTAATAATTGATTGTGCAACCAGAAGACGTGACAATTGGAGATCAGTCTTTCACATTGCTGTGAAGTTATTTTGGCTGACCTGTCTTTGTAGAATGGCTTTAATTCAGCCATATCAGATGGCTTTAGCATGAACTTCCTGTTTAAGGTCTTGCTGCAGCATCTCAACATGGTTCAGGTCAGGACTAAGTCAACCTGAAACCTTCTGTGGTTGGTAGAAGAGAGCAACTGGACTTGCTTGAAAAGTCTTGAAGACGTTTCGCCTCTCGTCCGAAAGGCATCATCAGTTCTGTCTGTCTAATAGGGAGTATCAAGTATTTAAGTCCTCTCATACTCCCGCACTAGTCGAAGGGAACTCATCCCAAAGTGTGTAGAAACATATCTGTGAAGGTACTCAGTCGTCCAGGTACATAGTAATCTGTGGTTGGTAGAAGAGAGCAACTGGACTTGCTTGAAAAGTCTTGAAGACGTTTCGCCTCTCGTCCGAAAGGCATCATCAGTTCTGTCTGTCTAATAGGGAGTATCAAGTATTTAAGTCCTCAAAGTCTTGAAGACGTTTCGCCTCTCGTCCGAAAGGCATCATCAGTTCTGTCTGTCTAATAGGGAGTATCAAGTATTTAAGTCCTCAAAGGACTTAAATACTTGATACTCCCTATTAGACAGACAGAACTGATGATGCCTTTCGGACGAGAGGCGAAACGTCTTCAAGACTTTTCAAGCAAGTCCAGTTGCTCTCTTCTACCAACCACAGATTACTATGTACCTGGACAACTGAGTATCTTCACAGATATGTTTCTACACACTTTGGGATGAGTTCCCTTCGACTAGTGCGGGAGTATGAGAGGACTTAAATACTTGATACTCCCTATTAGACAGACAGAACTGATGATGCCTTTCGGACGAGAGGCGAAACGTCTTCAAGACTTTTCAAGCAAGTCCAGTTGCTCTCTTCTACCAACCACAGATTACTATGTACCTGGACGACTGAGTATCTTCACAGATAACCTGAAACCTTATCCTTTTTATTTGGGGGTCAGCCTGTTTGAGCCTTCACATCACTTTACTCACACTAGAACTGTGCAGTGGTCTTTTTTTTATACTGTATTTTTATTTTTATCATTACCCTGTTGTAGTAATTATTGTACTGCCTTCTGATGTTTACACACATGCACTTTGTGTAGTCTTGTGTAGGTTTGTGTAGTCTCATGTAGTTTTGTGTTGTTTTATAGAGCACCATGGTCCTGGAGGAATGTAATTTGATTTCACTGTGAACTGTACCAGCTGTATATGGTTGAAATGACAATAAAGCCACCTCACTTGTGTTGATCATGGTGTTTATTCGTACAATATTTGCGAAGGATTTTATATCCACATAGACTTAAAAACACAAGTTTGTTAGCACAGTGGGATTCTTTGGATTGATGCATCATTTGAAATGCTTCCTTCCTTGTTAGCAGGGCCGGAGTGGGCCCTGTTTTCAGTCCGGGAGTTTAATTCACATTCAGGCCACTTTGAAATGGAGCAGGAATTTGAGTACATTAAAAAAAATAAAACAAATAACTGTTCTTTCACAATGCTTTTTATTTGGTTTAAATTCAGGTAAACTTCACTTCACTTCACTTTAACAATATAGGTTCTCGCGTGCATTTGAACCAATGCTTGTGCTTTACATGCCGCATACGCCTCGAAAATAATGGCAAATCAACAATGCTGGGTACTCAGCAACCGGCAGATAAAGCGTGAGGGCGCATTAGGCAACTCAAAAATGGTTAAATGAAATGTAGGCTAAAGCAAGTGTTCAATTCTGCTTAGAATATTGGCATACGCATACACCTCTTCTAAGTTATATATTTAACAACAATTATTTAACATCAAATATGACTTCTAGGCCTATGTGTTCATAACCACAATGTGCGCACGCCTGTGGAAATGCACGGTGTGACAGCGAGATGAAATAGGCTGGATGAGGAAATAACGCGCAACAGCACATTTGGGACCTGTTCATCTAAAATTGTTAATAACTGGGATGTAAAGCAATGTCCAGTTCTTCTTAGAAATAAGACATACACCACATCTATACCGTGTAAATTGCGAGATTTCACATGACATCAAAAAGCTGAATTGACATCGCAAACTATCGACACATTATAGGCCTAGCATAGACTGATAAAATCGACAAACAGGGTTATCATACTCCATATCTTTCGTAACCTACCAGCTGGTCTTGAGAACATATCTGTCAATTTGGCACATTTTGCTGCCACCTCCTTCCTTTTTTTAAGCTTCGCCCTTTCGGTTCCACCTGGCCTCTTTCTGCCCTCCATCACTGACGCGCGCTGTTTCGCGCCAATGTTGTTTAAGTTCCCCGCAATACAGAGGAGGAGTCTTGGACCAAACCAACTGCAATAGAGGGGAGGGGAGAATTTCCTTATTTGGTAGCGCCTATTTAATCTGCTGCGATGCTGTCGGCGTCTGGGCTGCCATGTGAAAATGCAGAGTGCAGCTGAATTGATGATTAATGCAAGAATAAGATCAGTGACCAAAATTAGTGAAAATTATTTTCCCCATGCTCCAAGCAGGCCACCATTGATGGTTTGGGCCGGGGATGGTCCCGGCTAAATATAGGGCCACCCCGGCATTGCTTGTTAGTTTAGCTACAAACCTACGATCCTCTCCTCAGGTCACTGTAGTTTTGTAAAAACGATCTAAGCAACTAATTCTTGATAGCTTTTACTTCCTTGTGGTTTGGATGGTGCATTTGTGCTTGCATGCCATTTGTTTTATATTATAAAGATTGTTTTGCTTCAGAGAATGAGACATTCACTGAATTCTGCCAAATTTCTTGTTTCTTTGGCTACGCCATTTGTTAATGTCTTTGCGATACATGTCAGGGTTTCCCATACATAGACCATTGTGTGGCGCAGCGCCACACAATGGATTCCTAGCGCCACACAATCTCATCTCATCTCATTATCTCTAGCCACTTTATCCTGTTCTACAGGGTCGCAGGCAAGCTGGAGCCTATCCCAGCTGACTACGGGTGAAAGGCGGGGTACACCCTGGACAAGTCACCAGGTCATCACAGGGCTGACACTTACGCTACGTTCACACTGCAAGGCTTAATGCTCAATTCCGATTTTTTTGTGAAATCCGATTTTTTTGTGAGGTCGTTCACATAAACAAATATATGCGACTTGTATGTGATCCTCAGTATGAATGAAAAGCGACCTAAAAGTGTTCCGCATGCGCATTGCAGGATACGACGACGTCACACGCAGTGAGCATGGCCAGTGTTTACGGAAGTAAAACCGCCCGGTTGCGGTATGACCCATCCAATCTAGCTTGAATAGCTGCATCCCCCCAAATGGAAATCAGCTCCCTAACCTCTGCGTCCTTCCATTGAGAAGATTCAGAACCTTCACAGCCCGAAGCGTCCCTCGCATTGATGTCATGCGCAGGGGCGCAGATACGTTTTTTGAACTGGGAGGGACAAAAAACTGGGGGGGACAAAGCTGCCAGCAAACCAACCCCAACCCCGATATGCCTGTCAAACTTGTTGTTAGTAACCATAGCAACCAAGCTCGAGCTCGCAACCTGTGCAGTCTGCGCAGCTCAACCAACCGAATATCAGTCTTTCTTTTGTTTTATGTGAGTTGTTGCAACTATGTATACACTGCTGTGCACCTCAATAAACTGAATGGTAATTAGTCTTTTGATTTTTCCGTGAGGTTTGCCTTATGCAAAGAAAGACAGCATAGACGTTTTTTGCTCCCTATAAGTGGGGGGGACTGAACGAGGTGAATTTAAATCTGGGTGGGACAAGTCCCACCCTCTATCTGCGCCCGTGGTCATGCGCCATGTTGTTGTAACTTTTTTTGAGAGACCCGCCGCCTACTTCAGCGCAGAATAGTGACGTTTGTGGCTTGTTGATGACGTGCAAGTTGGATGAATGCGACCTGGCGGTTCAGACTGAAGTCGCATATGAAAAGATCGGATAGGAATCGGAATTAGGACCACATATCCAAACGGCCTGGGTCGGATTTGAAAAAATCGGATCTGTGTCGTTCATATTGTCAATAAAAGATCGGATACAGGTCACATGTGGGCGAAAAGATCGGATTTGAGTCACTTCAGCCTGCACATCTAGCTAAGTGGCTTCGACTGTTGTTGCTTGAAATGCTAATTAAAATTGCACTGTTAATGATCATAAGCATTCCGGCACATAACTGTCAGTGACTGGCAAAATTAACTCCCCTTCTTCCCTCTTTCTTTTTCTCTCACTTGTTGACTTTCCAGAGCTGAGTTTGGTTTGTTTTAGTGTAGTAGAATTCTTCATCTTATGTCAATTTTCAGATTCCACGACTAATTGACAAACTGCCTGGCTGCGGAGTCGGACCTTGATGAGAACACTTCTCAGCTCTTGTATATCCCGTGGTGCTTAGCTGACTATCGCGAGGCTGCCGAATATGAAATGTTTCCAATGTCGGATATTTCAGCTTCGTTTAAAAATGATTATGTGGACTTTATTTTTAGACAAACAAATGAGAACAGGGGGATGCAAGCTGAATTTAGAATTGTCCACCGATCAAAGTCAGAACGATTTTCATCATATATTAATTTCACATTTCTGAGTGAAAAAAAAATACCGTGGGAAAAAAAATGCCGAGGAAATGACCTCGGTCCTCAATGGTAGTTACGGCCCTGGCTACACTGGCAGCTTGAACATGCTTTCTAGTGCGATTGTGTTGCGCTTGCGCAGAACAGTCAGTCCTGCGCGCCTAACGAGCTCCGGCGCGCGCGCCGTTAACAACAACAAAATTCACTATATTTGGATATCCACATATAGTGAATTTTTTTTTGTGCCAGATATTGGATGTGAAAAGACGAAAACGTTTGTGGTTATGTGAATTTCCCATTACAGGAATTAATATGTTAGCCTATTACCAAACATCTAGTTAGATTTGTACAAAGAGAGAGAGAGAGAAAAAAAGTCTTTTTGTTTGTTTTACAGCCTTGGTTGCACTTGATTCCATTGGAAATTACTCTACAAATACACATTTGACAAAGATGATAGAATGGCTATGGTATAAGTATGACTGGAAATTATTTTTGTATTTTGATACTGAATGGAGAAATGGGTTGTTCTATAAGGCATAAGTTTTCAGGTGTAAACAGGCTTATGAAAGTGTGTTCCATAGCAGTAGGCAAATAATATATGAGGGGGAAGTTGTTTTTGTGCCAGATATTGGATGGGAAAAGAAAAAAATGTTTGTGTGAATTTCCTATTTCAGGAATTAATATGTTAATACCAAACATGAAGAAAGATTTTACAAAGAACAATGTCTTTTTGTTTGTTTTCAACCTTTGAGGTGTTGAAAATTTATTACTGAAAATCTGGCAGAATGTTCTATTAAAGAAAAGATAAAAAGAAAATACCGTATTTTTCGGACTATAAGTCGCACTTTTTTTCATGGTTCGGCTAGCCATGCGACTTATACTCCGGTGCGACGTATATATGGGGTTTTTTTTTCACCGCGGAATAACTGGAGCTGATGCTGAGTCTGACGACAGCCACGCAGAAGAAGAGGAAACGGCGCTTCGTCTGCCACTGGAGTTGGCAGAGTTGTTCAAAAGCGACACCGAGGATGAGGAATTCAATGGATTTGCTGATTTGGAGTGAAATCGCCAGCTTGATAAACTTGATTGACCTGTGTTTTATTATTAATGATAGGGCTATAGTTATTTAAATAAGTTATGTAATGATTTTAGGCAGTGCTTAATTTGTGAAGTGGGAGGTCCCGGAACGCAGGAGGTGGGTGGGTCCGGCGACTCAAAAAAAAAAAAAGGCGGGGGGCGGTTTACTATAACTTTACGCACACGCGCTTATTGTGTGTGTAAAAAAAAATAATAATATCAGACATTATGATCTTAGAAAACGCTTTAGTGACGAACAGTTACAGACAGTAATATGTCATGATATGTTATAAAATATAATTTTTATTAGGCTATATATTAAATTATATATTAAATTTATCTTCTAAAATAACAGACTACTCATATCACAACCGGTTTATTTCACCATTGGAGATCAGATCACACAAGACATGAGTTAAATTACTCTTTTTAAGGATTTAAGTAGGGTATTTAAAAGCGGTTGTTGTTTTTTTTTCACTAGACGGTTGTCTTTGGAGATGATATACCTATAGCCTACTTGACCTCTGATTTAATGAAATAAAATTCGACAAAAATGAAGAATGACTCTCCTCGATGATGACTACAGCTTTAATAACAAAGATGAAAGAGCCATGGGGCGATAATAAGCCCTACCGGTAAAAATAATCTAAAAGCAAACTGATTAATGCATCAGTAATAGGCTACTAATATTAGTTATAATAATAATAATATAGGCTATTAGTAATAACGATAGTGATAGTATTAAAGATAGTAGTAGATATTTAAAATAATCAGACTAGGCTACTTACAGGGCAAAGGGCGCGTTATCACTGCTCAGCTGTTCGTTTATTAAATAAACAATGCAGTCGCGCAGTAACCACGCACCGCTTATCAGATACAATCACAGATTCTATGGATAGAATAACCCTTCAAAAAAGTGCGACTTATAGTCCGGTGCGATGTATATATGTTTTTTTCGTCTTCATAATGCATTTTTTGGCTGATGCGACTAAAACTCCGGAGCGACGTATAGTCCAGAAAATACGGTAGTCTTTGTGTGTGCTGTGAAGTGGTTTGAAAAAATGAAATCGGAATCGGCCAAAATCGGTATCGGCAGGTCACACTCCATGGGAAATCGGAATCGGCCCAAAAAATTGCAATCAGTGCATCTCAAGTAAAAACTAAACTTTAACTTCAATTTTGGTGAGTAATTTTCATAAATTTAAAGACAGGTTTTCCACCAACATCAAGCCCAGCAAACTAATGGCCTGCCCTGTAATTTAAAGTTGGGTCGAGGCATGAAACCAGGCAGGGTTCTGGTAAAAATTGTTTTAGCTGTCTAGAGAACTTGAAAGAATTTAGAATGAACTGAATAATCTCAAATGCTTCTTGTAGCTTTAAAATAGTCCCAGCAGGTGACTCTGAAGAAAAATACTGTGTGTTTGAACACCGCCCGCTGTAAACACTTTGCATACACCCCGATGACTGACTCCACTGACCGCCACGACACCACCGCGCACGATTCCCTCATCGGCACAGTGGAGCACCACAAATTGCTACCTGGTCTGTGGGAAACACTGCATGTCCATGAATTTGGGGGCAGAGCTTCTGAAGGAGCATTTAAGGGAGGTGTGTATTCTTTTGGCTGTCAATAACCTGTTTGTACTAGTGTGAATACACTTTTACAATGGGGCATGTGACTGCTCAGAATTAACTAAAATCACATTCAAACTCAAGGTCAGTAATTATCATACAACCCCGATTCCAAAAAAGTTGGGACAAAGTACAAATTGTAAATAAAAACGGAATGCAATAATTTACAAATCTCAAAAACTGATATTCTACTCACAATAGAACATAGACAACATATCAAATGCCGAAAGTGAGACATTTTGAAATTTCATGCCAAATATTGGCTCATTTGAAATTTCATGACAGCAACACATCTCAAAAAAGTTGGGACAGGGGCAATAAGAGGCTGGAAAAGTTAAAGGTACAAAAAAGGAACAGCTGGAGGACCAAATTGCAACTCATTAGGTCAATTGGCAATAGGTCATTAACATGACTGGGTATAAAAAGAGCATCTTGGAGTGGCAGCGGCTCTCAGAAGTAAAGATGGGAAGAGGATCACCAATCCCCCTAATTCTGTGCCGACAAATAGTGGAGCAATATCAGAAAGGAGTTCGACAGTGTAAAATTGCAAAGAGTTTGAACATATCATCATCATCTACAGTGCATAATATCATCAAAAGATTCAGAGAATCTGGAAGAATCTCTGTGCGCAAGGGTCAAGGCCGGAAAACCATACTGGGTGCCCGTGATCTTCGGGCCCTTAGACGGCACTGCATCACATACAGGCATGCTTCTGTATTGGAAATCACAAAATGGGCTCAGGAATATTTCCAGAGAACATTATCTGTGAACACAATTCACCGTGCCAGCCGCCGTTGCCAGCTAAAACTCTATAGTTCAAAGAAGAAGCCGTATCTAAACATGATCCAGAAGCGCAGGCGTCTTCTCTGGGCCAAGGCTCATTTAAAATGGACTGTGGCAAAGTGGAAAACTGTTCTGTGGTCAGACGAATCAAAATTCGAAGTTCTTTATGGAAATCAGGGACGCCGTGTCATTCGGACTAAAGAGGAGAAGGATGACCCAAGTTGTTATCAGCGCTCAGTTCAGAAGCCTGCATCTCTGATGGTATGGGGTTGCATTAGTGCGTGTGGCATGGGCAGCTTACACATCTGGAAAGACATCAATGCTGAAAGGTATATCCAGGTTCTAGAGCAACGTATGCTCTCATCCAGACGATGTCTCTTTCGGGGAAGACCTTGCATTTTCCAACATGACAATGCCAAACCACATACTGCATCAATTACAGCATCATGGCTGCGTAGAAGAAGGGTCCAGGTACTGAACTGGCCAGCCTGCAGTCCAGATCTTTCACCCATAGAAAACATTTGGCGCATCATAAAATGGAAGATACGACAAAAAAGACCCAAGACAATTGAGCAACTAGAATCCTACATTAGACAAGAATGGGTTAACATTCCTATCCCTAAACTTGAGCAACTTGTCTCCTCAGTCCCCAGACGTTTACAGCCTGTTGCAAAGAGAAAAGGGGATGTCTCACAGTGATAAACATGGCCTTGTCCCAACTTTTTTGAGATGTGTTGTTGTCATGAAATTTAAAATCACCTAATTTTTTTCTTTAAATGATACATTTTCTCAGTTTAAACATTTGATATGTCATCTATGTTCTATTCTGAATAAAATATGGAATTTTGAAACTTCCACATCATTGCATTCCGTTTTTATTTACAATTTGTAATTTGTCCCAACTTTTTTGGAATCGGGGTTGTACACCTGTCATCAATGAAGTGATTCCAGTTAACCCCAAATAAACAGAAACAGCTGTTTCTGTAGGATTTTCCTGACATCTTGGTTTCATCTGCCTACTAAAGCCATGGTCTGCAAAGAGCTTACAAAGAATGTATGGGATCTGTAGGACTTACAACCGTGGTGGGGAATACAGACACTCAATCCAGGATTCACTGGAGGAATCAAGTGCTGTTTTATTGAAGAAAAAGTGGGTGAAATGTGAGGAGTGAGAGAAGTATAGGAGGTGCAGGCAGTGGAAAGCCAGGGTTAGCCCAGTGCAGGGTCACAGATAGGTACTGGCTGCACTGGGGTCTCTCATCACTGTATAGCATGAAGCAGCAGCAGAGGCAATTGCCGAAGAGAGTGCTGATTTCTCTGTTGTCTTCCTTGTCTGCATTGGTGAGATGACCTGCGCAGGGAGATGAATTAGTCACCATGCTCTTAGAACACCCAGCTAACCCATGTATGTTATGGTGCCTCTTTACACTCCCCTGGCTGCTCAAGGAAGGTGGATTAAGGTGCCACTTAAGGCACTCCAGCCATATGCATTCAGTGGGCTCTGCCCTGTGGCCATGCTGCTTTCAGCAGTCCAAAACAACAGTGCTGAAGTATTGCTGCCTCTTCAGCACCGTAG